>NC_079319.1:49040091-49352278 GCF_029931775.1 Euleptes europaea
GGTTTAAATGTTATTTATTCCCAAATTCATGGGATTACAACCTTACTTGTCAATCAGTAGTGTCTCCACAATAAAAAATCAAATAAACTAAACCTACAAAGCATTGTTCCTAAAGAGTACACAGATTGTGATTATTATGTGATGGAAGGTAGGGTGGATAATTGAACTTTAACGTTAGGAAAGCAGAATAAACTGCAATGTCCTAGTTATCACTTGGCCCTTTGGGAATGAAAGTCATGTGTTTGGGATATGCTTTCTCTTGATATTTCCCCCAATGGGTTAAAACGAAGCTCAGGCATCACAGCATAAGAGTTTGTGTTATGGCTCTCAGTTGAAAGTCCCACAGTTAATATAAACATAAATGAAGGAATCCTTAACAGCAGATGTCAAAGCATTAGAGGAGCACTGTGGCCACTCAAAACACAGCTTGTTGATCGATGTAAGTTGCAGGGATAACCGAATGCCTTAAAAAAATACCGCATGCAATTTTAATGAGAGCCTAGCACCACTGAGCCAAGCAATTCTTTTATTTTCATGCACGGCAGGCTTCCTTGACTAATTAACTTCTCGGATCAGGTAAAGGAAGAGGAATGAAGGATCCCTGCTGAGAGTACTGAATTTGCAACTAAACCAGGGGCTAGGAATAAGAGTCAACTGACAGCCGAAGTCACTGTACATCCTTCAACATTAGCGTAGCCACTGCCAGCTATGCCACAAGATGTGAGCAACCAGGATTAGGAACAGCAGTTGTCAATAGAGGGGGCATTGTAGGGTAGAAGTTAGCTGGCAAGACATTAGGGGACTGGTAGAGGCTTACCCAGTACTGAAAAAAAAATGGAAATGCGTCTAAGAAAATACTCTTTCAAAACAAATGTAACATTTTTGGTAGGAGCAGAAAATGTTTTCTTTATAGATTGAAGAGCAAAGCATTTTGCAGTTTCTCCATGTGCAACAGTATAACAAAAAACAAAGCCATGTACACTTCCAGCTACTACCCAGAGACAGAGCCCATTGAAAAATGTGCAGATATCATGGAGATATCAAACCAGGCACCGAAGAAGCATTTTCATGCATGAGTTCGGTTTACCTAGGAGGACTTGCTTAGGAAGGGAAGGCAGATGGTAGCAATCTGAGCCAGGATCTGCAACAGCCAGAACTGCTGAATGAAATATGGAATATTTCCTGTGAAATGGGGTGTGTGGGAAGGTGAGCAGTGCAATCCTTCATGTAGCCATTTACCAGGCTTCATGTATGCCAAACAGGAGACAAACACACAAAAGGTAGCAACCCACTAGGCATCCAAATGCAAAGCAGTAGAGAAGTAGGGAGTAGTTGTAAGAGCTTGCTCCTAAGGTCTGTCTTGGCAGAGCCTTCCCATGAAGCCAGGGTCTCAGGGACACTGCGCCAGCACCTCAGCATCTCCTGAGCCAGAACAGTCCTCAGGCCTGGAGGCCCCAGCATGAACCTGCCTGTGACCAGACCCATCACAGTCTTCTGAAGAACTCCAGGAGCCAAGGAGGAAAAGAGCTAAGAATAAGGCATGGGCCAAGCACAGGAGTGCACACATGGCAGCCTGCAGCCTCCCTTCTGCTAAGGAAATGCTGGAAGAGATTAAGTCATCATAAGATCTGGGCTCCAGTACTCCTCATGAGTAGAGGTGCAGTCAGCTTGCAGGGAAGAGGCTAACGTGGGAACCAGCATCACCTGTAGGGAAACTTCCTATATAAGGATGCAGCCACCGTGGGATCAACTTGTCCGAAGTCTTGCTGACTACCCCACCAGTTGTCTGATCTGCTTTGAATCTTTTTTTAAACCTGGCCCTTCGACTGCTTTTGATTCTGTTCTTGGAATACATAACCTGAACTTGAACTCTTGGACTTTGACTTTTGTACTGTGAGCTGAGAACCCCGTTGGTCAGACCCTGTGGTTACTGGCCTCCCACCTAGTGGCCAGGACATTTTGGGTCATAAATTTTGGCCATCTAAATAATAGAGTCATAGAATTGGAAGGGACGACTGGGGCCATCTACTCCAACCCCCTCCACAATGCAGGAAATTCACAACTACCCCCCCCACACACACACCCCGTGACCCCTACTTCATGCTCAGAAGATAGCCAAGATGCCCTCCCTCTCATGATCTGCCTAAGGTCATAGAATCAGCATTGCTGACAGATGGCCATCTAGCTTCTGCTTAAAAACCTCCAGGGAAGGAGAGCTTACCACCTCCCAAGGAAGCCTGTTCTACTGAGGAACTACTCAAACTGTTAGAAAATTCTTCCTAATGTCTAGATGGAAACTCTTTTGATTTAATTTCAACCTGTTGGTTCTGTTCTGACCTTCTGGGGCAACAGAATTAACTCGGCACCCTCCTCTATATGATAGCCCTTCAAGTACTTGAAGATGGTTATCATATCCCCTCTTAGTCTTCTGCTCTTCCGGCTAAACATACCCAGCTCCTTCATAAAGCACCAGTTCTTTATGATCTGTCGGAGCTTCATCTTGCATTCTCAATAATTTCCATGCTGTATCAAATGATACTGACTTACTCAATGGCCAAGATCAAAATAACATGGAAAGTTACTTAGTAAGGAGCTCATTTATTAACAAAATGTATTTGTCTGGACAACACATCTTAGGGAAATATGTAATTTACATGAAACCCTGCAGACAACAGAACAAATAAATATGGTCACATTTAATGGCACATGGTTTTCAAACACTCATGTCTGTGTATCATATGAAACATTTATTTACAATTACACTTGTAACACTACAAGCTGTTAACTCAGCATCTCATTCTACATAACGGATTCTTGACAATGATTCTTAAATATAACCCACACAGTACTCTTGATTTTTTTTAATGAATAACATTATTGAAATTTCTAGCTTGTTTCCCAGGAGCATTCAATTTACTACAGCTGCACAGTGGCAAGGCATTCTTTTTTATGCATAGAAGAAAAACAGCAAACTCTAGAGTGCCCATAACCTATTTAGCAATACGTATCCATTTAATTAGAAAGAGGAAAATATGAAGCAGACATTCAATGTATGTGTGGAGAAGAGGACTGTGACTATTCTTGACTGCTTGACCTCTCCTTGTCCAATCCTCTGTGGCTATGCATAGAGAATAATATCTGCACAGAGGCCTATGTGTGCAGATGCAAACCACATGCTTAGTATATAATGAAATGAAATGAAATGTTACAATGCAGCTTGTGTGGTGTTGTGAAGAACCTTCTGTTTGGTTTATGCCTCTCCCATTTTGATGTCAAGAAAAGTCTCCCTCTCTCTCTTTTTCACATAAAGCCAGTAAAGAGGTTTCTGGTCATCCCAAAGACAAAAGTCAGAGCAGTGGCAAAGGTACAGGGATCACAGCCATATCAATTGTATTAAATGGAGGAGAATAGCTTTTCCAGGGAGAAGCCTCACCTCATCCCGTATCTGGCCATATGATAATCAATCAAGGACCGCTCCCAGTAATTAATCTGTGTGCATTTAGCCAGTAGCAAATCTGTTATGGAACCATTTCAAGTACTTAATATATGGCAAACCTCTTGTCATATATTGGCTTGCCTGTTCCCAACTTCAGTTATATTTATTATTTATTTACTTCATTTATATCCCACCTTTCTAAACAATGGGGACCAAAGCAATTTACATTATTCTCCTCTCCTCCTTTTTGTCCTCAGAACAGCCCTGTGTGGTAGGTTAGGCTGAAAGTATGTGACAGGCCCCAAATCACCCAATGAGCTTCCACAGAAAGATGGGATTCCAACCTGGGTCTCCCAGACCTTACTCTAAAGCTCTAACTGCTAAACTATACTGCCTTTCATAGGGTGTGTCAAGAAGGTATCCATCTTGAAGGAATTTTCCAGCCTGAATTAATTCCTGCCTCTCACAGGTGCAGACTGCTCTCCCCCTTATCAGTTTTTTTTCAAGAACATGTTCTCAAATAGGCATAATTGGAACATGCACTTCAGCTGAGAATTTCATTTGGGAGGGGGGCAGTTCACTCATTCTCTGGAAACTTCTATGAAGACAGCCCTATCGTTGGCTGAGGGGGTGGGTCAGCAGGTTAGGGTCAGCTTAATAGTAGCTAGCTTCCCTTTTTTGCCCCTTCCCCCTCCTCACTGCCAGAAAGACACTTGTAAAGCTCTGGAAACTTTATGCCTCAAGAACCAACTATGCTGTATTAGAACTTCAGTAAGTAGTCAGCAAGTTAGCCATGTTACTTTTCTATGCATCCTGTCATCACTGAACTATATGCTTTGTTTTAATATCTTTTTAAATTTTCTCTAATAAAGCTCTTTTTAGCAGTTGATTGTGAAAGTTTACTGATTCCAAACTCAGGTGAGCTTGGTTATGTTACCATACAGCAGCTGGCTAGCTGCTACAACAGGTGGCTACTGTTGAAGAGTAGCAAGCAGCCAGGCCTAGATGATTCATACAAGTCAGGTGGTATCAAGCCACCTAATGGTTTCTGTTTGGCGTGGCACAATGAGTCCTCCCTCTAGGGCTGTTGAAAAAAAAATTCAGTAAAATTCGGATTCGGCAAAATTTGGCCTGTTCTAATTCAGGAAATGCCGAAGTCCCAACTCCGCCACTTCGGGTCCGTGCAATTCGGTGCGAATTCAAAGTTCGGGAAAAAATTTGGCCAAATAAAGCCATTAAAAACACAACCGCGACTTTCCGTGGCTCCGGGGAGGCATTTTTTGGGGTAGAGGTCCCAAACTTTCAGCGGAGCTTCAAAGGACCCTTCTTGCAAGACCCCCCAAGTTTTGTAAAGATTGGGTCAGGGGGGGCTGAGATATGGGCCCCAAAAGGGGTCCCCCACACTTAATGTGCATCTCTGAGCAGAGCTTGCCGCTCACGCACAAAGCTCCCAGCCCCAACAAACAGCTGAGCTGCGGGGAGCAAGGGTGGGGCAGGTGTGAAGAAGTTTGCAAAGCAACACAACTGCAAAGCAACACAACTGCAAAGCAACACAACCATGCAAAGCAACAAGTTTGCAACCATGCAAAGCAACACCTGACACCTGGGAGTTTGCAAACCATGGAAAGGGACAGAGGCAGCTAGCTATGCATAATGAGCAGGAGGGGGTGGAATTTCCCCTTTTGCATCGGACTCGGGACCAGGAAAATGCATTCTTTAAGTCACCATTTGAAAATCAGTTTTGAGCAAGCATCAAAATAGACCTAACCGATCTTATGAATGAGGGAAAACCTGAGGACACACAACTGAAGCCCCCCCTCAAACCAGGGAGAGAGAGACTCGAGGCGGCACACACACCCCAGGCAGAATGGGTGAAAGCCCCCTTTGGCTTCCCCCCACCCACCCACAGAAACTGCTCCCTCCCCACACACAAACAGACTCTGCTTTCCCCCCCCACACACACACACACAGGAGAAAAATTTATAGATTAAAGCCCCCAAAGGGGTCTTACTGTGGCTGTCTTCTGTTCCATCAGGAGGGGCTGGGAGGACTGGGTAATCCAATATGATTCTATTTAAGCACGGGAGGTTTTGCCTTGGATTTGCCGCTCTGGAGATGCATACAGGATCGGGTGATCCATTCATCCCAATAGGGAAAAGGGGAAAGCCCATATCTCGGGACCCCCTGACCCAATGTTTACAAAACTTGGGGGGTCTCTTAAGAAGGCTCGTCTGAAGCTATGCTAAAAATTTGGGGGCTGCACCCCCCAAAAAGCGCCCCCTGCAGCCACAGAAATGGAAAAGGGGGAAGGAAAAGGGGTGGAGCCCATATCTCGGGACCCCCTGACCCAATGTTTACAAAACTTGGGGGATCTCTGAAGAAGGCTCGTCTGAAGCGCTGCTGAAAGTTTGGGGTCTCTACCCCCAAAAATGCGCCCCATGCAGCCACAGAAAGGAGTGAATGTGCACACGCACCCCCCCCCCACGAGGATTTCTCTCTCTCTCCCCAGCTGGGCTGCGCAGCAGCTGATTCCTCCAGTACTCAATCCTGACTGATTGGCCAGAAGAAGACCCAGCTTGGCCACCGATTGGCCGGGGGAGAATGCTGCTTACTGACGGTTATGCTGCTGCTCCCCAAATTTGCCGAATTTATTCGTGAACTCCCGAACTCGCTGAATTCGGCTCCCCCGTTTTCCCACCATTTTTGAGTTCGGTTCGTCCCGAACTAAAAAACGCCAAATCAGGGGAAAATTGGCTGTTTTTTGGTTTTGGACGAACCAAATCGACAGCCCTACCTCCCTCAAAGATCAAAATAGGCATGGAAAGGGCCTTCCCCCTGCCTTTTACTCACAAAAATTAAGCCTTGGAATGCTGTGGTTATCTAGCAATGGCCACTGAGGGAATCTGTTGATTAAAGCTACAGGCATTCTATTCATCATTTTGAGTTTTTTTAACTCTCCAATCTATTTTTTTTTTAGATTTGACCCTTTTCTGTTTCCCTGGAGCCCTTTTCAGGTTTGTAGAAAGATCAGTCTTGCCCATTCACAGCTCCAGTCATTGGATTTAAATATTCAAAGATTTGGCCAATTTTGCTATTAGAATATAAGTAGGGCTGCCGGGTCCCCCCTCGTCTCTGGTGGGAGGCTATAGGGTGAGGTTGGGATTGTGCGCGCATATGCACATCACTTCTGGTTTACAACCGGAAGTGCCACCTTGCAAGGGGCCTTATACCTCTTAGTTTGAGTGGTAAAGCAGCCCTTTACCACTAAGAGTTTGAGTGATGTAAGGCCCCTCGCGAGTCGGCACTTCCAGTTGTAAACTGGAAGTGCCGTGCACGCAGTGTGTACATGCGTGTGCACGTTTGTCTGCTGACCCTCAGGTGGTCGGCGGGCAGAGGGGTAAATTGCTGGGGGTTTGCCCGCCACCACCGGGCACCTGGCAACCCTAAATATAAGATAGGTACATAGTTCTATTGGGGAATTGTTGGTGAACAGGCCTGGAAGTATAAATTCTGATCGGTGCTTGGAATCTTAACCATGTGGAATCTTAACAATTTTCTTTATATTTAACTAGCATTCCTACTTCTCCCGCAGTTCCTCTTTCAAAGGCATAGCCTTCACTTCTGCTTGCTGCTTGCTGAAAGAATCTACAGAATTCAAGGTTCTTCCGTGTCAATTAGACTGCGAATTTCTACAATGTTTCCCTGTAGCTGATGTCAGGCAATAAAAGGTTACCAGCTGGCATTAGAGAAACCGAATAATTTACAATAAGGAAGATGCTGCTAGTGTTTAGTCTTATTCTATATTTAATGAGAATATTGAAATGTGGTTGCTGTCGCAGGATGCAATTACATTCAGCATTCTAAAAATGACTTAAGAAAAAAAAACCTTTCACAAGGTAGGAGATACCAGAGATGTGATCTTAGCACCAAGAAAATTGTTTGACCCTGAAAAGACATAGAATCTTATATAACCTCCCTGACTGCACTGAATAGCCTTGGGATTTGAGTGCATGAATTTAAATGATCTCTTAATATTTTTCTAACTTGTATTTGTATACATGAAAGGAGGACTGCATCTGCAACATGATGGCACAAATTCAGACTATAACTAGTCCAAATTTAAATTTAGATATATTTAAATTTAAATTTAGATAAATTTAAATTTAAATTTAGATAAATTTAAATTTAAATTTAGATAAATTTAGATAGCCGTAGTACTGAAAATTTCACCAGCTTGGATAAAATGTACTGTTAACTGTCCCCTCCGCAAATCCGGTGTATGCTGGTTCTTTCTTCTGTTATTTGATGTACCACAGGTACCTCATGACATTTAATGTTGTCAAATTGTGTGCAGGGTCATGTAGGATACTAGGTAAATTACCATATCTGTCTCTCCCTAGAGTCTGACCATGTGATAGAGACACAAATAATTCAGGTGGAATAAATGATGATCAAAAATACAGCACAGGATGCTACATCTTTCGGATTTTTTTTTTAAACGTACAACTTGTCAAATATTCACTCAAGTTGTTTTCTTTTGTCAAACATCTTAAAAATCAGTTCTGGAACAGTAGTCTTGTTAATCTTTGACAACCCAAAGAAAGAACACACTATGATATTTCAGAAGCTGAGTGTCTGTCTATAAACATTGCAAAATAATGTGAAAAGCTTTCCCACGACCTATAGGATGCAGGTCCTGAATATTTGAATAAAAAAGCCCTGCATCTAGAAAATTATCTTATCAGGGTATATGGTTCAGCATAGTCTTCTCTGCAACATGCATCTTTTTACATATGTATAATGAGGATTTTTTTTCATAAGGGAGAAATAAAACAAGCAACTCACCCCTTACTGCTTTGAACATACATACACAGTCTGAAGTGGAACAGTCCAGTAAATGTTTTACCACACCGTTCTGCTAAGTGTGTCCCGCAGTAACAAATTTATTGTCATTTAAGCTCTGGAAGTCAATACATATACCTGCTTCTCTCAAGTGGCCTGGGAAGCCACATATATAGACAAAACAGTCAAATGTAGCACAATTTCCATGCAGTTTTAATAGGGGTTATAGGCAGCATTATCATTGATCTGCTGTCCTCCCATTCTTTCCCTGTCATGTCCTTTTTTTCCCCCCTGGGAGCTGATATGTTGTGATTTTTGTTGTAAACCGAAATACAATCTCTGTGGTGTGTGGATGGTTTTTGTGCTACTATTTAATGCTACTATGTTGTGTGGATGGCTTCGTGGAATGTCAACCTCTGAACTACTTGGTGTGATCACCTTTTTGATTAAAAAAAAGGTTTTGAAATTGGCTCAATTGCCATTAAAAATGGAAGACCTGCCAAGGCTTTCAGGGGGGCATTTCATTTCACCTTCCCCTCTATTTCCACTTTCTGTCCCCTGAAAGCCCTCATAGCCTCTTCTCTATTCCTGCCTCCTTCTCTGCTTCCCATCCACCAGCCAACCTACCTTTACCTGTCCCCCCTCTTCAGAATTCCCTGTCTCATTCCCCCTGGAAGACCTTATCTGGGAAAATTATGGCCAAGTTGCACAGTGCCAGCCACCATGCCCAGTTGCACAGCGGGGGTCCCACTTTCCCTGTATCACCTTCCGCACACTATTTTCTCCTTCCCTCTCCTAGCAACTCCCATATCCTCACATTTCCTTTCCTCCCTTTCTCTTTCTCATGCACCAGCCAACCTACCTTTTATCTACCCCCATCTTCTGCTATATTTATTATTTTCTTCATTTATACCCCACCATTCTCCCCAGTGGGGACACAAAATAGCCTACATCATTCTCCTCTCCTCCATTTTAGCCTCACAACAACTTGTGAGGTAGGTTAGGCTGAGAATGTGTGAATGGCCTAAGGTAAAACAGTAAACATCTGTGACAGATTAGGGATTCAAACCTGGATCTCCCAGATCCTAGTGTGAAAGTCTAACCACTACAACACACTGGCTTTCATGGGGTGGGTGGCTGCTGTTGAATGGTAGTAAGCAGCCAGTCCTGGGTATGTGATGCCAGTCACATAGTAACAAGTTGCCTGCTGGTTGTAGCTCCAAATCTCTGCTTCACCCCACACATAGATCTCACATAGGGGGTAACCAGAATATGGTGGGTTCCAAGATCAGAATTCTTGTCATGCTCTGTAGTGCTGAAAGGTCGCTCTTTGCCTTGGCACTCTCTACTGGACATGCCACAAAAGGAGTTCACTCAGTGGTCTGGCTGATTTGCCCATTAGCTCAGGGCTTTTGCTTCCCATTGATGCATACAGTGGCCACTTTACCTCAGCCTGTCTAGTTGCCTCCATTTACTTGGCTGTGCAGCCTTTTATATGATCCTTGCATGGGGGGGGGCACGGGGGGAGTTGTCCCATCTAGGGATGTACACTTAAAAATTAGTATTTTCAGATCCAGATATCAGGAAGCTGAAAAATATTGGCATTCCTGTTTATCCAGGTTCCAAATACTGGTTTGATATTCAAATCCAGGGTTCTGGGGATCCCAGTATTATTTGGCTCTATTATTCCCTATGAAGAAACTTTCTGAAGGGGTGGAGGGGTATTTTTTGAGCAAATAGCACCAAAATTGCATTGGATCTGTTGGTGCCTGTCCATTAAATAACCCCCAGGTTTCAAGGGAATTGGACTAAGAGCTCCAGTTCTAAGGGCCCCAGAACATGATGCCTGCAGACATCCTACATTGTTTCCTATGTAGAAAAAAATCCCATGCTTTCCCCAGGACAGAGAACAGCCAAAGACACAAAAGCAAGCAAAGCAACCACTGGCCAAAAACTTCTGAAAGCAGACAGAACAAATAGGCCCAAGTAACCAGTGCAGAACCAGGGAATCCTAGCAGAAGCGCAGGCCAATGTGGCAAGCCTAACACAACAAATGTACAACCCAAGAATCCAAGCCAGTGTAAAACTGGCGAATCCTCCAAGCCAAATTGAATAGGAATGCTGTTGCCAGAGAATGCACAACCCAAGAATGTAAGGCAATGTTGAAACAGAGAATTCACTGCAAACCACAAACCCAACTCAATTCAAGAAAAGAACACCATGTTGCAAGACTCATGGAACTAACTTCAAAGCTCAGAATCTAAGCCAAATCAACCTGGTAAGCCAATACCAAGCCCTGGAAAGAAGACACTGACAGAGACAAACACCAAAATTCAAGGGGGGGAAACAGACCAGCACGCCTGAAAATGTTGGCTCCCAATATTCCCAGATATTTTTGGATTTTTTTGGGACCTATTCCCTGGAATCCTGGAAAATCCAGAACATATCGAGAAAATATTGATGAGATACCTTTTGGCTATATATTTGGACCTGATATATCCATAGTCCCATCTAGGGCTGTGGGGTGGGGTGGGGAATCAGGTAAATTTCGGGTTTGAGTTTGTTGAACCCATTCCCCGCCCCCCTAGAAAACCCGAAATGAACCAAATACCCATACCGGTCAATGGTATTTCGACTTTATTTCCAGGTTTCCTGAAAAAGTCAGGTTCATTATAGTATATATAGATTTTTTTTAGGAGCTGGGGGGGATATTTTTCAAGATAGAGTCACCAAATTTTCAGGGTAGCTGCAAGGGTCTCTCCTTTCATGAACCCCAATGTTTGGTAAAGTTTGAGACAGGGGGTCCAATTTTATGGGACCCTGAAGGGGTCTTCCCCCATTCTCTATAGAAAAGCACTGTAAACTTTATTTTCTATGGAAGAGGGGGATGACTCCTTTGGGGGCCCATAAGATTGGATCCCCTGCCACAAACTTTACCAAACTTTAGGGTTCATGCAAAGAGAGGCCCTTGCAGCTAGGCTGTGAATTTGGTGACTCTATCTCAAAAAATACCCCCCCCCCCCGAGCTCATTTAAAAAAATTCTCATAGGGAAAAGCCTGGGGAAAGCCAAAGATGAAAAAAGCTGAATACCTATCAGTGTTTGGCTATCCTGCTTAGGCATGAACACATGAAGCTGCCTTATACTGAATCAGACCCTTGGTACATCAAAGTCAGTATTGTGTACTCAGACCGGCAGCAGCTCTCCAGGGTCTCAAGTAAAGGTCTTTTACATCACCTACTTGCCTAGTCCTTTTAACTGGCGATGCTGGGGATTGAACCTGGGACCTTCTGCATGCCATTCTCTACCACTGAGCCACGGCTTGATTTCCAGTTTTAATATTCGGCTGAGATTAAACCCAAAAGAAGCCAAAAAGGCCTTTTTTTAAATTTATTTTTGGTTTTGTAAATCCGATATGCACACCCCTAGTCCCATCAGAAGAGGTTTCACTTCTGACCTGGCCATGTGTACATCGAGTTGGGTTGGTCAAGCTGCAGTGCTGAAGCTGTCCTTCCCCACAAGTGTAGTGTGGATCTTCCATTTTAATTTCACATCCAGTTAATGCTGCAGCCGCCCAGGCTTGTTTGTAGGTAATAGTCCCAGGTTGGAATCACCCATAACTAGACAAACAGGAAGTTGGACATATAAAGATGGATGCACATCTGCATATGTTCTATACACACTCCCATATCTCTGTTTAGAATGTTACAGACAGAGAGCACATTTAGCATGTTCTAACAACATTTTTATGAAAGCCTTGCAGGTAACTTCAGGGGAGTGCTAAAGAATAGTTGTTTTGCTCTCTGTGTTCTGTGAGCTCTGAGTAATGACAGCAAACCGACCACTTCAGTGAAAGTCCAGTGCTCCCTAATGTCATATTTACAAAATAAAAAGTCAGCAAATTGACCATATTGCCAACAGAGTGTTAACACTTCAAAATTGGGCAACTGCTGAGCAAATACTTTTATAACCACTAGCTGTTTTAAATGGCTGTACCATGAAATTACTGCGTCATGAATATAAAGGATTGAAATGACTTACAGCCACACACAAACAAAATCTTGTGCAGCGACATAAAAGAAATACATTGGTAGGATATTTTTGCAGCTGTGTTTCTGGTGGTTTTACCTGAGCATGTATATTCCAAACACCTGAGTCATAGGAAATCAATAATACAAACTATTAATGCTAGACAAGGCTGCATTTCTCTAGCTATAAAACAACAGTGCTTTTTAAAAAGAAAAACTTTAATAGCTTGAGATATAAACCAAGATATGGCAAAATCTTGAAAGCTGACTTTCTGAACCTTGCAAAATCAATTAAACGTACCAGCCCTTTTAAAGCTTCTATTGTTTCTGAAAAAAAGAAAAAAGCAACACAGAGATGGCAAGGAAGTTTTAATACTGCATAGTGTTTATTAACTAAAGGGCAGTGTATCCAGCTAGTTAGCTGTTTTCATTGACTTTTGGTTGGTTTACTGGGATGTTTGAATGAACTGGAGATCAATAAGTGGTAGCCACAACTTGTATGAACTATAGGACACAGCTGTCTAGAAACTGATATGAATGGATTTCATCCAACGTGGTATAGTGGTGAAGAGTAGCAGACTCTAATCGGGAGAGCCACATTTGAGTTCCCAGTCTTCCACATGAAGCCTGCTGGGTGTTCTTGGGTAGTCATAGTTCTCTCCAAACTCTCTCAGCCTCACCTTCCTCATGAGGTGCCTGTTATGGGGGGGAAGGGAAGACAGCTGTAAGCCATTTGAGATTCCTTATGGTAGACAAAACTGGGGTATAAAAACCAACTCTCCTCCTCCTCCTCCATTTCATTTTTGGATTGTTCCAGAAATCCTCTCTGTACTGCTGTCCACTTGCCCTTAATTAAATAATTTCCAGAACTGGATCCCATGCACTTTGCCATAGCTCTTAGTTGCATCAGTTCATAGCAGTCAGTCACATGTGTTCCTATGCATTGGTAAAACACCAGACAAAAAAAAAAAAGAATATGGATAGGATTGCCAAAGCTGGCAACTGGCGGGAAGGTTGGGGGCAGGGACATGGGGGTGCAGCATCATCTGCATTACAATGTCACTTCCAGAGAAAACCTATAGGGTGATTTAGGGTAGCTCTAGGAATTGCTGTTACCATAGAGTTACCAATTATTTCTAGAGCTACCTTATGTCACTTCCAGTTTATATCCTGAAGTGATGTAATAATACAGTTTAGGTCGCCTTATAAAAATATTTTTCTCCTGCCACCACTCTGAGCAGACATCTAGAGCTGCCAGCAGGAGGCCTCCTGTCACAGTGGGAGCCTGACATCACTAAATCTGGATACAATTGAATGCACAATCACATTAATGTTGTTTTATTCTGAACTGCTTTTAAAACATCTAATGTACTAAATGAGAGCCAGTAAGGTGTAGTGGTTAAGGTGTCAGACTAGGACTTGGGAAACCAAGGTTCAAATCCCCAATTGCACCATGGAAGCTTGCTGGGTGACCTTGGGCCAGGCACACATACTCAGCCCTGACCCTGTCTAGTATTTTGATGGGAGACCTCCAAAAAATACCAGGGTTGTGATGTGGATAAAAGTACTTTGCTCTTTTAATATGTGGAAATGGGCAGTTGAAGCTTTTCATAGCAATGGTAGTAAATAATACCACCTTGTAAGTAACATCCAATTAAGCCTCTATTAAAAGGGGCAGGATATATTTTTTCCCCTCCAAGCTGTTGCTAGAATGACTTTCGCCAGACATTGGAAACAAAAAAACGACTCCAAAGATAGAGGAATGGTTGGTTAAAGTAAAAGAAATATATGTATTAATTAAGTTAACAACACATCAGAAAAATGATGATATAACGAACCTAGACAAGCTATGGTTACGAACTGTAAATAAAATGGAAAATCTTATAATTAAGGGTGGGAAAGGACAATGTTCTGCGATGACAGTCTAGCTATTTTATAGAGGACTAAATCGTAAAGTTGTAATATAGTAATTCAGGGTGCGTGTGTTTTTTAAGTTTACACATGTATATATATTGTATGTTAAATTATGAAGACTGCTATATGTTTTTTTGGGTTTTTTTTTTTTGCTGTTGTTAATTTTATTGAATATATATATATATATATATATATATATATATATATATATATATATATATATATATATATATATATATATATATATTAAAAAAGAATTGTTAACTGGATTAAGGATTCCGCTGCCTGAGGTACTAGAAGGGGAAAACTGGCAATGATTTGAAAGCTTTGTGCTAGGAATCTGCAAGCACTCCAGCCACAAGGGTAACAATGATGACAAGGGACATAAGGAGGAAATGATTCAGGCAGGAGCTATTTGCTTAGAGGACTTCAAAACTATGGGACCACTCTTGCAACTTGCATTCTCTTAAACTTCCAAGGATGATATTTATGATCAGTAAGAAGGGGATAGCATGCCAGAAAGCTCTGACTGAATTCTAATATTTGGGCAAATGAGAATGCTTTTATACTTACCACCCATTCCTGACCTGAAAGAACGAAAGTCCTTTGGAGGCTAGGAAAGGGGTGCACCAGTGTAAGTGCACCACTGGCCGTGCCACTTACGCTGTCCAGGTTGGCATGGACACCGGCAGGGGGACCCAGACGCTGGTCTCCTGGTGCTGCTGTAGCAGCGCCACCCAGCGATGCCGGCTGGGCTTTCTGCTGGTGTCCCACTGGTGCAAAGCCCCGTGCCAGCATCCCGGGGTGTTCCCAGGGCATGCTGGGGGGGTGGAGCTGCCAGTAGGCAACTTCCTGTCCCCTTTTGGCCCGGAACGCCAAAGGGGAGAACAGAGTTGCTGCACTAGCTTTTTTGCTGGTGCAGCCTAGCTGTTCTCAATGGGGCAAAATACCCCATTTAAAAATTTTAAAAGCTTCCAATAGGCTTTTTAAAGCCTTTCAGCAGCTGGGAAACAGCTTTGGAGGCACCGTGGCAGCGTTTCGGCCACTTCGTTCCCGGCCGCCACAGGCTTAGGAATGTGCTGCCCATCTCTTCCCACCTGTGAGTTCCATTTGTGCATGGGAAATGCAATGCTGAAATCAAACCTCAGGAAAAGTGGGGGCCAGGGCACACAGGTTTGCAGCAAGAAGAGGGAGAATCATCAGAAACTGCCATGCCATTCCCACATGAGCTATAGAAGAATTCATGCAACAGGAGTAAGTGATTTCTGCCAGTTTCACCTCATTGCAAGCACACACACCCTACAGGTATTCAGAATCTCTGAAACAGCTTTGGAGGAGATGCAAAGAAGTGCAAATGGCCGCAAAAGGAAGAAGGCAGTAAAATCTGTTCCATGAAAAAGAATGTGATATACTCCACCAGTAAGTTTTACTTCTTCTCAGGGTGGAGAAGAACACACACAGAGTGACTTGGGGGCCCTGGATTATAGGCCAGACCTAACTTTTGAGACACTGGTGCTCTGACAGAGGTACACAAATGAGGTTTGCAGCGTTCACTCCTTGCCTGCTCCATACAGATCTAAGTGCTGCTCCTTTGCTTTTATCAATGAAAGACAGAAATGGAATAGGTATGAGTTCATTGGTGGGGTGGCTGGCTGCTGGTAAACCAGCTGACTCCCCCCCCCCCAAAAAAAAACACCACTATGCCTTTGTGCTCCAATTTCTTTGACCTAGAGAGGGGGAGCTAGGAGGGTAGACACAGTGTTCCCACAAGATCAGGTTGGATAGAAGATTGAAGTCAAAAAATTATCACTCTACATTGTCTCTTGACAGGATTAACTGGGGAAATTTTGAGGGGAAACTGATTTTTAGATGGGAAAATTAATTTGGGGAAGGTCTGGGAAGAGTAAAAGTTTTGGAAATCCTCTGGGTTTGGGGCACATTTTGAGTTTTTAGAGAATATATTGTAGTGGAAGTGATGAAGGTATTTGGGGATAGGACTCCATCTCAGCCTTGAACTGTGTTTCTGGTCTTGAGCAACTGATTTTTCTCTCGGCTCGTTAGTTTTGCCTTCTCTGAAATGGAGTTTGTGTTGCAGCTTCAAATGTGGGAACAAACGAATATGTGTGTGTGTGTGTGTGTGTGTGTGTGTGTGTGTGTGTGTGTGTGTGCTGTGTACACTGCCTTATATATATATTGTACACTGCCTTATCTCCTGAGTCCTGAGGCAGGGAACAAAACAGCAACATTTGCAAGGGAACATAAGCATCTATTCAGTGTTTTAGGTTCATGTTCTACCTTGTTCTCAGCTTCTGATCATGGGTGAGTGACATGCCTCCATGCAGTCCAGCATTCTATTGTTGAAGTAGCCAGTGTCATTGACGATTATAAGGGCATGAGGGCAACAGTATTCTTCCTTGTAGGGTTGCCAACCTCCAGGTACTAGCTGGAGATCTGCTATTACAACTGATTTCCAGCCGATAGAGATCAGTTCACCTGGAGAAAATGGCCACTTTGGCAATTGGACTCTATGGCATTGAAGTCCCTCCTCTCCCCATGCCCCACCCTTCTCAGGCTCTGCCCCAAAAACCTCCCACCATTTGCGAAGAGGGACCTGGCAACCCTACCTCCTAGTTACATGTTCTCAGCATCTGGGGAGCTTCATTTAATTATCATGGTTGACAGGAAGTGTTATGAGAGATGCAAAGCCTGGTGGCAGCAACACAGAACACAGTTTTATTTTATGGCATATTTATTTTATTTTAGATTGTGTTGGGTTCGTAAGTTGTACTGAATTGCATCACAGTTTTACAGTTTAGATGTATGTTCCCTTGAGGTTCTTTAGGCAGAGAGGAAATATACAAATAGATTAATTACAAATATGTACAGTAAAAGACATTTGGGATAACTTTTCTATACATTTGAACACACACTCTTAGCAGCCATTTATCCTAAGTTGTAACCATCTACATGAGATTTCTGTATGAAGAAGAGTTGGGGGGGTTATATGCCGACTTTCTCTACCACTTAAGGAAGAATCAAACCGGCTTACATGCTCCTTCCCTTCCCCTCCCCACAACAGATACCCTGTGAGGTAGGTGGGGCTGAGAGAGTGGGACTAGCCCAAGGTCACCCAGCTGGCTTCATGAGCAGGAGTGGGGAAACAAATCCATTTCACAAGATTAGCATCCACCGCTCATGAGGAGGAGTAGGGAATCAAACCCGGTTCTCCAGATCAGAATCCACCGCTCTAAACCACCGCTTTTAACTGCTCTCAATCCTTAAATGTGCCAGATAAATAATCAGTTAAACTAAACACATGCATCTAACTGATGAACTTATTTACATTCAAATCCAGTGAAATCTTGAAATTCAAATAGCAGGTTGCAATACAATAATGTCACTCTGAACAGTTCCTCTCTTCAGCTTCAGATTCACTGCATGTATTGTATGTAAGCATGTCTGCCAAGCTCTGTTGTTTGGAAGTAGAACCCTTGAAAGTTACAGCTGAAACTATGAAAATACATGAGGGGCTGAGAGAGTCTTTGTGAGATTTCCATTCATCTCTCTTTGACAAGACAGAATGTTGTTGATAAAAAAAAACCCAGTCTAAACCAGATTCTCATGTTTATGCTGTGCATTATCCTGGTAATAGGTTTCTCATTTTATTTCAAGGTTACTGCCATTTTTTCATGTTTAGAATATACCACACTTTGAAAAGGATAAAAATGTTCTGTTTTCATTTTCAGCATCATTCCCCCTCCCCACCAAATCTGAAGCATAACACTTGTACAAATACAGTTGCAAATCTTACTGTATCTAGTACGATAATCAGGGACAGGGGAACATGACCAGAAGGGAGGTTCATAAGAGGTATAATAAACCCTGATATACCTTTTGAAGGTATCTAGTAACCTCCCTAGGGTTGCCAATCTCCAGGTGGTGGCTGGAGTACTCCTGCTATTACAACTGATCTCCAGCTGATACAAATCAGTTCCCCTACAGAAAATGGCCGCTTTGGCAATTGGACTCTATGGTATTGAAGTCCCACACCTCTCCAAACCCTGCCCTCTTCATACTCCACCCCACAAAAAATCTTCAGTTATTTCCCAACCTGGAGCTGGCAACTAGGGTTGCCAGTCTCCAGGTGGTGGTAGTAGATCTCCTGCTATTACAACTGATCTCTAGCCGATAGAGATCAGTTCACCTGGAGAAAATGGCCGCTTTGGCAATTGGACTGTATGGCATTGAAGTCCCTCCCCTCCTCAAACCCCGCCCTCCACAGGCTCCACCCCAAAAACCTCCTGCTGGTGGCGAAGCAGGACCTGGCAACCCTACTGGCAACCCTACCCCCCCCATCTCCTATTGTCAGCATCAAATGGAAATAGGCCCAGCAGTTGTGGAATCTTGTTTTTCCATTGTGGTTCTTTTTATACATCAAGATAATACAAACATTCACAAAATGTACAATAAATGTCCATAAATAAAATGCTCAATATCTTTCCCTTTTGTCGGTTCTGTTATATTTTTAATAAGTTTAGGGTGTTTTTGTTTTGTTTTGCTTTGCTTTGTTTTGTTGTTAGTTTCATTCCTCTTATGTGACACAAGATATCACTAAATGATGACATAGGGAGCAATCCTAAGCAGGTCTACCCAGAGGTAATTCTCCTTTCAGTCAATGGGGCTTACTCCCAGGAAAGTGTTCTTAAGTTTGCAGCCGTAGTGTCGCTTTGTAGCATACAACCCGAAAAACATTCATCCAGTGAACAATGATAATCCTGGATCAAAACAATTTTCTGAAATATGGACAAACTAACCTTTTCACTCTTTACATTCATATAAAACAAATTTAATTGATTCAGTAGTGAGCTTTAATATTTATTATAGCACTGTGTGGGAATTCCGGCACCTCTATCTCTTTCCTGTGTGAGCAGCTATGAATCCACATGATTATTCTTATGAGGAGGAACAGTCTGCCATCACCATCTAGCAAAAAAGTCTCCATGGAAGTTTTCCATATATGTAGAGGAGATAAAAGAATGGCAATTAAAACAGTCAAGAAGTATTTTGGGATTTTCCATAGTACCTTCCCCAATAACTCCATTCCTTAATATCTGTTTCTCTTGCTCCTACAATTTCAGCCCCTCACTTTTCTTCCCAGCCCATCTCTTCGCTTTTCCTTCTCTCTTCTATTCTTCAGTTCACCCCTTCCTTTCCCAGCACTGCCCCCTTTGCAGCTCCTTTTCTCCCTCCCCCTTGACGATACTGCACATATGACTACACATGGGAGAATTATATTGGACTAGCCATGGGTGAGACATAATTGGTACAGCAATTGCTCATAGTAGGGATTACTGTGTTTGAATTGCATTTTTAAATTCATCCTTTTTTCTTGCCTTTCTCTGGAAAGCCAGTATTATATACTGGTTAGAGTGATGAACAAGGATCTAGGAAACCCAAGTTTGAATCCCTACTCTGCCATGGAAGCTTGCTAGGTGACCTTGAGCTGATCTCTTTTTCCCAGCCTACCTCACAGGGTTGTTGTGACAATAAAATGGAGGGGAATTATGTAAGGTGCTTTGGTTCTTCCTCACTGAGGAAAAATCAGGGTATAAATAGAGTAAATGAATAATCCAACTTCTGTGATGAATGAAATTAATTGTGTTACTTTATAACTGCCTCTTGTGAAAGCAACAGACTTGGGATACCAAAGCCAGTGTTGGGGGAGCACTTTTGAAACAAGCTCATGTGTGTAATCCTGTTTCCTGGATAACATAGGGGACAAACAGCTGGAGATGCTCATTGCCTTCCATAACCAACACATTGGCGGCGGCTGGAAACCACTGGAATAATCCAGCAAGAGCATTGTCAAATGAGGATTCCACTGGCCTGTGGTCCTATATACATTGTAAATGTTGTCACAATCCATATGCATGCCCACAGTTAAATGACAGTAGAAAATCATCTATAATGGAGTGCAGTTTAAAAAGTGATTATTTCAACCATGCAATAGTTAAGTATCAGTGAATTCACTGTTCGGTGAGGTTAGTGCTATTGTGACAAAAAGCAACCATGTTTTTTGTTTAGCATTTCCATCCCAAATAATGGAAATGCAAACCCATTCCCGAAGTCATTTTCTCTTATTTTCTCCATTTTTTTAAAAAAAAATCTTTTTAATGTAAATGACTGCTTTGTTTCTTTCTACATGTATCATCTAAATAGTATTTCCTGTCCTCGCAATCTTGCCCTTGTCATATTAAAGTAGAAGCTAGGAGCCATCCAGATGACAAGAATACTATAGAAGCTTTATTTCTTTTTGGAGTGTGCTGTGAAAGACCATGAAATCTCCTATCTGAGCCAGCTGTGAAGCTTCCAGAGGTTTCCTCTCTGACAAGCACTGGGCTAAGATTAAACCAGGCAAAATTCCTGAAGTGACAGTGAATAGGGTTGATACAAATTATACTGTCCTGCTGCTTTGAAAGTGCACATTACTAGAATCATTAACCATAATCATCCTCAATTACAAGCACTGTGCGCACACATACAGCAGTCCAATAAAGGCGGCATTGTCTGGATGCAGTGCCCATAATTCACAAAGACATAGTCACCTCTCCAGATTCTGGAAATCCAACTGCAAAGTGTTATGGAATATTTTTAATAGATGCATTTGTTTATCTCTCTCTAGGCTATTAAAATGGCAAGAATAGTGAGAAAACAATGTAATGCACAGAGGATGAAGGGGTATGTTAGGAAGATAGCTTTGTACTTCATTGTATTTGATACATTACACAATCAAATGGAAACTAAAATTTTGAAGATAAAGACGTGCACTTCCAAATACAAAAATAAAAACCATTCCCCTCACTGTTTCTTTCACGTGCTAGTTAAATACTAGAATACTAACACCAGATTCATATGAGTTTAATTTTAGAAAGATTATTTTCTTAAATAAAGTGTGCTTTCCAGGAATGTTTGGTATTTACTGACTCCGCTAAATATTGTATAAAACACACTTTTAGTCACCGACTGACATTCTGCACACATCTGATTTTTAACCAACCAATTTAAAGTGGATTGATGAAAAGAATGTCTGCAATTAATCCACTTGTTTTAGTCATTTTAACCAGACTTTCTCCTAAAGAGGACTCATTTTAATGGATCAGTTCAAAATTGTTGATGCCTTCTAGGCCCAGCCACACCACTGATGGCATGGTCAGGAGCAGCGTCACGGGGAAGGAAATTTCTTTTTCTGAAATTCCCTTTTTAATATATAGCCATTAATTCCTCTTATTGTCTTTTCTCCTTAAATGAGGGATTCTGTTTCATTTCTCTTTGACTTTTCTTGGTACAGAAATCAATAGACCCTTTTGTAACTTCAATCCTTGCAATCATTTTATGTTACACACCACAGGGTGGTGCTCTAGCAGGAGGACAGGAAGATTTGAGAAGACATTGCCTGCCTCTGGCGTCTGCAGAATAGAATGCTGACATTTTTCAGAACCTCCACTCCTGCCACTCCTCTCTTTGAATTTCTCTTTGCTCAAAACAGAATTGATTAGAAACTGACTCCAAACTCCTAAAAAAAAAAAAAAAAAAGAAAGAATATTGTTGGAGAAATTGGGTAATGGGGAATTGTCAGAATTTCTCTTAAAAACCCTAGACTCCAGATTGAAATGGGACCTTGAAAAGTCCCTCCAGACTGTGCCCCTCTCACATTGGGTGGATACTCTTCCCACTACTTTGTATTACTTACTTGAGCCATGGGGCAGTGAGGAATTCATGCAGAATGGAAAGGGGTCCAGCTGGACAAAGCACATGCTTCAGTAAGGCATTCATCTGAAGTAGGGTTGCTGGCTCCAGGGTGGGAAATACCGGGACATTTGGGGGATGGAGCCTGAGAAGGGAAGGGTTTGGGGAGGGGAGGAAACTCAGCGGGGTATAATGCCATAGAGTCCACCTTCCAAAGCAGATATTTTATCCAGGTGAACTGATCTCTGCTGCCTGGGGATCAGGTGTAGTAGTGGGAGATCTCCAGCCACCACCTGGAGGCTGGCAACTAGGGTTGCCAGGTCCCTTTGCTCCACTGGTGGGAGCTTTGCGGGGGCGTGGCTGGGGACGCATGATATGAGTATGCACCCTGCACAACATGTGCGCCGCACCAACATCACTTCCGGGTAAACCCAGAAGTGATGTGGATGCTCTAGCAATCTCCACCAAAATTGTATTGTTTATAGAGTTTTGCCAGAGGTTGCTAAACCCGAAAGCAATGTCAGCACAGCGTGCGAGTTGCGCATGTGCACATTGTGCGCCTCCCCCTCTTTTGCCTGCTGACCATCAGCTTGTCCGTGGGCAGCCCATTGGATTGGAGGGCTTTTGCCTGTCCCCACCAGGCAGTTGGTAAGCCTACTAGCAACCCTAATCTGAAGCTTTCTGGAACATTAGGGTAGCAGAAGCTGATTAGGAAGGTTTCTCTAATTGGAACCACTGGCTTTTGCTGAAGGTAATCTAAGAGAAGGGGAAAGCCACTTCTTATGTAAGCCACTAGGATGCAGTGGTGGAAGTAGAGGCATCTCAATCATTTTTTGCATTACAAATTGCTTTGGGGGCCATTGAATCTCACCAGTGATGTGGCCAGTTCTGTAAAAGGAACAATAGTTTCTGTGATCCCTGGAAAACATAACAGTGTCTTCATTACTTTTCCCAATCTGGATGGGATTCCAATCCTCCTCAATATTTCCATATGAATGTTACATCACATAGAAGCCCCACTCAGGCACCCTCCCCGCATTTTCAAAGGACAGAAATGATGTAAACAGGGCTTCTACATGATTGAGTATTCACATGTAGATCCTGGTTCATGCATTACCTCAATGGTGTGGAGAAAGTGCTTTTCTCTTTATAAACTAGAACATTCACATACACAATGGGGGACCTAAGAAGAACTTACAGAGGAGGAGAAATCCCACCCTCCCATCATCCCTTCTTCCCACTATCTCCTCTTCTTCCTCCTCTCTACCACCATTGCTACTTTCTTGCTCCCTTCCCCATCACCCCCCCCTTTTAAATGCCTGGTTGTATGGGATTGCTAAGAAACCCCATAATGCCGATCAAAATCTCATGATCACACTGTTATGAACTCTGTAGGTGCAGTGCTAGGTAAGAAAATATGGGCTAATGGATTATTCTTACCGTGCATTCCTGGGGGGGATCCTCTCAGGAGGCAGCGTGACCTCACCACCAGTGTAAGTGCATCTTATCACGGAACAAGACACACTTATGCTGGCAGTGAGGGCAGTTCCGTCAGCGCCCAAGCGCTGTGGAGCTGCGCCTCGCCCATCTGCTGGTGAAGTCTCCCCGTGGAGCAGGCCACGGCGGAGACTTGCAGCGCCAGCATGGGGGGGGGGCATTCCTGGGGCGTTCCCGGGGCAGGCCAGGGGGCGGAACTGCTGTTAGTTATGCCCTTTTGGCCCTGGCAGCCGGCAGCCAGGATGGCATTGCTGCGCCTGCTTTTTAGCAGGCACAGCCTCTCTGTTTTCAATGGGGCTTTTAGCCCCGTTGAAAATGAAAAAAAGCCTTTTAAAGGCTTTTTTTGTCCAGGTGGTGTGCAGGAAACGGTTTAGGAGGAGGCGCAGCTTATCAATGCAATAAGTTTTGCCATTTCCATCAATTCTAACATCTTTTGTATCCAGTCTCTTTTGTCTGGAGTTTCCATTGTCTTCCAAAAGACAATGTACAATTTATGGGTGAATGGGAGGAGTGGAGGGTTTACTGTGAAAATGAATTTCAAATGGGGACACTCAAAGGTTATTCATTGATCTAATCCATCTTTTACTATTACAAATAATACCTAATAATTAATAGTTACAATTACTATTTTATGGTTAATCTGAAATAATGAAATCTTTGTTTTGAAATTGTACCTAATTATAATTTAATCGATAGTGAACAAGAAACTATACTTTATTACATAAAATACTATTAGGATTAGAATTTTTATACAAAAGAGTACATAAATTTATAATAAGATGGAGGGGGTTAAGGGGAAGTTTCAATTTTTATTTAAAGACAAAGTGTATTTTGAACCATATTATATTTTCTCTTTTTCTCTTTGTTGATGATTGTTATTAATTGTTGAAATGTCTGAATATGATATTATGGAAAATAATAAAATTCTTTTAATAAAAAAAAGGAGGAGGCGCTGCTGTGTCTCTTCCCTGCCATCTCCGCACGCCGGCAGCTCAGGAATGCACGACATATGTATCAGCTTCATTTTAGAAACCAAACCAAGTAATTTTGAGTTTCAAAATCTAAGAAGCAAGCCAAACGATGAAAAATCTGGGAGCATCACTAATCTGTGGGAAAGCTGAATACCATGTTCTAACCCTTAACAATATATACAGAACTTTTACACATTATTTATCTATGCCAATCTTTTTGAAACTGACTTACCCAAATAGGGTTTCAAACATGTTCTGTTCCTCTCCTTCACAGCAACACATTGTGTCTAATGAACTTATTATTAGTAGAACAGTAGCACTGCCAGAAGACTCCCATCATGAGCCACTAAATGGATCCTGATGAAGTTTATCAGAATTTGTTCAGTCTTGCTAATGGGGAATCGCTAGCCTACAAATTTACAGAATTGGATGGAGATCTCTGACCCCCCCCCCCAAGGGGGGAGAGGCTTATTGGCTCATCTGCTGAGTTTATGGATCTTCATGCTCTTTCCTTTGTTTCAAATCAAACTGCAGTGCCTTGGCCTCAAAGTATATATGGCCCTGATTAGAATATTGGTGGCTACTTTTGATTTCAGGATTTTTTAAACAATATATTAACTAATCAGAAATATTTTTAATCTAAGGCAAATGGATGATGCTTAATCTGCTGCTGTGGGACAGCTAGGAACCTTTTCAAATTATTATTTCTTTATGAGATAAACACATTCAACAGGAAGTATGTACTGAAACCGACGACTTTACTCTTCACATTCCTTTAAAATGACCTGAACATAGTAGAAGCATACTAATCATGCTATTTATTGCTTGGTCAGAATAGGATTAATGTAGTGCCATGGAAAGGTCAACTAGCCAGATGAATTGCTTTCTGAAAACTAGTAGTTTTATTTTTGACCAAGAACTCAAGGTTGATTTGGGGTGTGCATATGTGTGAGATGGAGGATTTTAATCATCATTTTGGGCAGTAAATTACTAAATTTCCAGCATCTCTTTTGACAATAATCAAATGACTGGAACCAAACAGTCAATTTGATAACTGATAAAGAAGCATATTAGGGGGTTTTCATTTACCCATTTCCTAATACACAGAAAGCAACCTTTTTTCTCCAGTGACCCCATTATGAGATCAGCATGGAATTGCCTTGACCTAGTTCCTCATAGCAGGAAGTCCCACATTCAGCAGCAATGTAAAGAGTAGACAGCTAGACACAAGCACGCAAAGGCCTAGGGAATCAGCTGAAGGCTAGTTAGCAGTACTGCAGGGGTCACCTAGTGAGAGCAGCATGTGGAAAGAGGCATGCTGAATCACAGAGGGGATGTTAGCAAGGTCCTGATACTCTGAGAAGGGTAGGGATCTCAAAATAGATCAATAGCAAGACTTGTGGCCAGAACTAGGTCTCAGATGTTTTGGGAGCAAATGCTTCAGTATTTATGCTTGGCAGCTAGGACAGCATTGGTGAGTCTAAGTTCATTGAACTATATTGCCGCTTCAGGGTTCAGTGTGGAGAGGAGGACCACAACCCCCCTTAAATGTAACAATTAAACAACATACAACACAACCCTTAATGGAACCATTTTTAATTTTGGAGAAAATTGGCCACAACTTGATTGGCAACAGCTGAACATGCATTGGCACAGCATGAGAGCTGAATCAGTGACATCATTCGACCCCAATGCTCCTGATGTCATAATGCTCACAGCAAGTGTGCTGGAGTAGCCAAGGGATGGTGAGACAAGGATTTTAGCGGGATGTGAGCTACTTGGTAATTCCCCCGCCACTTGGGAGGAGGCTGATTGGACAGCCCCTGAGCTGGTTATGTCCTATCCTAAGCCTCCCCCAAAATCCCTTAATGGGATCCCCCAAGGGGAAAAAGGGGGCACGCAGGCCACTTTCCCCAAAACTGATTCCAGCTCCATGCTAAACACCACCCAAGTTGAGAATATTAATGATACAATGAACAACATTAAACATAGGGAGGGAGGGATGGGCAACTGAGAAGGAGGCAGCAGCCTGCCTCTTTATATCTAGCTTGGACAGACCAGAGGGAAAACCTCCGACGTCCGTCTGAGCAACCCTCACCCACCCCCAACCTCCTCTGTATAGGTTCAATTTGAGCCTCCAGGAAGAGGGCTGTTTGGCCGGCACTGCTGGCCAACTGCAACCCCCGACACTTACTAAGAAGAGCGGCGAACACCACTCTTCTCCCAGCCATGGCAAAGACTTCTGGCTCCTGCAGCCTCCCACACTTTTCTACATTCCCTCCTCCACCTGGAGCAGCAAACAAAGCTCCGAGTAAGCACCCAGGAACCTGCTCTTGTTCACAAAAAGATCTCTGGTTTTCACCCCTTACATGGCCAGGAACCAGTTTGACCTCAGCTATTAGTAATAGTATATTTCTGTGAATTCTTACCAATAGTTCCAGAAGACCCTCTTATCAGTCCTTGCTAGCTGGCTCCAAAAGCATTGAAGAAGCCAAAAAACAACATGGAAAGTATGACAAGGAAATGACCTGTGCAAATGAGACCTGACTCTTTATTTTCCATAAGAGAATTGAATACATTTGTTGTCAATTGCTGCGTACTGTTGAAGCGGGTTGTGCTGTTCAGATGACAGGCTCTTAGAATGTATCACTTACTGAGAAGTGAAGTTATCTTAGTCAGCCGATCATCGAGTAAGCAGGACTCAACAACTTTACCTACTTTTAAAAAGCAAGTCTTTTTATTGAAATACTTCTAGTAAAATATGTGTAAATGCAGATTATCAAGTCTTTAACACTTCTATAAAAACTCTTGTCAAAGTACAATGTATGTATTTACAATGTATGAAGTAAAAGCAAGCAAGTCTTACATACTTATTCAGTTTCAAAATCCAGCTTCTAAAATATAACAGTCATATTGTTCTGATTCAGTTCAAAGTATCTAATTCATAAAATCTAGAGTAATGTATTTAAGCCATATATACCAGTCAGCCTTTTCTTGAGAGCCTTTGGAAGGTTCTCATTCTCTGGGCTTACTGTGGCTGTATTTATACTGTTTCAGACTCATTAAGAGTGTAGATTTTACCATCAGGAGGGATATCTTCCTCCCCACTTTCAGATAACATGAGCAGTGCAATAATGTCTTAGTTGCAACTGTTCAGGTTATTAGCTTCTCCCCATGACCAAATATGGGCTTCCTTTCCTTTCAGTCTATTTTGCTTAAAGTATAAACAATCATTTCTGAGCTCCATGATCACTCCATATACTCAATTTTCATACCATTCTCATCTTCAGTACAATATGTATTAAATGAGACTATTTAGAAATCTACAATACAATATATAACTATATAAATCATAAAACACAATTATTGCTCACATTGTAACATGTAACCATCTTGTCAGTAGGAAACATAGCCTTCAGCAAGGTTATAGAAAGCAAGAAGCTTACTGCACTTATAGCCTTGAGGTCTTTGAGTAGACCTTCTCAAGGTTTGAGGATAGCAGGACTTTTCTGCTCTTGAGATATGAGCAGCTGACAGCTGGCAGCTGAATCAGGAAGGGTAATTTCAGATGCACCTTTCTGGCAGATAGTGAAGGATGACTCTGTTCTTCTCCCTTCAAGGACAAGACCAGGGTAAGCTCTTGAAAGAATGCAGACCTTGGGAGAATTCAGTCAGCCTGTTCTAAGGACATTTGCATTTTGCAAACTGTTGCCAGGCTCTTCATTACACAAACCTCTGCAGTTTGTGGTTCAGTTTGTATGTTGTGTTCAAGCTCTACATGGAATTAATTCTGCACATGTACACAAAATACCATAATTATGTCAGAGACCGTGACACTGTGATTCAAAACCATTCCCATTATTTTGTCCATGATTGCTACGGGATGATAGCAGCACCATCTCTTGAGAAATAGAGGAAAATTCTATCCCTGAAGACTTAAATGTGTTCCATTTTTGCATCTTCAACACAAAGATTCCCTGTTGGAAAGAATTAGGATAGCATTTACACAGAAGAAATTGCTGTGGGAGGGTGAGCCTGACCCGGAAGGGGGCGGGACAGGGGGAGACGAGCGGGGTTACCGGAAGTCCCGGCTCAATCTGTATATAGGTCGGGGGTGGGGCTTGAATAGGGGCTGCCCCTATATAAGACAGAAGGGAGTGGAGGCCGAGGAGGATAGAGCCAGGGAAGGGCCATCTCCGTGAAGCCCATAACCCTAGCTGACTCAGACGGAGACAATAGTTCTGAATCTTCAAATGAGTGGTCTGAGGCCGAGGAAACTCCGTTAGAACAGAGGACCTGTGGGAAGTCGCCCCTAGGGGGCTTAAAGGAGGGCCCTAGGCCCTACAGAACACTATGAGGAATGAGCTGAAAGACTAAGCAGTAAACTAACACCCTGCTAGAAACAATTCTTTTACTCCCAAAATGAAAAATGGATAGTGCAGATAGAAAAAAATAGTGGATAGAAAAAAATCTGGTGGTTAAAACAATATGGCAGTGTAAATCAGAACTGCTTCTTATGACACATTCTATAATTAGATATCTGAGTAGAATAAAATATGTACATACCATAGCAGGTATGAATGGCAAATGAGTACACAAACCAGTACTTTCAGTTTTCCCTTTCCCATGACTGATGGCCAAGAAAATGCAATGACTCTAGTCTACCTGGCTATCTTTGCAAACTACATCAAAAACTACATCAAAAAATTCAACTGCAACTGCTACAATGTGAATGCCTGATTCTGTATTGTACTATGTAATGGTTAAGAGATTGATCTGTGAGCCTGGGATTCATGGTTCAGTTCTCACATTGCTTCTGGAAATTGTTGTCTAGGTAAGTCTCTATATTTCAGTTTCAGTCGTTTTCCTGCTCTATAGGGATAGTAATACTGGCATACCTTACAGAGCAGTTGGCTCATTAAAATAAACTGCATGTGAAGCATTTCATGTACATAGGAAAAGCATAATATTATTACTGTTACTGTAATATTGAACTGAAAATATTGCCACAATTGACTTTTGTGCTCATATTGTGTTACTTCTACCACCAAGAAAGTGTGAAATATTGCTGAATCTGCAGCATTAGAATATGTCCGCTTTTAGACATTAAAAAAGAATAGATTTGTTTAAAAATATAAACCAATTATATAGCAATTTCTCCACACACACACATATTCAATTTTTGAACTTCAGCACTGGGGCAAAGGTGAAGGATTCATATTTTATCTGAACAGAAGGTTGCAACCCTCATAACTCAAAAGTGGATTTGGAAAACTTATTAAAAGGGCTATGCAGCTTAACAGTGAATTTTAACCTTTCTGTGGAATTTCATGATCTTCCACAATGAGGTTGACCCTTAGGACAAAACTGCCATATTTATAAGTTAAATAATATTTGTAAGGCAACCTATAGGATTTTACCACAAGGAATGAAAACTGCAGCTTAGCACTAAACCACGATCTTATGGTTAATTTTGTAGGATCTTTTGAATAACATATACGGTATAATTGTTTGTTGGTGTGGCTTCCTATATGAATCCTTAAAACATTTGACATTAGAGTAGCAAATGCAGCATTCAGATTTTGTTAGTTAGTTTGTTTTTAGACAGAATCATGCACTAGAGAAAAAAAGTGATGATTTGGTAACCCAATGAACTTGACAGAATCTGGAAGAATTGACTGGATGAGTTGATCTTCTATTTACAGGTCACATGGTTCAGCACAGCTTTTCCTTATTTAATTTCAGTTCTCTAATTGGAAAGGCAGAGCATTAGAAGTCATGTCTTCCATGAAATTTTTAATGATGTTAAAAGAGCAGATATGTGTGTACAGGTGAGATTAAACTCATTTAACCCACCTCCCCCCCCCAGAAAAAATGTGCAATTAGCCCATCCAACCAAAGCCACTGTCTCTTCTGGAATGCCTCTAGCTTCACTAACCAGGTTTGCTTTCCATTTGTCTCAGACATCAGCAGGAAGCATACATGTAAGTTAGCCTGGAGATGACTCCAAGCCTTCTCTTTTATAAGATTAAAAAGAGGAACCGGAAATTACATTAGTGTAATTTTTTATTTAGCAAGTTGTCATGAATGAAAGCAACTGGCATTTTGCATGCAAGATAAAAAGTAACGGCCTTGGAACTAAGTGAGTGTCCCAGCTGTACTGCTGTTTTGTCTTCTATGAATAAAAAAATAATTGTGCCAGCTAAAAGCAGGAATAATAGTGATTTACTTCACAAGGTTGTTTGAAGCAAACACCGTAAAAGATTTTAAATACAGTTTATAAAGAGTAATCCCCACTGAATACACTGGAGTAGGAGTAGGATTGCACCGTAAGCAAATTATTAGTCCTAGTATATTTTTGTGTTTCTAACAGCCTGTTCCTGAAAGGGGGGCGGAGCCTCACAGGAGCCAGCATGACCACCTTGTGCCATGCAAACTGGCATGGACGCCAGCAGCAGTGTGGCATTCAGGTGCTGGCGCTGCCTCCCTCCAGGGTTTTCCTGGCATATGTCTCAGTGCTGGCATCCATGGGGGGGCATTCGCAGGGGTGGAGATCCTTTTAGGCAGCTTCCTAACACCTTTCAGGCTCAAAAACGACATTTTGCAGGCATCGGGATACTCCTGCAAAATTGTGGTGCCGCCCCACGGAACTGTATAGGGAGCTGCAACTCCTCCAGCCACCATGGAACCACTCCCCCACTCAGGAATGGGCTCTAAGTTATGGAAATGAAATGCATGTTTCCATGTTTAGCTAGATGGCTGCCAATTTGAAATATTATTAAATTCTTCTCCCTCTCCCATAATACTAGAACGCGAGGTCATCTGTTAAAGCTGGAGGGTGACAGATTCAAAACAGATAAAAGGAAGTATTTTTTCACACAACGCATAGTTAAATTGTGGAACTCCCTGCCCCAGGATGTGGGGTGATGGCTGCCAACTTGGAAGGCTTTAAGAGGGGAGTGGACATATTCATGGAGGAAAGGGGTATTCATGGCTATTAGTTAAAATGGATACTAGTCATGCTGCATACCTATTCTCTCTAGTATCAGAGGAGCATGCCTATTATTTTGGGTGCGGTGGAACACAGGCAGGATGGTGCTGCTGCAGTCATCTTGTTTGTGGCTTCCTAGAGGCACCTGGTTGGCCACTGTGTGAACAGACTGATGGACTTGATGGGCCTTGGTCTGATCCAGCAGGGCTTTTCTTATGTTCTTATGGGATGTTGTATAAAGGCTAGATTGGTCAAATATATCAGATGATCAATAAGCAGAACATAAGATAAATTAGAGAACAAATGGGATAAGTATATTGGAAGCTTTATCCCATTACAAGACTGGAAATGGATTTGGAAGAACAACCATCTATACAATTAATATGCATTTGGAAGAGAATTGCTATAAAATGTATCTGAGGTTGTATCTAATTCCATTATAATTGAAACATGCCTATAATTTCAATAAATCAGACTGTTGATGCTGTCCATAGAAACCGCTTTGAAATAGCTTTTTGTGTAATTAAAAACACATAATTTTTTTTTATTTTTTTTTTACAAGGAGGTCTAATCTTGAAGAGATTTCCATTTTTTGTTTCTATTATAATGAAGGGCACAAGTGTGCACTTGCAAACCATAGAAAGAAATTAGTTATGTGCCAAAAATCTTACGCTTTTTGTTTTATTGTTTTCCAGGAAACAAATGGCTAATTTTGATGGGGTTCTGTTTCTTTGGTTCTTTTTTATGTTGCAACACGTGGATGCACTTTTCCAAAGATCTATGATTCTTTGGGTTGCAAAAGTGCATACTCTTGTGACATGACACAAAATGTGGAGTATTTATTTATTATTTATTTAGTGAAATTGTATCCCATCCTTCCTCCAACGACCATTTAATTCTTGACCTGTTTTCTTCTTTGATGGAAAATAATTGGAGAGAACCCCCTAGATTAAATATGGGATGAATCCTTATCAGGATACAGAGGAATCCTAGTATCCCTAATTTGGGGTTCTGATCTATTTTGTGGTTTCTAGTACCGGTATTTAAAAACATTTCTAGTTTTCAACTTATTTGTCTAAGTCCTGGACACAAAGCTTTGCTCCCTGTGATTTTCTTCCAAAAGCCTCAAAAGGCAGCTTTTTTAAATCCTGAGGGAACTGAGGACTTGCTAAAACATAGTTGCTAAAAGCAACTTAAATAAATAGCCCTTTTGGACTTTCTCTACACCACCTACTGAGTAATTGTTTGGGTCCAGAGTGTATTTGAAAAATGGATACTTTAAAATATTTGCATTAGTTGAATAAATGTTGATAAATTATTATCTCCTGCCACACTGCAAATTTTTGCCAGAAACAGCAAAATTTGTAAACTTTCAACACAGCAATAACTATATTACATTTCGAACAGGATGAAGAAGCCAGATCAGCTCATTCATTTCTGGTCTGGAATACAAAGTACCATGATAGTATCATTTACTCTTCTGGCTGTAAAACTACAGGTAGAAACAAATCTGGGTATCATTTTGAATCTACATATGTAATCTGTTACACTCTGGTGTCCACGTCCTGACAAGCCTTGTTATGTGTTTCTCTCTATTGACATATTTCCAGTGAAAAGTTAAATATTGTTGGCCATGTGCCAAAACCATTCATAACCCTCTATTGAATGTATTTTTTAAAGATATACCAAACAGCTATGGACACAAGGGAGATATTTCACTGCATCTACATTATTGTGTTTTCTAGCGCCAGAGTTTAACTTTTGGAAACATCACACTCTCTTTGCCCTCAGGAAAAACGGATTGTCAACTGACACTTAACCTGTCCTTAGGCGAGCAAAAGCTTTCATAAACAAGTTCAGCTCCTCAAAAAGCCACGGCAGCCACTTGATAAAATGGGATCTTGAAGGACATTGTTGCCAGGGCTGCCAAGAGTCACCATGGGGCCAGGACAAAGGTTCTTTCTGTCCATCCATCCCATTTAGACCCATCCCAGTCACATGACCATCACTCACATACTGGAAGTTTAACTTGAAAAGTGCAGTCTGTCCTTTACCATTTCAGATAACGGCAAAACAAACTTTGAATAACATATAAATATGCACTGAGACTTTTTCAGAGCTATGTTCAGAATTTTTTTTTTTTTAAATGTGTCTACTGCAGGTAACTTTTAAGAAGCTCTTTAGTAAATGGTATTACCAGGACAAAATGGGAGGGGCTGAATAAAGGTGTAAGTGGGACAAAAAGCCAGAAAAGGGATCTCAAAAGGAGTAGACGGTTGACTGGATCTCTCTTTTTAATCAGGGTCTAATCAGGCCTCTTTGAAAGTGTGCCTTTTCTTGCCAGAAAATGAGAGTATACAATTGGAGGCAAAATCTTGATTGCTTTATGTAAATATTAAAGAGTATCACTGGCACACTAAGATGAAATCATCATCATAGTGTACAGCTGGAGAGGTTGGATCTGTCTTGGAAAGGAAGACAGAGCAACAACAGGAACATGTTGGGCACCAAGCTTTCACATTCTTCATTAACTGTGAAGATATACATTCAAAAAATAAAAAGGAGGGGGAAAACGAATGCCCTGCAATACAGTGTGTACAGTTTTGGTCACCTATCTTAAAAAAGAGATAATAGAGCTTGGAAAGGTGCAAAGAAAAGGTAATTGAAAATTGTCAAATTGTTAGAACACTTTCCCTATGAGGAAAGGCTACATGTTTGGGGCTTTTCGGTTCTTTAACAAGGGGAATAGGGATTAGGAGTAGGGCTGTCAATTCGGTTCGGTCCGAACTGAAAATCAACCGAATTTCCCCTAATTCGGTGATTTTCTGTTTGGACGGATCCGAACTCAAAACTGGCAGGCAACCGGGGGGGGGGGCCGAATTCAGCGAGTTCGGGAGTTCGCGAATAAATCCGGCAAATTCGACCCCCCTTCAGGGGAGCCCGCTGAAAGGTGCGGGCTGCCCTTTAAACTGACCTGCGCCTCCCAGCCGGGAGGCGCAGGTCAGTTTAAAGGGCAGCCCGCGCCTCTCCAGCGGAGCCTGCTGAAAGGTGCGGGCTGCCCTTTAAACTGATCTGTGCCTCCCGGCCGGGAGGCGCAGATCAGTTTAAAGGACAGCCCGAGCCTCTCCAGCGGAGCCCGCTGAAGGGGCTATGTGCCTCCCGGCCGGGAGGCGCAGATCAGTTTAAATGACAGCCCGCGCCTCTCCAGCGGAGCCCGCTGAAAGGTGCGGGCTGCCCTTTAAACTGATCTGTGCCTCCCAGCTGGGAGGCTCAGATCAGTTTAAAGGGCCCCCGCGCGCCTTCAGGGAATCCCTCTGAAGGCGCGCTGGGGCCGAATTTTCCCCCGAACTCCGGATCCCCCCGAATTACCGGGGATCCGAAGCGGGGGAGTTCGGACTTCGGCACGTACCGAACCCACAAGGGTCAAATTCGGCCGAATCCGAACTGTACCGAATATTTTTTTTTTGACAGCCCTAATTAGGAGCACTAGAGAGGATTATAAAATCATGCATGGATTGTGGAAGTGAATTAAGAGTGTTTCTCCATCTTCCAAAGTACTAAAATATGTAGACATCTGATGAAGGTGATGTACACTAGATTCAAGACTAGCAAAATCAAGGGTTTCTTCATACAACATATACCTTATTTATGCAACTCATTGCCATGGGTATGATGAGGATGGATAGCTTTAAAGTGGGATTAGACAAATTCTTGCAGAGTAGATCTTTCAGTAAAATCATGCTGCTTAACATAAAGTTTGTACGAGTTTCTGCCAGGGAAACTTTATTCTGGGGGGCTTTGTGGCAAGAGGGACTACACCAAATAAGCTGCCAGCTCATTTGTGGAGGAGGCAAGATCAAATGTATAAGAAAATTAACAATGTGCAAATTTACCTCTGAACAAATATTGATCTGTTGCAGAACTTGGAGAGTGACATTAAAGTGTTGTTATCATTTTAAATATATCAAAAATTCCTCAGAAGTGGAAGTAATATAATCTTGCAGCTACATGCTTTGGCCCAATCCATCTGTGATCTGATTTTTATTCCAGTCTTTCTCCAAGATTCTCAAGACCATGGTTTTCCCCTCCTATCTTCTATCCTTACAACAGCCCTGTGAGGCCGATAGACTGTGAGGGGATCAGGGTCCCCCACAACACTGTGGAAACCTGAACTCTTGTCTCCCTGATCCTGGTTAAATACTCCAGGGTAAGCCCATTGAAATCAATGAAGAAGAAGAAGAGTTGGTTTTTATGTTATTTTTATATATATATATATATATATATATATATATATATATATATATATATATATATATATATATATATATATATATATATATATATGAATATGAGTTGGTTTTTTATATATCGGCCTATAAAAGAATCAAACCAGCTTACAATCTCCTTCTCTTCCCCTCCCCACAACAGACACCCTGTGAGGTAGATGAGGCTGAGAGAGTGTGACTAGCCCAAGGTCACCCAGCTAGTGTAGGAGTGAGGAAACAAATCCAGTTTACCAGATTATTCTTCGCTGCTCATGTGGAGGACTGGGGAATCAAACCCGGTTCTCCAGATCAGACTCCACTGCTACAAACCACTGCTCTTAACCACTACACCATGCTGGCTCTCTTTTTTTGCTCACACCCCTATCCAGCACTGTCCAAAATTGAGTTAGTCTAGTTCTATCTCTGAAGCTAAGTAGATGTGGACCTGGATGTATCTCCATAGGAACTGATCTGGAAATCCCATGTACATTGAGTTGCTTGGTGGCAAGGCTATTTTAATAAGCAAGGCTATTTGTGAAAATAGTCTGCTATAATACAGTATGTGTATATTGAGAAAAATGGTTTAATCCTGATGTTTGGCTCCTGATCTGAGTATGAAAACAATATTATAAACTCTAAGCATTATTATTAAAGACACCTCAATATAATTCTATCCTGCCATTTCTAAGGTCTTTCATGATGTGTCTATAAGTGTGTCCCAAATATCTTCTGGTTTTAACAATGTAACCAAACTCATTTTCAGTGTCAGGAAGTATACCAGGATGTGTTGATAACACAGTATAACTGTCAGTAGCAATATTCATAAGAACATAAGAAAGTTCAATTTTCAAGCATCTTCTTTGCTGAATCTTTGTCATCTCTAGTTTGACATTGCCCACAAACGTCAGAAATGAAGGCATGAGATAAGTACTTGTGGGTTAAACTAGGTTTATCAAACTAGCTTGTCTCAACCTTTTAAGAACATAAGAAAAGCCATGCTGGATCAGACCAAGGCCCATCAAGTCCAGCAGTCTGTTCACACATTGCCCAACTAGGCGCCTCTAGGAAGCCCACAAACAAGACGACTGCAGCAGCATCCTGCCTGTGATCCATGCCACCTAATATAATAGGCATGCTTCCTTAGATTCCTGCCACTTAATCCAAGTCTTTTAAAATTCGAAGTAATGAATTAGACATGAAAATGATCTGAATGAACAGATTAAGAGCTTCTTTGTACAATACAATTACTGCTCATTGGAACACTCTTGCAAGTTAGCTGTGTGATGCAAACTATAAAGTGGGAAAGATTTATATCTGTGAAGCATAGCTATACTAAAAGTCCTGGAGGAACTCAGCAAGCCTGCATCTGTCTTGGAAGTAGACATGTTCATAAATCTTGCCCACTTTACAATTTATGTCATGGGAGTGACTTGTGAAAGTATTCCTATCAATTAAAATAATGAGAAGCAGTTTCAGGTAGCAATGGCATAAGTGTAGAATGCATAATATTTTTCAACCTAAATTTCAAGATCAAAGATTTAAGCCTTCTAATCTACAGAATCATTAGCTGCATTGTTTCCTTCATAAGAACTTTTCAAATGAGTTGCTAAAAAGATCCTCTTTTATCATGCGCACGTTCTGATCTGCTTGTTAATTCATTTATGACTATTTAGAAACACTTCATTCAGTGCATGTTACTTACCTTGGTAGAAGGTTTCCTTTTAATACATTATTTACAGCTATTATTTTTAGTAATCCAGAATATTATTCATTATTTAGTATTATTTTTAAATAGCTGAAAATTCTCACTTGCCAAGCATTAATTTCTTCTTTCTTTCTTGAAGTACAATGGCTAGTTAAGGTAAGGGAGAGGGGGAACCTTTATTCTAATATTTTCTTCAGTGTACATATGAGAACAACCCATATGTGTTCTATATGAGAACAACCTTGTATGATGGATGTTTCAGATAAAATCAAGGACAAATCTAAAATTTTCTGACCACCTTTCCTTATCCACATTTAGCTGTTTAAAAAGGATGGCTCTCTTCTTTTCTCTCATCTAGCTTCATAGATCACTGTGATGCTCAAACCATGAAAACATGAAACAGTATGATGTTAAAGGATGCATTTTTAAAACCTTGATACATAAGAACACTAGAACAACAATAAGACACCCAACAGCAACCAGAAGTAGACATCAACAATTAAAATATAGGCTAAATATATGAAACATTCATAGAATTTCTTGCAGCCTTTTCTTAATTACAATTAATTTTGGTGCACCCCATAGCATCTCAGGTATCTCTTGTTACTACTGAAATCACACAGTCTTTGTTCCACAAAATAATTTGTTTTGTTGCTCCTGTCTCTCATGGAGAAGAGAAATGAAAACCTTCCACATATCTACCTGGCTTCAGCATTAGCTTTATTCAGGGCCAGTAAGGTTAATGTGTGTGTGTGTAATGTGCCATCAAGGTTATTAGTTATACACATTTCCTCTTCATGTGCCACTACCAACTGAGCCAGAGATGATCCCAGAAGCAACCCTGAAAGGACTCTGGGCAAGCCCAGCCACACAGGTCTTGGAGGTGTTTCACGCAGGTCTTGGAGGTTATGCCCATTATCTCTGTGCCACCAATGACTAGGCTATAACAAGCCAAGTCCCTGCAGTGCAATGGTGCGCCCCTCATTGGGTCACTGCAAGCATTTGCTTCATGGCTTGGCCAGAGAACCAGCCCTGTCTGGCTTTTAGAACATTTGCATGCCAGAAACTTGCCTCAGGCAGTTCACAAAGTGAAAACAAAATAATAAAATGATAAAAATAACTGCATAATACTTAATATTACAATAAGCCATAACACACAAGCTAGGGGGATAAAAACAGCAGAAAACAATACTGGTCAGCCAAAAATGATATCCATAAAGCAGCCCTCAGAAGACTGGAAGCAGACCATAAAACAGTTTAAAAGACAAAAGCCTTCAATTGCTAACTAACAAAATACAGGTCTGGGAAAGGTCTGAAATTATTTAATTTACATCCTCCCATTAATCTCCTAACAAAATACTGTCTTTCAGTCAGACAGTAAATAAATCATTCTTTTATTCACATTTTCTAGGGTTGGATCTCATAATCCAGATTATCCCAGCACTGTACATCCCAATGATCTCCTGAGATGCAGCCACGGGGAGAATCCAGGATCAGAGGAGCATGCCTATTGTATTAGGTGCTGTGGAAAACAGGCAGGATGGTGATGCTGCAGTTGTCTTGTTTGGGGACTTCCTGGAGGCACCTGGTTAGCCACTGTGTGAACACATTGCTGGACTTGATGGGCCTTGGTCTGATCCAGCATGGCTTTTCTTATCTTCTTATGTATGGTGTCAGCCTAGGCAGTTAACAATTGAGCTGCAGTCATGGAATAGTGATTCCTGTGAACGTGATAGCTTGAAATACTGTTGCCACAATCCTGGAAGTCACAGACAGAACCTCTCCCCACCCCAACCAGGTGATCACATCCTTACCATCTCAGACTTAATTCACCCTGCTAGAAACAATGGCCACTTACACGTGGGAGGTTTTGCCTTGGATTTGCTGCTCTCTAGATGCACATTTTCCCCATCTGAATTCTCAAAACTCAACACTAAGCCCCCATGCAGAGTTTTGAGAATTCAGATGGGGAAAATGTACATCTAGAGAGCAGCAAATCCAAGGCAAAACCTCCCATGCATAAGTGCCCAATGTCTCACACAGTGAGAGGGACTACATGTGGATATTTTATTATAATAGTTAATAATAGTAGAAATGTAAAAACGACCATATGCCTTTAAAAAAAAAAACCCTACAGACTGAGTATCCCTTATTCGAAATGCTTGGAACCAGAAGTGTTTCAGATTTTGTATTCTTTTGGATTTTGGACTATTTGCACATACATAATAAGATATCTTGGGGATGGGACCCAAGTCTTTACACCAAATTCATTTATGTTTTATGTACACCATGAGCACATAGCCTGAAGGTAATTTTATACAATATTTTTTTAAATAATTTTGTGCATGTGGGGCATTGTGGGGAACCTGCCATTAGTGCGACTGGCCTGCACAAGTGCCTTTTTATTACTCTTTGTAGGTGCTCAAAAAGTTTTGGATTTTGGAGTATTTTGAATATCGGATTTCCTGATAAGAGATACTCAACCTGTTATGAATAATGTTTTAGATGCCTCCATAATAAAGCCTTTTCCTTTTCATGTTAGCCTTCCCTAAGTGAACTGCAGTACTCAAACTCAGTGTTTCCAAATACATGTTTTGTTAATGCACAGCCCTAAATATGGGATAATTACTCTTCATAATTCCCTAAAACAGGAAAAGATACATTGTTGTATCTATATTTTGGAATTAAAAAGAGCCAAGGTCAGGTGGATGATCAGCTTCAGAAACACAGTGGGTGTTCTGCAAACAGGATGTCTGATGGAAAGCACACTGATACATTGTTTGAAGTGATGGCATCTGAACATTCCTCTGCCCAAAACTGCAACTTGATTGCAAATTGGAAACCTCATGCTCAAACAATCCAACTAATGTCTGATTTTATCAAACCCTTGAGATTGTTCCGAATTGCATTGCAAAAGTTTGTGCGTGCACATTCTTGCTCTACTTTTCTACTGCTGCCCTGGTCCCTATTCCCTGCCAACTGTCTGCTGAACCCCCTGCCCCCAAATATTGCAAAATAAATTTCTGTGCTTGTCTCAGTCCAGGTGGGATAGGAAGTTAATGTGGCTTGCCCCTCTCCTATTTCAGTCTAACCCATTTTACCTCTCTGCCTAAATCCCCAAACCAATCATGTTCTTCGTGTATTTTAAATTGGATTAGAAATACTTTGCATATTCCTGCACTGCTATGTAGGAAACAAAGTTCAATCTAGTAGATTTCTGAGCAAGTGCCAACATAACAAGTGCCTCCATCTAATAAATATTGTTGACTGCAGGCATGAAGGCAGCACATTTGAAATGCAGCTGATTTAAAATGATTCAGGACCTGCCCACAATGATCCTGAGGCTTCCATAATCCCAGTGAGCCAGTGAATTGTGAGCATTACCAACAGCAGCTGCCTAGCTAGCCACCCTGCTGAATGCTGCCAACTGTACAGAGGCCTATATGGCATGCTTTAAATTGCAAACACATTGTAAGTGTGATCATGTTTCTTTCTTGACATGAGAGAAAATGGTCATTCTGAACAAGGAAAATTCAATTTTCAAGCATGTTCTTTGCTGAATCTTTGTCATTTCTAGTTTGACATTGCCCACAAATGTCAGAAACAAAGGCATGAGATATGTACTTGTGGGTTAAACTAGGTTTATCAAACTAGCTTGTAGCAACCTTTTAAGAACACAAGAAATGCCATGCTGGATCAGACCAAGGCCAATCAAGTTCAGCAGTCTGTTCACACAGTGGCCAACCAGGCGCCTCTAGGAAGCCCACAAACAAGACAACTGCAGCAGCATTGTCCTGCCTGCGTTCCAAAGCACCTAATATAATAAGCATGCTCCTCTGATCCTGGAGAGAATAGGTATGCATCATGACTAGGGTTGCCAGGTCCCTCTTTGCCACCGGCAGGAGGTTTTTGGGGCAGAGCCTGAGGAGGGTGGGGTTTGGGGAGGGACTTCAATGCCATAGAGTCCAATTGCCAAAGCGGCCATTCTCTCTATCGACTGGAGATCAGTGGTAATAGTAGGAGATCTCCAGCTAGTACCTGGAGGTTAAGCAAAGCAAGAGTAGGCACTTATGGCACAAAAAGCACTACAAGAATCTCTGCATGGCTAATTGGTCTAGTACCTGGAGGTTGGCAACTCTAATCATGACTAGTATGCATTTTGACTAGTAGCCATGGATAGCCCTATCCTCCGTGAACATGTCCACTCCCCTCTTAAAGCCTTCCAAGTTGGCAGCCATCACCACATCCTGGGGCAAGGAGTTCCACAATTTGACAATGTGTTGTGTGAAGAAATACTGCAGACTAGACTCTAAGGTAGTTAGGTGGTTAGGGAACTGGCTAGAGAGCTACACCCAAAGAGTAGTTGTCAGTGGCATTTCATCTGATTGGAGGGATGTGTCCAGTGTGGTGCAATAGGGCTCGTTTCTGGGCCCGATACTTTTCAATATTTTTCTAAATGATCTGGATGAGGGCATGGGGGGGGGGCGACTACACACTAAATTTGCAGATGACACCAAATTAGGAGGAGTAGTGAACATGCTGGAAGATTGAGATAGAATTAAACGAGATCTGAACACACTAGAAAAGTAGGTGGATGTGAACAAGATGCAATTCAACAAGGATAAGTGCCGAGTTCTACATTGGGTAACAAAAACAAAGGACATGCATGCTGGATGGGGGATTCACCTCTGGGTAGCAGTGTGTGTGAACAAGATCTTGGGATTCGGGTGAACCGTAAGTTAAAAATGAGCAGCCAGTGTGATGCAGTGACAAAAAATGCTAATGACATCTTGGGGTGTATCAACAGAGGCATAACATCCAAATCTCAAGATGTCATAGCTGCACTGTGCACTGCATTGGTCAGGGCACACCGGGAGTATTGTGTGCAGTTCTAAAGGCCTCACTTCAAAAAGGATGTGGACAGAATGGAGTGGGTGCAGAGGAGAGCAACGACGATGATCAGGGGCCTGGTGACCAGGCTGTACGAAGAAAGGCTGAAGGACTTGGGAATGTTCAGTTTGGATAACAGGTGGTTGAAGTGGGACATGTTTGCTCACTTTAAGTTTTTGAAAGGCTGTCACTTAGAAGAGGGTAGTGAACTGTTCTTCTCAGCAGCAGAGAAGAGGACTCACAATAATGGGTTTAAATTACAGGAAAATGTTTACAGTATGAGTAGTTCAGCAGTGTAATTGGCTACCCAGGGACATGGTCAGCTCCCATTCACTGGCAGGCTTAAAGTAGTGGCTGGCCAAACACTTGTCAGGGATGTTTTAGGCTGATTCTGCATTATTTTATTGCACTTTTTTGTTTTATTTTTTACTAGCGGTACCCGGCCACGCGTTGCTGTGGCACAGTCTGGTGAAATGGAAAAGAAATAAAAGAGAAAGCGCACATTTCTAATATGTGTAATTTATTTACGTGTCACCACAAAGTAGAGTACTTCAGGCAAGCATTTATTTCGTCCGCTGGTGTCGATCGAGGAATTACAGGTAATGTTTGCCTGAAATCTCCTGCAAGCAATATTAATGCGTTCCCAAATGGTCTGATGTTTCCACGCAAATCTTGCAATGATCGATCAAGAGCCTCGAGCGATTTCTTGTGCGCCATTGTGCATTCATCCCAAACAATAAGTGTGCATTTCTGCAATACTTTTCCCATGCCGGATGCTTTGGAAATGTTGTACGTGGGAGTTTCAATGAATTGCATGTTCAATGGCAATTTCAAAGCGGAATGAGCAGTTCTTCCACCTGGTAGCAATTGCAGCTATTCCGGACGACACAAGAGCTAAGGCTATGACATTTTGGGATTGCATTGCTGCCAGAATCAGTCTAATTAGGAACGTTTTACCAGTTCCTCCTGGTGCATCTAAGAAGATAGCATGTGTTGCTTTGACGTCCAACAGATGGCGCTGTTTTTCAAAAAAAGCATGTTTTTACCTGTCACAGGTGTGACATCTATATAATATAGGTATTTAGAAACATGCGCGTATTCGAATGCAATGTTGTGTCAAAATTTCAAAGCAATTGGTGAAGAACTTTTGGAGATTTAAGATTTTGAACAAACGAACATTTACATTTTTATTTATATAGATTTTGAGCAGGGGGATGGACTAGATGGCCTATATGACCCCTTCCAGCTCTATGGTTCTATGATTCTAAGCCCTCCAAGTCCTCCTGTCATTGGTCAGGGTGCCCAGCAACCAGGGCTCCTGGTGTGCATTGCTCCCTTCATTCCTTTGAAAGGGGTGTGGCCAAATAATGCCACCCCTCCTGAATCAAAGGTGGAAGATGGGCTTCTATCATCCATGCAGATGCACCAAATGCTGTTGCACAAATACAAAATGATACCTACTTCATTGTCAGCAAAGCTGAGCTGAAATATCTCTTGTCTATGCTAATCACACTAGATTGGGGTTGCTGTTGATGACTCTATATATTTTTACTGAGTTTGATTTGAACTGGTGAAATATGTGTAACAGAAAGTTTGGCTGTCATTTCATTATAGTACCATGAGGCTAATCCATCAGCGCTAGGAGCAGGAAATCTGAGCCAACCATCAGGTAGCATTTAGCGCATGGACATTATTCAAGAGAGATCAATTATTATATTTACTTTAAACTGCCCAGGATGGCTCCAAGGAAGTGAGACATCCATCTTTATCAGTTTACATATCTTTAATTCTTCATGCTGTTAACTGAAAATGTGAATGGAATGGCCAGACACACTCTGAATTTTGTTCAAGTAATAATTTTTAATTTTGTCTCGACACATTTCAATTTATCTTCATCGCTCTTCTCCTGGAATTCAATACAGTCTTGTTTTAAAAATCCAGTGAGTAACTCCTTGCTGGATAAATTGTAATAACTGCAAGCTGTTAAGTGAAAGGTGGCGATGCTCATTCACCAGTGGACAAAAAAAAAGCACCCTTATTAAAAGCATTGAGTGTTTTATAGGGTTTTAAAGAACAAAAACCCAGCAGAGCTCTCTAACCTTCTACACATCTTCCTGGGTAAACTATAACAGCATGCTGGAGGCACAACAAAAGAACATTCCAAAAGCTGCCTATAGTTTGAAGTCATTTTTCCCTCTAATCAATTAATTTCCTTTCATCTCCTCCACATTTCCCCCTCCCCCTCCATTCCTCCCACTCGCTGGCTTCTTTCCACCTCTCTGTAAGCTTCATATGCAATGTCAGCGAGCCGGCTGCTTTTAATAATTTACACAAATTGACAACAGATATAATCACTTTTTAAGTGTTATCAAGAATAACTGCTGTGAGGAATTTCAAATATGTGAGATGTGGCAGGGAAAGAAGGAGGGGGGTCCGTCCTCATTACACATGCACAGCTTCCACAGCCATTCTGCGGGATTAAGCGAAAGATTCTCTCTGGCTTTTCTATATTAAAAGATAGCAAGGCGGCAATGAAAGCATATATCACCATACTAAGAAGACGACTGGTAACGCGTGCATTTCAGTATTAAATCTCTCCACTCTCACATGGGAAAGAACAGCCGAGAAAAGAAAACCGTAGCAGTCCCACCAAAATTAGAAGCTCAGCAGCAGCAAGAAAAAGACAACGCACACAATAAAGACTAATCCAACTGGGGCATGCTTCATTGACTTATATAAACCTGGAAAATCGATACAGTTTAAATTATAAAAGAAATAAATACCTTAGAAGCTAAAGTGAGCTGCTAACTTCACTGTATTTCAGTGAGTACTTAGTGGTATGAACTATCAACTGAAGGTGGCTGACGTTCAGCCTTAGAAATGGACCTTGTCTCACCCAGTAAACTGCATTTTGAATCGCTGAAGAATCCCACACATTTGAGCTCAGTCCTGGGAGGGGTGTGTGTGAAATATAAATATAACATGGAATTAAAGTATCTGTCTTTGTGAAGTAGACCTGATGGGCACAAGGAGGTGATAGGCATTGTAGTATGGAAGTGGATTGGGTGAATTTGAGTGAAAAAGCTGGCTGGATCCATCCAAACATTCAGGAAAATACAGTATTACTGGCTTGGATTTTCAGACTTGTTCACACAACCTTTGTGAGTCTATGACAATGCAGGAAAAAATTAGTCTGTATTGACCGCAAACCATGCCTACCATGAGCTCCATTGCTGGAGGATGGAGTGCCATATAGGGATAGTGGGCAGGGGAAGTGTTTTTCATCCCCTCCTGCCCAGTGCTTCAAGCCATCTTCCTGATTGTAAACAATGACTAGTATGGCAAACAGAGAAAACTGTGTTCTAGTCTGTGATTCAGTATAATATTCTGATAATCACTATGCCTAATTCGTGGCCTCACACCCCACATGAAAAGCCGTTTTGACTCTGGAGTCAGTTGAAGGCTGCTTCGAATACATTCGAGACACTCTCCATTATACTTAAAGGATGAAATCAAACAATGTATAACTTACGATCAAAATGATTCCACCTTCTTATATTCATCATGAACCACTGCAGCCAATGATATTTATGTACTCTTGATTCTTCTCTGTCACTCTGTCTTTGGGATATTCTGTTATCTTGCTTTTTTAAAGCTGATTTTTTGTTCTAACAGATTGCCTTGATCTCCTGCCTGTGTGTTTTCTCTGTCTTTCTCTCTCTCACGCACACTCACTTTTCGACAGAGTGAACATTTCTTTTAGTCTTGCTCTTCCAGGTTCTCATGTCTGGATCATATGGTTGTCTATTTGATTTATCCTGTGGAATACTTACAAAAGTTCAGGCTATTATTCTGGCCCTGATCCTTGAAGATGCTTCTCATACCTAGGTTCTCAAAAAGAGTAGAAATGACAGCAGTGGCCCGGGAAGGAAACAGCACAATTTTGCCCCTTACAGTTTGGCATCACACACATATATATTAACAAATATATTTCTAAAAATGTTATGAAGAGAGTTGAGAGCTCATTTATTACATTAAATATTTGCTTTGTTTGGATCTGCCCTTTTTGCTATAAAGCCTCAACACGGTTCAGAATTTGAGCTTCTTGGATATCTTAAATTCAGGGATATGGTCCAAAGTATGGTGCATCACTATATATCACATAGTAATTTGGAAAGTTGCCTTTGACATTTAAAGCTTACTTTCCAATAAGAAAGTTCAAAGTGTTTTTCTTTCTAGGGTTTTTCACATGAAATGAGGAACTTTAATATCGCCAGAAGCTTTGGATCTCTGTCTTAGACTTTAATACTAATGAAATTATTGCCTGGCAGCCACAGGCTTTCTAACAACAGATATTCCACAGCTAAGATAGCACTCACCTGGAAACTGGGGTTCCTTTTAACTTTCCAGAGCAATGGATGAAAATAAAGCAAGTTGTCTGTAGTTGTTAGAAGAAAAGACTATTCAGAAAATCTTGTATAAACCAACAGACCTGCTGAACTATTATTAAACTCTCAAAGCTGAAGGATTTGTTGGCATACCCCCTTTCTCTCTGAAACATTCCAGATGCAACACAGGACATTCCAGATGACTGCACCTTAAAAGTAGACTCAGCCATGACTAGTAAAACAGAAATCCATTTATATCCACAAACAAGAATGATCTAGTCAAACTGATGTATCAGTGTAACTTTCCTGTTTTGGTGACAGGATGCTCCATCTACTGAAAATGGGCCATTGCTCACATCATTGTTATTGTAGAGACCTGCTGTCTCTGTTCTCCTCATGCTCTTGGCCAGCTCTCTCAACTTGACACTTTACAAGGATAGCTAGACCCAAATAACAGTGATAAGACAGAAAGACTCAACGGAATGTGGAAAATAATTAAGTGGAGTACTTGACATCTTTAACAGTACCTCTCTGGGCCAGGACAAAACTTGACTGTTAACTGTTGACTAGTCAGGTAATTGCAAACACAAAGGTTTCCTTGACTCATTAGGGAGAGGGACTATCAAAAATAGTCAGAAGTTGGGGGAAATTATAAGAACTGTGTATTTGATGTCTAGTCTTTGATTCTCTATAGCACAGACATCCAGATAGGCTGTTGAGGAAACTGGTTTGTTCCAGAATCCTTTCCCTTCAGTTGCCCATATGGTCCCATAAAGGAGTGATCTGTCAAAGTTCACTCAATGTTTAGAATACTTAGGAGGAGAAACAGCACCTCAGTTCAGTATTTTTGTTGTTGTTCACATGACATATCAGTGTACATGGCCAACAGAGAGGGAATGGGTGTTTTGGTCCCACCACACTCTCAGCAGTGAACAGTGCCCTCATCCATTCCTATGTTACACAGTGTGTAAAGCACTGTGGTCCTTTCCTGGATATCCCAGGCAAATCCGATCTTGTCAGATCTCGGAAGCTAAACAGGGTCAGCCCTGGCTAGGACTTGAATGAGAGACCACCAAGAAAGTCTAGTGTTGCTGCAAAGAGGAAGGCAATGACAAACCACCTCTGAATGACTCTTGCCTTGAAAACCCTATGGGGTCACCATAAATTGGCTGCATTTTGACAGCATTTTCCACCACCAAAGCACTGTGCCCACACACAGTGAATGTGAAGAGTGGGGCCAGCACACTCAGTCCTTCTCCCCCTTCGTATATGTGTTTGATCTCCACACAAATATACCATGGGTACAAGTTTACCCTGTGAATGGAAAAACAACCACTAATTTTTTTTTGTGGGGGTGGGGAGCCAGTGATAATTCAGCTGAACAGGAGAAGTCAGGAATTGCTAAAACCAGATTGTTAGAGCAGTGTGGAAGAGAGTAAGTGCCAAGTTACCTAGGGAAACAGGGACAAAAGTTGTTAACTGCTACTGATCCAAAACCAAAGTGATGGGTCAGCCCCATTGCTATGCAATAAGGAGGTAGTCTGGCTTTCCTGCAGGGTATGGGGATCTAAGACAGTTTAGGGAAAGGGGAAGGACTAGGAGCATAGAAAGACTTAGCTACAACTAACATTTGGAGATGCTGTGTATTTGTGTGTGTGCGCGCGCGCATGTGCTTGCGCTGTCAAGTCGCAGCTGACTTATGGCAACCCCATAGGGTTTTCAGACAAGAGATGTTTTGAGGTGGCTTGCCATTGCCTGCCTCCGTGTGTGGGCTGAGAGAGTTCTGAGAGAACTGTGACTGGCCCAAGGTCACCCAGCAGGCTTCTTATGGAGAAGTGAGGAATCGAACCCAGTTCTCCAGATTGGAGTCTGCCACTCTTAACCACTACACCCCACTGACTCCCTTTTAGAAATGCTACCATCTTCACAAATAATGTGTTACCTTGCTGGCAATGCCTGCTTCCCTCAAATGAAGCTTGTCATATGCCTGCATTGATGAATTGCTCACAATTAAAATGAGCAACATTTTGAATGTATTTGGATCTGTGCATTCGTCATCACACAGAGAGCTGGCCATTAGCCACTGTTGGATAATGCTCAGAACTGACTGGATTGAAGAACATCATTGATGGGATCTGTCATTTTTCTCAGCTTTACAGTTTAATTCTGGAGCCATCTAAAATTACATTTCCAATCAGCCCTTACAGGAAGTAATTCTGAGGATGATTTGGAAGGGTAATTTATAGGAAAGAGAGGCCCTACTCAGAGCCTATTCTCTATTCAAAAAGACATTCCCATGGCAAGGTACTCTCCTCCTCTTTGGAAAGGTAAGATCTGTGGTCCCTTATGGAAAGACCTCCTCCTGTGGAGGCAGCCTTTGCAACCCCAGCTGAAATCTGTGTTGTATACCAAAAGGGGTCAGGATGTCCCTTTTCATCCCCATGCCTTGGTCCTCAGTTACATCATCAGGTTCTTCTATGACTCTACAATGATATAACCCCCCCCCCTTATGTGTCTGAGCTGGCAAGCCCTTTTGCAGGCAGATTTCCCTGTTTTTCCCAGTGTCGTTCTCCTCCAAATCCCTCTCTGCGACAAGGCAGAGGTGGCCTTTAACTGTCTTCTTCTTCCTGACTCCACACATCTGCTCTCTTTATTTTTCCTTGGCCTGGCACTGGTTTCACAGTTAGATGGGCAGCCTCCCACCTTTCTGCATTTGCCCCATGAAATCTCAGTTGAGATTTCAGGCCACTGCCCTGACTGACTGTATTACAAGTAGCAAGCAAGCTACACTCCTCTTCCCACCTCCTCCCATATTGTCCAGTCCGCCAGTTAAGACCTGCCTCACAGGTTCTGCTCTGTGTCCCTGCCTACAGAGGTGAATTAAGTAGCTACGAGAGACAGGACTATTCCAGTGGTGGTGCATGACGCAGACTGTCCTTTCCCTTAAGGCTCGCCTAGTGTCTATGACACTCTAGGCACCAGACCAAACATTTGTGTTCACTGAGGTTTTTAATTAAGGGGTTGCCACTTTAGTGCCTTTTAAATCTGGAAACTGTTATTTTAAACTGCTCAATGGCCTATGTTTATGGGGTTTTTTAGTGCTATAGCTGGGTTTTAATGCTGACTTCTAATTAATAACTTTTAACATTTTGTTTTTATTATTTTGTAAGGCACCATGGGTTGATACTCCAGAGAGGTGACATTAAAATATTCTAAATAATTAAATTTCTGTCATAGTGTCTTGCTCTGCCCATAGCCTAGACTATGGGTAATTAAGCAAAATCCTGGCAAGAAAGGGGAAATGGATAGATCAATTCCATTAAGGACAAGAAGTGATCAATTTAATATACAGGAATGTAGAGTTAAGTGAAATATTTAGTAGGGGGAAATCACTTCTCAACTAGACAGCAGCAGATTGCCAAGATCAGTTACAGAATCTCTTTGAATATTTCAAGAAAAAAAGCACACAGGCCTCATCTGGATATTTTAATTTTAATTTATTTATTTTTAAATGATTATTCTATATATTTCTTCTAATTGACATATTAATATGTTTGTGTTTACTTTAACTTTTTATTAACTGACGAAGCTTACAGCAAAATTCATTGGGATCTTAAAAAGTCTAGCAAACAGCTAGTACCTTGCACCTTATTCTTTTTTTCTCCCATTGGTGAAGCAGTGCGACAAGGGACCACTAGGGGATTCTCAGGCAAGCTGTTGAGAAGTACAGATGCCCAGAGTGGTTGCCAGGGAAAACACTCTGGTTCCCAACTTCTCACAAGAGTTCAGATTCCCATGGGATCCTGGGAGTTCCAATGGAAAATGTAGCACTTTATTTTAAAAAGAGCTGCCAAAGACATTCTACTTGTGAAAGACAGCAGATGAAAGCAGAGTGGAGCAAAGTGGCAGTAACTGCTTTACAAGGGCATGAATACTCTACTCTGCTTAGGTGGTGTTGGGGATAATGGTGGAGCTAAGGTTCTGATAGGGTTGCCGGGTGCCCCCTGGCCCCTAGTGGGGGATGGGAGTAGGGTTGCCAGATCCAGGTTAAGAAACTCTTGGAGATTTGGGGATGGAGCCTGGGGAGGACAGGGAGCTCAATGGAATACAATGACATTGAGTATGCCCTCCAAAGTATCCATTTTCTCCAAGGAAACTGATCTCTGTAGACTGGAGATAAGATGTAATTCTGGGGGGGTCCCCAGGTCCCACCTGGAGGTTGAAATTCCTAGGTTCTGGACATCAATTTCCTTCCATTCCCTCTACTGCTGAGAGCCTAGCTGGTTCATGTCACATCCCTGCCTTGGGTCTGTGTGTTCTCACATGTGTGTTGCATGTTTTAGTGCATGTAAAAAGCATGTTTCCTCTTCCTGCCATCACCCAAAGATATTAAGCCCAGCCTCTCAGTAAACCAGAACCTTGGGGAACCATGGTAAGTCTACCTCTGAGCATGTGCAAAAGGCAGAGCATCCAACTACCTTAGCTCCCCCTGTGGGTGTCCTTTAGCATGTAGAGTGGTCCTAGCATGTGGGTGAGATTTCCAGGCACAGTCTGCTTTCTTAAACATAAAGAAGCTTTATTACAAAATATTATGGAGCACAGATATGGGAAATAGCTACCATAGTAAGGGATACAGGTCTAAGGAAATAAAAGTAAAACCATGTCTCTAACTTAATTGCTTCATGCTGGTTACCTTCAGATGGATCAAGCACATTCCTTCCATCCCAGTATCAAGGATGGGTTTCCATGTGTCAGAGCAGAACTGATTCATCCTCTCTCCTCTCACATCCCATCACATCTCTCAGCTTTGTGCTTCTTCTCTCCCTGCTTCTCCCAAACAAAGGAAGGATTCACCTTTTAACCCTTCTGCCTGCTGAGGTAACAACTCACCCCTCCTAATCAAGAACCAGATATCTCTCTCACGTGGGCCCTCCTTTCGCCATGCCACAAGGGTCCACCTGGCATGCAGCATCTGAGTTTTACAATAATCATCCATCACCTTCTCTTTGGCAGGTGTACCAAATGTGGAGCTCTCAGGCTGAGCCAGTTTCCTGTTTCTCAAGCCTTCCCCTCATTTGGGAAAATAAACAGTTTGTCCTGGGCTCAGGAACCCCCAACCATAACAGTGCCTACAACTGCTGGCTTCTCACATGAGGTCTGAAGACTGCTTGAAAAATCTCTCTCTCTCTGATGTAGCTTTTGGCTGGGATGTTCACAATTGTAATGATCACTTCCTTGCACATTATAACAATAGTCATGTTGAAGTGTCGCCAAATCCCAAGTCCTGAGATTCATGGGATGAGGCCTCAGGGTGGATGAGGCATGATGATATTGTTTTCTTTCACAACGCGGCCCACTGAATTCCAGTCAAGGTTGATTTTGGCCCATTAACTCTGTGTGTGTGTGTGTTAAGTGCCGACAAGTCGCTTCCGACTCATGGTGACCCTATAAATCAAAGTCCTCCAAAATGTCCTATCTTTGAACTGTAACACATCCATTATTTAGACATTATGTTTCTGAGAGCTACTTGATTTTTCCCCACAAACCTTGTACAAAATGGTAGCTTATCCAAAATTACAATGTTTCAGAGAAGGTCTGCAGTCCTTAAGTGGGAAAACCTTTCTTCTGCTGCTTTCCCAAAGCAAATCACACACACCCTCCCCATTGTACCTTGGCTTGTAGGGGATGGAAATATACAGTTTTTTCAATGTTTTCCCTGGAAGAGCTAAATAGAAGCTTTGATGCAGAAAGAAAGAGTCAATAGCATGTTCCTTGTCCAACCAGAGCAAGGATGCACATGCACACACATGCAGCAGGAAAAAGAGAGGTAGATGGGAGAGGGTGCTTATGCTGTCATTTCCCCATCCACAGCAAAGGTGTGTGCCTTCTCCTTCACATAAAAGTGAAACAGAAGAAAAGATTCTGCAGTGACTTTAAAGGGAAGAATAAGGAAGGAAGAGAGGTGGAAAGCTACTTTTGATTGTTTGAATAATGACTGGTCACTCCTGAGTGTACTTCAGCCCACTAGGGCTGTCGATTCAGTTCGTCCCGAACCGAAAAACAGCCAATTTTTCCCCGATTCGGCGGTTTCTAGTTCGGATGGAACCAAATTCAAAAAAGGCGGGAAAACAACGAGCCGAATTCGGCGAGTTTGGGGCAATCGCCAAATAAATTCAGCAAATTCGGGGGCTCCGAATCAGCAGCATAACCATAAAGGCATTAAAAACACATTTGCGCCTTTCCATGGCTCTGGGGGGCCTGTTTAGAGGCATGTTTGGAGGTAGAGGTAGAGGTTCCAAACTTTCAGCGTAGCTTGAGGTGACCCTTCTTGCAAGAACCCCCATGTTTGGTGACGATTGGGGCTGGGGGTCCTGAGTTATGGGCCCCGGAAGGGGTCCCCCCCAAATCACCCACAGGAATAAAGGCATTAAAAACACATTAGCAACTTTCTGTGGCTCCGGGGAGGCATTTTTGGAGGTAGAGGCCCCAAACTTTCAGCGTAGCTTGAGGTGACCCTTCTTGCAAGAACCCCCAAGTTTGGTGATGATTGGGGCAGGGGATCCCGAGTTATGGGGCCCAGAAGGGGTCCCCCCACCCATCTTTCCATTACAGCCTTTAAAAACACATTTGAGTTGGGCCGTACCATTACCCTGGCCCAGGGGTCTGGTCTGGTGGTTGCCTCAGCAGTTGGGCCATACCATGACCCCAGCCCGGGGGTCTGACTAAAAGGCAATTAATCCCGAGTTATGGGGTCCCCCCCATCCACCCATTGGAATGAATGGGAGCAGCAATCCTTAATGTGCATCTAGAGAGCGGCAAATACAAGGCAAAACCTCCCGTGCCATAGAGTATGTGTGTGTGAGTCTGCTAGAATTGTATTGGATAGGATTACTCCTGAGTCCTCCCAGTCCCTGCTCCTGATAGAAGAGAAGAAGACATCCACAGTAAGACCCATTTGGGGGCTTTTCTCTATAATTCTGTATAATTTTTTCCTGTGTGTGTGTATGTGGGGGGGGGGAGATTCTGTGTGTGTGTGTGTGTGTGTGTGTGTGTGTGTGTGTGTGTGTGTGTGAGGGGGGAAGCCAAAGGGGGTGGGTTTACCTGTTCTGCTGGGGGGTGGGCTTGATTGCCTCTGTGTGGGACTGGGCTTTCTATTGTTTTCACTGGTTGCCAACTTCGTGTGGAGTTAACTGTGGGTCAGTGAGTCTCTCTCTGGCTGGTTCCTATTGTTTCCAATGGGCTGTGCAGCAACTCTTGTTATTTCGAATAGGCTAGCCTGTCATTCGTTTTAGTACATCCCCTGTAATGTATTTCAGTGGAGTCAATGCAAGTCAACTGACATTCCCCTCTCCCATCATCTTCAATGGGCTGGGCAGCCTCTCCCATTGCTTCCAATTGGCTGACTTGTCATTCGTTTTAGTACATCCCTTTTAATGGCTTTATTCCAATGGGCAGATGGGGGAACCCCTTCCAGGCCCCGTAACATGGGCCCCCCTGACCCAATCTTCACAAAACTTGGGGGTTCTTGCAAGAATGGTCTCCTCAAGGTATGCTGAGATATTGGGACCTCTACCTCCAAACATGGCTCCCCAGAGCAGCGTAAAGACACAAATGTGTTTTTAATGCCTTTATTCCTGTGGGCAATTTTGGGGGGACCCCTTCCGGGCCCCATATCTCGGGACCCCCTGACCCAATCTTTACAAAACTTGGGGGTTCTTGCAAGAAGGGTCTCCTCAAGGTACACTGAGATTTTGGGACCTCTACCTCCAAACATGCCCCCCCAGAGCCGCGGAAAGGCCCAAATGTGTTTTTAATGCCTTTATTCCTGTGGGCGATTTGGGGGGGGACCCCTTTCAGGCCCCATATCTCAGGACCCCTTGACCCAATCTTTACAAAACCTGGGGGTTCTTGCAAGAAGGGCCCCCTCAATCTATGCTGAAACTTTGGGACTTCTACCTCCAAAAATGCCCCCCCTGGAGCCGCAGAAAGGCGTGAAAGTGTTTTTAATGGCTTTATTTGGCCGTATTTTTCCCCAAACTCGGAACTTGGTGCCGAATTCCACAGATCTGAATCGGGGGAGTTCGGACTTCGGCATTTTCTAAATCAAAACGAGCCAAATTTTGCCTAATCCAAATTTTGCCGAATTTTTTTCAACAGCCCTACAGCCCACCCTTGTTTAGCCCGATGCATTCTGTTCCTACGTGTAAGGATAACCAGTCTAAACAAGCATGAGCAACTAAGCCACAGATTCCTTGATGATGAATCCATTAAACAAATGTTGAATAGCATTTGGAATTTAATCATATCTACAGGACTGTTTTGTTTGTATTTTATGTCACCATCCTACTGGCACCTTCACCATGGAAAGTTTTGCGGACATCAGTCTGTGAAAGGAAGGCAGCAACTGGAATTCCATTCAATTACAGAACAGCCAGAACATTGCACAACATGAGGATAGACCTTCAAGCCTATTCTTTTACATACTTGTGTTCAGCTGCCCAAATACTAATGCTGATCAGACAAATCCCTTGGGCATGTTGCCTTCCTAATGTATAATTTCCCCCTCATGGCTAGTTCCTCACCAATGGCGCATAATGAGAATAACTCACAATCCTAATAAAAATACTAGCCTGCGGTAGTAATGATGGGAAAATGCAATGACTCTTCTCAGGCCTTATCTTTATGCAGTCATGTTTCTTCTATGTAGGCCAGGAGTGTTAATGATATCAAATGCCCCCCTAACTTCTTCCTTCCTTTCCTTCACTAGTAGTTGATGAAAAAAAGGCATTTCTGTTTTAGCTAAAAAGAAACCATGTCATGGAGGATTTGCTCTATTTCTGCAGATTTTAATGCTTCTTTATTATTGAAAAGGATTTTCTTCCCCATATGCTCTAGTAATAACTTTTATGTAGCTGCAGGAGCCTTGTGGAAATACGACCCATAAACAGATGTCAAAGGAGGTTCACTTGTCTCCTGGTTGACTGTAAGCTGAAGCTGAATTCTAAGAAGACAGAGGTGATGCAGGTACCACTTTTGATAAGGTTCAGCTGGCCATTTCTGATTCAATAAGGAGCTTGGGAATTATATTGGATACGTTTCAGAGGGTAGCCATGTTGGTCTTCAGTAGAAGAGCTAGATTCTGGTTCAGTAGGACCTTAGAAACCAAAAAGATTTTTGGCATATAAGTTCTCGAGAGTCAAAGCTCCCTTCCTCAGAATGTGAATTTATCTGCAAAAGCCCTTTCTTCCACCTTCATTTAGCACAGACATTGTCTCCTTACCTTGATTAAGTCAATCTGGCTACATGGACTCATGCCACAGTAACCTTGAGGCTGGACTACTTAACATGCTCCATATGGGACTGCTCTTGAATACAATTCAGAAAGTTTTGTTGTTAGAAAATGCAGCATCTGTTTTGCTGTTAGGAGCTAAGCATAAAGGACATTGTTACCATCATTCTATTGGCCACCTATTAGTTTTCAAGGGACAATTCAGGGTGCTGTTTATTACCTGTGAAGTCCTTCATGGTCACATATCCGAAAGCCCATCTTTTCCATTGTGCTCATCTAAGATAGCTCTGGTCATTTTTTTTTAGAATAGTTTTCTATAAAAGGAGACCTACAGGAACTTATGGGGAGCATCCTCATTTTCCCCTCCCCCACAATTTTCTTTCCTTTTCCTGAAAGTACCCATAGCCTCAACCTTTTTTCCTGTTTCCTTGTCTCCTTCCCATCAGCCAACCTAGTTTTATCTGCCCCCCCCCATCTTCAGCTTCCCTCCTTCCCTGCCCTGGCAGATCACCCCCTGGAAAAACTGTGTGCAGTACCAGCTGCTGGGCTGGGGGCAGGCCCAGTTGCACAATGTCAGCTGCCAAGCCAGACCCAGTTGCACAATGTGGAACCCACAAGGACTTGTGGAGGTCCCCTCACTTCCCCTGTATCCCCCCATCCCAAACTAGTTTCTCTTTCCCTCCTCCTGACAGCTCCCATATCGTCATTTTCTCCTTCCAGCCCACCAGCCAACCAATTTTCAATCTGCCCCCATCTTCTGCTATATTTATTATTTATTTACTTCATTTATTCTTCCCAATGGAAACCCAAAGCAACTTACACCATTCACCTCTCCACTGTTTTATTCTCACAAAAACTATGTGAGGTAGGTTAGGCTAAGAGTGTGTGACTGGCCCAAAGTCACTCAGTGAGCTTCCATGGCAGAGTGAGGATTCCAAACTGGGTGTCCCAGATTCTCATCTGAAACTCTGACTACTATACCATGCTGGCATTCTTGGGGCAGCTAATGTTGAACAGAAGTAAGCATCTGGGCCTAGGTGTAAGTCACATCAAAGCCCTAAGTGGCTTGGGTCCTGGATATCTGAAGGAACATCTTCTCACATATGTTGCTGCCCAGGAATTAAGATCACAGGAAGAGGACCTCCTGACTGTCCCATCGATAAAAGAATCTCATCTAAAGGCACGCAATATAGAGCCTTTTCATTGGCAGCCCTATGATTATGGAACAACAACCTCCCCAGGGAGGTGTGCCTAGCCCTCTCATTTTCGATCTTCAGGAGGCAGTTGAAAACAGTTTTATTTAGGACAGTATTCAGTTAATTTAATTTGGCTTACTTAAATTGTGATTTTAAATTTTTGGGTTTTATGTATTTTTATTCATCTACATTATAAGCCTTGAGTTCCATAAGGTAAAAAAGAGGATAATAAATGTTTACAGCAACAATAGTAACAACAGCAGCAGCAGTAGCAGCAGCAAGTTGCCCAGTGGTCGCTGCCAGGCTTGGCACCAATGTTTCTTCCCTCAAAGACCCAAACAGCTCTGGAACTGACAGAAACCAAAGCTTGAATGGAGGTGATACAATTATGGTTGCTTAGCAATGTCCACCATGGCCACTAAGAGGGCATTTTTTCTTAAAGCTATAGTCAGTGATTTTATTGTTTTAACCCTCCAGTGTATTTTTAAACATTTCAGATTAAAGTCTGAGGCTTTTTCATATTTGTACGAAGATCTGCGTTGTCGCTTCATGGCTCTAGTCTCTGGATCGAAGTATCCACAGATTTAGCCATATTGAGAATTAGGTATATTGATGATAAACATGTAAAATCCACCCAGACTATAATATTCACAGTGGCAGCCCCTACTTAGTGGAATCACCTCCTTCACTAAGTCTCCTGTGCTGTTGTCAAAGACATAAAAACCTAAATTGTTCAGATGGGCCTTTTTGTGAAAGTGGGATGTTGTTGCTGTCTGGTTTTATGGGGTGTGGGTTACAATGTATTATTGACAATGTGTTTAGCCTTTTTGTCATTGTTACTATTCTGCAATTTTATTATGTTTTATTGGATTTTTAATTAGCATTGTGATCTGCCTTGATACTTATGAACAAAACCAGGATAAAAGTCCCACAAATAACAAACAACAATTCTTTTATTGTGCCCCCTCCTCAATCATGTACACATGGTTCACTGTGAAGTGATGTTCTTTGGTTCTGCAACAAAGCGAATTCCCTCAGTGACTTTCAAAACGATCACCAGATTGGCAGCTTGCCATGTGGAAAACTGACATTTGGCTCCCTTGAGACCACTAAGCAGTGCTGCTGTGAGATAGCATTAGTAGCAAATGGAAATGGAAAAGGGAGCAGCATGCTTGCTGAGAAGAGGGAAACCAAGGTTCTTGTTCTCAGCAACAACATGGATTGGTTCAATATTTTATAGTAGAAAGAAGCCCCTGAATCCTATGCAAATGGGAGCATCTGACAACAGTGACCATTTACATCCCACAAGCCAAGACAATGCCCTGCAGAGCTTTGAAAGAGTATTAGCCAGATTATTTAAAGGGCACTGAAATGAACAGAATCTGGAAGATACGTTTTGAAAGAGGATAAAAAATGTCATTGGGGAAGTTTTCTCATGTTCTAAGACATAACATTTCAAAAGTCTTTTGTAACCCTTTGTGAAGTGAGCCTGGTAATGTGTTTGGGGTGGAGCACTTAGGGATAGAATCATAGAATCATAGAGTTGGATCCTGAAAATCTAGTCCAACCCCCTGCACAATGCAGGAAATTTACAACTACCCTCCCCCCACACCCCCAGTGACCCCCTTTACATGTCCAGAAGATGACCAAGATGCATTCCCTCTCATCATCTGCTTAAGGTTATAGAATCAGCATTGCTGACAGATGGCCATCTAACCTTTGCACATTCAGAGGAGCAGTGGAAAGTGAATGCAAAATCGACTTCCATTACTCTTTTGCATAAGTGGATATAATTGGAGTAGATTTTCACTTCCTTCCTATGGTGAGATGCACATGCATTTGGAACTTGCAGACATTGCTGCAAGGGAATATATAAATTCCTTCTTCATGCACCAGCCTGGAAGCACAGCAGTGGGAGCACAAGGGATTCATACAAAAACTTTCTGCAACTCTCTCCACTGTGAAATTTGCAGGATCTCTTTGTCAGAGCCCATGGGAGGGCAAAAAACAAACATGTGAATGTTGCTCTCATGAGTAAAACCACTATGTCACTTCAGCCAGGGAAAAACAGTTGTTTCAGGCTTGCTTTCCCAAAGTTGCTTGAAAAACAGGCCTGCCTTTGGAGGCAGGCAAAGTTCTTTAGAGCAAATGATCCCTGTGCTCACAGGCAGGCTGCTCCTTCTGTATGTGGCAAAGGTTCCCAAACCTTTTAAAAAATTATGGTGCTGCCACATATGCTTTTAAATATGACGATGAGGGTCCTTGAAACTTAGCTCCCTTAGCTATTAAGGGCTGTCAGAAACACCAGTTCAATATTTTTATAAATGTGTCAAATCCCACTCCATCCCAATATTAAGAGATAAACAATATGGTAGAAATAACCCAAATATGGACATATTCGGCAGAGGGGAAGGCACAGTTTAATATGCCATGCAATAGTCTTCCTTACGCACAGGATACCATAGTGTGAATCTGAGTCAGATTGTCTATACATGAAGCTTACTGTTTGGGACACTGCTCCATATCAGCTTCTGAAGCTGATATGACACTGATATCACACTGATGTGTGATATGACACTGATATGACACTGATCTGAAGCTGATATGACACTGCTTCATATCAGCTTCTGAAGGAACACCTGGGGGGTTCCTGCTGCAGTATTAGCAGGAACAACAACAACCTACTTCACATATGTTCACATCGCTGACCTGTTTTCCTTCAGGCTCTCAGTTATCCATTTTCAGTTGTGTACTGTTAAGATATATCACCAAAATGATAAATTTTACTAAAGGAAACCAAATAATACGATCCAAGTTTAGCACATTTAAAGTTTAGCTGTCCTTGGTTCACACACACACACAGGAATTTAGTTATTTAACACAATGAGGAGGGCTGTTTCTCAAACTTATGTTTCTCCATACACCGAAGTTCGAAAGCATATACTGGAAAGCTCTAGTAGTCAATTTACTTTTATGAATCCATTTCTTTTGGACACTTCTGAACATGTGCTAAAACTCATTATTATATTTGGCTTCATGGGTTTTCACCGCCAACACAGCAGAGAGGCAACCCCACCAGAGCAGAACACTGCTACCACGCTTGGGTCAGTCAGGATGAGGCATCCTAATGAACAGTGCTTCTTCCACAACACACTAGTCATCCTGAGTGTCAGCTTCTGCTAACTCCATTTCTGTTTTCAGAGACACAGCTTTGACACATCTGTGCTAATCAGATTCTGAATCCACTGGCCTTAGCTTCAATAAACACAACCTCAAAAACAGGCAAAGTGACAAGGTGAAATTATTGTTACCATAGCAATGGAGCACACTGAAGGATTCATAAAAGGCGCAACCAGGATGAGTCTAATTATATTAGGCTTTGTGGACAGTGACTGTATTGTTATAGCCAAGAGGATATTGAAGGTAAACTCCTTATAAAAGAAAGGAGTGACTGGCAGGGTGGAAAATCTAAGAAACAACAGAATACTTTCTATTTTTCATAAAGGGATTACACCTGAGTTTGAGCAAATTAGTATCAGGTCTCCTCCCACAATCATTAATGAGGGGGGGATCTTCATTTAGAGAGAGTTCACAAGCACACCCTTATATATACAGGGGCTTTAGGTATTGAAGGATTGACAAGTTTCAAAGAAACACATTTAAAAAATAAGCCTAGTGGTACCTTCAACCCATGTTATGTATTTGTTTAAGTTTTTTTTTATATTGTGTCTTTCCATCTCCTTTCCAAGGCAGTTTTCATTTCAAGAAGAAGAAGACTTTCTCTACCACTTAAGGAAGAATCAAACCGGCTTACAATCACCTTCCCTCCCCTCAACAGATACTCTGTGAGTGGGGCTGAGAGAGCTCTAAGAGAGCGGTGACTAGGCCAAGGTCACCCAGCTGCTGGCTTCATGTGTAGGAGTGGGGAAACAAACCCAGTTCACTAGATTAGCGTCTGCCGCTCATGTGGAGGAGTGGGGAATCAAACCCAGTTCTCCAGATCAGAGTCCACTGCTCCAAACCACCACTCTTAACCACTACACCATGCTGGCTCTAAAGACAACAACTGCAGTCTTATTAAAACACTAAAGTATAATCTAAATTCAAAATAATAAAACAGATTGTGACTAAAAAGATGAGAAAATGAGAAGCAAGAACCAGCAAGATAGCAAGGAACTCAACCACTGAACGGCTGAACAAAGAGAACAGCTTTTAGTTGTCACTTAAGAGTTGTGCCTGGGAGGATGTTCTATATATTGTGCTGCACCCCAAAAATGCAGTCTTTTTGATCCCCATCCACAAGTGCCTAACTTCTGGAATGGCACAGATAATGGATCTTGATACAGTTGCTGGTGAGAACATCTGAGGCTTGGCTCAAGAGTGATCGTGGCTGTTGAACACTAGGGCTGTTGATATGGTTCGGCCCGAACTGGAAAACAGCCGAATTTCCCCTGATTCGGTGGTTTTTAGTTCAAAAATGGAGGGCAACCGGGGGAGCCGAATTCAGCGAGTTCGGGAGTTCACAAATCCGGCCAATTCGGGGCGGCAGTAAGCAGCATAACCGTCAGTAAGCAGCATTCTCCTTCCCTGGCCAATCGGTGGCCAAGCTGGGTCTTCTTCTGGCCAATCAGTCAGGATTGAGTACTGGAGGAATGAGCTGATGTGCGGCCCGGCCGGGGAGAGAGAGAGAGAGAGGGAAATCCTCATGTGTGTGTGTGTGTGTGTGTGGGGGGGGTGCTTGTGCACATTTGCTCCTTTCTGTGGCTGCAGGGGGCGTATTTTTTGGGGTACAGACCCCAAACTTTCAGCAGAGATTCAGACAAGCCTTCTTAAGAGACCACCCAAGTTTTGTAAACATTGGGTCAGGGGGTCCCTCAATATGGGCTCCCCCCTTTTTTCTTTCCATGGCTGCAGGGGGCACATTTTTTGGGGTACAGACCCCAAACGTTCAGTGGAGCTTCAGATGAGCCTTCTTAAGATACCCCCCAAGTTTTGTAAACATTGGGTCAGGGGGTCTCGAGATATGGGCTCCACCCCTTTTCCCTCCCCCCTTTTCCATTTCTGTGGCTGCAGGGGGTGCTTTTTTGGTGATACAGCCCCCAAACCTTCAGCATAGCTTCAGACAATCCTTCTTAAGATACCACCCAAGTTTTGTAAAGATGGGTTCAGTGGGGGCAGAAATATTGGCTCCCCCCTTTTCTCTTTCCGTGGCTGCAGGGGGCGCATTTTTGGGGGTGCAGATCCCAAACTTTGAGCGGAGCTTCAGACAAGCCTTCTTAAGAGACCACCCAAGTTTTGTAAACATTGGGTTAGGGGGTCCCGAGATATGGGCTTTCCCCTTTCCCCTTTTCCCTATTGGGATGAATGGATCAACTGATCCTGTGTGCATCTCCAGAGCAAAATGTCCCGTGCCTAATTGGAATCATCTTGGATTACAAGTCCTCCCCAGCCCCTCCTAATGGAACAGAAGACAGCCACAGTAAGACCCCTTTGGGGGCTTTAATCTATAATTTTTCTCCTGTGTGTGTGTGTGGGGGGGGAAGCAGAGTCTGTGTGTGTGTGGGGAGGGAGCAGTTTCTGTGGGGGGGGGAAGCCAAAGGGGGCTTTTGCCGGTTCTGCCTGGGGTGTGTGTTCCCCCTCGAGTCTCTCTCTCCCTGGTTTGAGGGGGGGTTTCAGTTGTGTGTCTTCAGGTTTTCCCTCATTCATAAGAGCGGTTAGGTTTATTTGGATGCTTGCTCAAAACTGGTTTTCAAATGGTGACTTAAAGAATGCATTTGGAGTCCCATGCAAAAGGGGAAATTCCACCCCTCCTGCTCATTATGCATAGCTAGCTGCCTCTGTCCCTTTCCATGGTTTACAAACTCCCAGGTGTCAGGTGTTGCTTTGCACAGTTGCAAAGGTATTGCTTACAAGGTTGTGTTGCTCTGCAGTCGTGTTGCAATGCTTTGCAAACTTCTCAGCTGTTTGTCGGGGCTGGGAACTTTGTGCGTGGGCGGCAAGCTCTGCTCAGACATGCACATTAAGGGTGGGGGGGACCCTTTTGGGGCCCATATCTCAGCCCCCCCTGACCCAATCTTTACAAAACTTGGGGGGTCTTTCAAGAAACGTCATTTGAAGCTCCGCTGAAAGTTTGGGGCCTCTACCCCCAAAAATGCCCCCCCAGAGCCACGGAAAGGCGCGATTGTGTTTTGAATGGCTTTATTTGGCAGAATTTTTTCCCCGAACTTTGAATTCCCGCCGAATTGCATGGACCCGAAGCGGGGGAGTTCGGACTTTGGCATATCCCTAATCTAAACAGGCCGAATTCAGCCGAATCCGAACTATACCAATTTTTTTTAAATTCAACAGCCCTATTGAACACAGTATATTTGCCTGCCAGATATGTTCACCATGAAGTTTGCAGCATCACTAATTCATGTCTGATATAAAAAAAAAACTGGCATTCCTTTCAAAGGTAGATATATGGAAGTGTTACGTAGTCATTTACACAGTCACTGCAGAGTGAAATAGTTTTAACTCATTTAGGGTGGTTAGGATGCTACTGTTGAAGATGTGACAGCATGTGAACAGTTTTCTGGACACTTTTCTATTTTTCTCCATTGCTGCCTCATTCTTACTCTGAAGCCAGATGGGAATGGAGATTTCAGACAGGGTTGAAAAGAAAGAGGAGGGAAAGGGGGAGTCAGGCCTTAAAAGGAATACACTGCAAAAATCTCATCTTAGCCTGCAGAAGCAAAGCAGTCCCTTCTCCCAATGGATTTGTTGCTACGAGATGAGGTGTTCAAAGCAAGCTCAGGTTTTCAGAGGGAACGCCATGTAAAAGAACAGGCTGGGCAATCAGCCAATAGATGTATCGAAGATAGTTTTTTTTTGGGGGGGGGGGGAATATAGAACACATGGAAGGAAAATGGATAAGGCAGCTTACGTGAGAAAGGCACACCCACATCCACAAACACTGCTGCACTTTGGCAGTGAAAAGAGGAGCCACGTCTTTCTCTATAAATGGAGAACTCTCAGCCTTGGCCCCCTGTTCCCTGCTGGTGGTGGGGGGGAGGCCTGCCACAAAATTGAAAGTGACATTGCATCAAGGCTAGTCTCTATGGTTCACCCAATACTCTATGGTTTAAGCATGGAGTTTGGGGCGAATGCTAGAGTTTCACCTTTGGCATGATGATGTTGCTTCCAGATTGCACTAGCAGAGACATCATTGCTCAGGGGTCCACCCTTGCCCCACAATACGGAAATCCCCACCTCCTCAATCTCCCGACAGTTGTCAGGCCATGCGTGGAAACCCTATTTACAAGACTGAAATCTTCCAAATTCTTTTAGAAAAAATGTTGATATAAAAATTTATGGTAAGAACAGTCTTCATTAGAATATTTTCCCCCCATCTCCATATGAGATATTATCGTGTCCAACCAAGTCGCAAAATTATTGCAATTTTTTGGGCATTTGTTACAAAACTGGTTATACAACTTTGGACAAGGCAGGATTTCTCACACGGTTCCTTCGTCTGCATGTTTGTTTGGATCCCAGCATTATTGTGCATTGTTCCTCACTTAACAACATAAAGACCTGGTTTAATTGTGCATGCTTCTGGACTGAAAATGGCACAGAACTGGGTTGTTTGTGTATTGTGTCTATTTTGGAAATGAATTGCTATTTCTGTACCAGCTTGCAGATTCACAAAATACCAGACTATTTCAAAACCTTTTCGATTTTGTGCAACAAGCTTAATTGAGCAACATTTTTCATGACGGGGCATACTTTCTGTCTTTTTAAATGCATCCTTGATAACCATTCAGAAACTGTTGCTGTATTTGCAGCTGTGAATGATTTTCATGCGGTTTAAATTTGTTGGATACAATTGACCACATCCTTTTAGATTGCCCCTTCTATCTGACTCTGCGGGATAAACTGCTATTTACTTTGCTCCAGTACAAGAGATACAGGAGTAATGAAGTGAAATGCAAATTTCTCTTGAGTGATCATGATCCTAAAATTATGGCTACTGGGGCTGAATTTCTTACAGGAGTTCTTAAAGAACAAGAAAAGTTTTATTAACCCGACTTGTAATTTATATGTATTGCCCTTTGGAGGTATATTGTTGTTTTATCTCTGTCTTTTGGTATGCCAATAAAGGTTAATGAAATGAAATGAATGATTTTCATTTCCAAAAACTGGCACAGTCTCGAATACTCATTGGATCCCTACCTAGCGATGTCAAGTGTATACCTCCTCCTTGGTACATGGCACGTGTTCAGTTGATCCTGCAAGCTCTTAGTAATGGATTGCTTGATTGACTCTTTCCCTCTGTCATCATTCAAAAAGCCAATCCTCTATAGCAGATGGCAGAATAAGTTGCACATCTCCTAATCTTTACAAAAGAGGCTTAGAGAAGGAAAGCCATTGCTAGTGCAAGGACAAAGATTGGTTCCTTGAAAGCCCTTAGTTTTCTCACCTATGTCTGAGCACATCAGCCTCTGAGCTGACTGGACACTCAGTCTGGTCACAGAAGCTGCCCATCCATTAGCTGAGTACTTGAACCACCCATAACATGACTTTTGCCAGCATCTTCCTTTTAACCTCAATTCTGAACAATTTATTTTGTGAAAGGAAGGCAAAGGGATTAAGGGGGAGGGAACCCTATCCCTGAGTCAGATGAATCTGAATGGCTTTCTGATAGCTCTAGGGGATTTTTCTGTTAACATTGTCAGTGTTCCTGTCAAAGCCCTGGTTGACCTATGGAATGAGAAAATGTCCTGGGTGATTGATGCCATCGCTCCTAGCCACCCTCTCTGTTAGAACCCAGGCAGCCAAAGCAGGGGCTGTAGGTGATGAAAAGACAAGGGAGACAGCTACAGTAAAAGTGGAGGAAGACTCAGGACAAGACTCTGATATGGCACAGCCAAAAGCTCATTTTAAATCAGGCTTCATGGTTGTGATGGTGGCAAAGAAACAATACTTTTCTGCCACCATTGCTTCTGCACAGGGTAGGCCAGCAGAGCAGTTCCAGGTGGTCAGAGGCCCGTTGTGATCTGGCCTGCAGGAGGAGATGAACTGCTCAGTGGCCCATTTTGCTCAGCACTTTGCAGATGAAAGCTCTCACATCCATTCTGATTTGGAGTCTATGCTAGCAGTGGTAGGGTCAGATGGTGGCAGGGTGCCACCTTGTCCATAGGGTTGCCAGCCTCCAGGTACTAGCTGGAGATCCCCTGCTGTTACAACTGATATCCAGCCAATAGGGATCAGTTCCCCTGGAGCAAATGGCCACTTTGGCAAGTGGACTCTATGGCACTGAAGTTTCTCCCTTCTCCAAACCCCGCCCTCCTGAGGTCTTGCCCCAAAAATCTCCAGGTATTTCCCAGCCTGGACCTTGCAACCCTACCTGTCCAATTGTTTAGGATACTTTTTAGTTTATTCAGTCTATGTGGGCAGGTTTCTTGGAAGTTTGAGGTCTACCACCTACTTATATTGACCTTGCCCTTCCTGGTTACTTATATCTGCCCAGAGGGGGGGCTAGCTAACTGAGTTTGAGAGGCAGTAAATGCTTTCTTAAGAGAGAGGGTGGTCGCCCCAGTCTTGAAATAGACTGTGGTCCATTCATGTCTAAAGAAGCCTACTCTCCACCCAAGAGATCTCAATAGTTATCAACCAGTCCCAAATGTTGCATTGTTGAGCAAGATGATTGAGTGGATTGTGACTGGACCACTCCAAGCTTTCCTAGATGAGGCAATTTTTTTAGACCCTTTCCAATTTAGGCCTCCAGCCTTGGTTGACCTGTTGGATGACTTGTCCTGGGAAATAGATGAAATGTGACTCTGTTGATTCTCCTGGACCTCTCCGTGCTTTCAGTACCATTGATCATGGTATCCATTTAATTCTGAACCATTTGTCTGAACTGGGATTGCGAGGCACCATTCTGCAGTGGTTCCAGTCCTACCTTGAGGTTTCAGAAGGTGATGCTGAGGGGTGGGGGCTGCCACTCAGTCCCTTTGCCTATGGGGTCCCACAAGGTTACATCTTGTCTTCTGTGCTCTTTCACATCTACAGGAAACTGCTGTATGATAATGTGGAAACCTGGGCTGGGTTTTCAACAATATACAGACTCCACTCATCTCTATTCCGCACTTCTAGCTGATCCCAGGGAGGCTGTAGAAACTCTGAAGCAGTGCATGGAGGCAGTTTAGGAGTGGATGCGGCTAATAAACTTAAGCTTAATCCTGGCAAGATGGAAGTACTACTGGTGTGTGGAAGGTATGACCTGAGATTTAAGATATCACCCATTCTGGATGGTGTTGCACTCCCCATGAAGGAACAGGTACATAGTCTGGGGGTGCTCTTGGACCCAGGCCTACTGCTGGATAAGCAGGTGGCAGATGTGTCCTGGAGTGCCTTGTACCAGCTTTGTCTGGTTAGCCAGCTGTGGCCTTTCCTGTACAGAAAAGATCTGGGCCTGGTTACATCTAAATTAGATTACTGCACTGTGGTTTATTTGGGACTGCCCTGAAGAGGTGTTTGAAACCTGCCTGACCACTGTGGTCATCCTTGGAGGCCCTACTTTGCCTGCCCCCACTTTCTGAGATTTGGTGATTGGCAATCTTCTGGGTTGTGGCACCAAAGCTCTGGATTTTTTCCCCTAGGGAGATTCATCCATCCCCTTACCTTGCCATCTTCCACCAGCAGGAAAAGACTTGGGGGGGGGTGACATTCTCTAAGTTAACCCAATGTTTTAATCGCGCTTCAGATGTCTGCACTTGTTATAGCCCTGTTTATGGCTTTAATAATGTGTGATTTGGAGGGGGGCTGATTTTAATGGTTTTAAAATGTGATTTGTATCATATATACTTTAATTTGTTAGCTGCCTTGATGGTCCTTCTGAGGGCAGAAAGAAGGATATAAATTTTGTAAATAAGTAAGTAAATAAGACAAGGATGTATGGAATTAAGAAATTATACTGTGTCTAGTAATAAGAGAAAGCTAGTGGGTTGGATCCATCCAGTCTTTCATATAATCTCACCTAATTTCTCTCTTTACCACAGCCCCCATCCTATAAAGCTTTTTTTCAGTGCAGTTTCCATGATCCACAGCACAGGCTATTTGGTGGTCAAAGGGACCCTTTCTCCCCTGCTGGTTGGATCCATCCCTCAGTCTACTTTTATGCTGACCCTGACATGTTAATAACAGATACTGACCTCAAGATGAGCTCTCCACCCACACAATCTATTGAAGTTTTGTCTTGACAAAACTAAACAAGCTGACAAAAAAAACCATTGGGTTAGATCCCGTGACTCTTTCGCTAACTGAGGAGTCTTGCTTCTATCATGAAGGCTCCTCATTTAGTGGAAAGGAGTAATCAGACCTGTTACTTGCTTAACAACCTTCCAAATAATGGCATTTTTTTTCAGTCCTCATTTATTGTCAAGGCCAAGTGATTTCAAGTGTTTGACATTATTTTCCAGTAACCATTCCCTCCCTATGACTCCAAATCCATCTTGCATATTTTAAAGCTGATTTGCTGGGGCACTCTGGGTTTTGTACGTGTGTCTGCATTCTTCCTGATAAAATCAAGTGTAAATTTAGCAGCAAAGCACAGTAACATTGTAATTGAGCTATTACAACATGTGTGCACTTGAATCAAGTAATTATGTTATCTGGTTGCTTCTTTTTTTCCTTTCTTATCTTATTCCCTCCCTGTTCATTATTACTTGAATTCATCAGGTCATGCTAAGTGCTGGCAGCCAGGAAAGGAACCCTGCCTTCATATCTATTCTATAAATGCTCTTGAATATTTTGGGACACTATGAAAATAACTGTTCCAAATGGTGTGTCATTCACAGCTGATGTTGTGTGAGGAGAAAGGATAAGTACAAGTCCTGAACGACTGACCAGTGTATATTGTTTTAATTCTATAACTTTTAATTCCCCCCACCAGGTATATCAAACAGAAACTTTTTAGTAAAACATGCAAGCAGTTTTACAAAGGGGGTATGATTCATACTGACCTTTCTGCATGGCAGTATAAATAGGATAACTTCCCCAGGAAATAACTGAATGATTATGGCTTCCCATCTACTGTGTGGGAGTATACGAACCTCAATGACAGTTCTTCAGATAGATCATTTCCTTAATCTTTCAGCATACATTATTGGTTCCCAAGGAACAACATTTAGTGGTACTCACTCCACAGCGCTACATAGCCCTCTTCTACTAAGCATAAGCAGTGCTATTTCGGATAGTGGCCTGTGCCCTTCTGGTGGTATCTACTGACAGATCTGAGCTCTCCTATTATCTCCACTGGCCAACAGAAGGACCTGTCACTGAACTGGTGGAGGGTATCTGTATCAGAGCTACTATCATGCAACCCTATTATTTGTCCAACTGCAGTGCCTTGTGATAAATGTTTCAGAAATGACATTTCAGATGACAGGGAAGAAAAATTTTAAGTAAGAGACTTCAGCTTAGAGTGTCTCTTGAGCCATAATACTGTCAGTCAAACATGGATATTTGTAAAGAAGTTAGAATGAAAACAGTAAAAAAAAAATCAAGTCTATTAGGAAACAGTAAAGGCCTTGCAAAGAAAACAAATATGCAAACAGCTGTGGGATATATATTTATACTTCCAAGTAGGGGAAAAAGGCAGGAAATCAAGCAACTAGCTGCCTATTCCCCTATAGCCTTGGATGTGTTCTCAAACAGCAAGCATATAAGGGTTAAACTACACGTGGACATTAAAAAAGTAGGCCAATTCCTTGGGGGGAAAGTCCATGAAATAATGGGAAATACTTCCTCACTGCCAGAAATGGGAAATAAATTAAAAATGCTCAGATTATCCTGCAGGTATTTGGGGGGGAGGTGCATATTCTAATAGGTCTGTTCCCAGTCATAATTTTTCTGACACTACCTATAGACAGTAGTGGAAGATTAGCCTAATAAAAGAAACCTGCTCTTATATACTTTGGTCAGGACCCAAATAGCCGTTTACCTAATCCATCTGCCCAGAGGGGCTTTGGCTTGTCTTTCTTGAACAGCAGCCCTCTATTCCACATGACAAAATGCTTTTGAAATTTAGAGGCATGGTAGGTGCTGTTTTAAATATATTTACCCTTTTTAATTTCACTGGACACATGCAACTCTTTGGATAGAGATGACTAGATCTCTAGATGTCAGCCTTATTCTGAAAGGTAATTATGGACTTTAGAAGCCTAGGAAAATTTTAACTCTCCTTATGGTACTATTTCACTTTTTAAAAAATCCATTGGAGAAATGCAAGGTTCTTCTTGGTGAGGTGATACTTCTTCTCCCACAAGATAGTATGCGCCTTTGTTGCTTAAATGTTTTCCACATGATTTTCCAGAACATTCTTTTGTATCCTGCCTGATCCCACGATAAGCAACTGTCTTCTGTTATGTTTATTTCACTGCCTCAGCTGTAGCCATAATTCGATATTTAACTTTGGCATGACCTAGAGAAAAACAGTTACACTTCAGTTTAGCTGAACTTAATAGAACTTCAGTTAACCAAAACTAACTTTTACCACTGATTTCAACAGAGCATAATCACAGGTAACTTTCTGTGGACTAAGCACTGAGCATTATGCAGCAAGGGTTAAGCATTTTCAAGTCCTATTAATTTCAATTAAAGAGTTAAATTTGGGCATAGATGTAATGTGGAACACTTTTTCGTATAAGGAATCTTTGAGTAAATGGGAGAAGATGTCCCATGAAATATCTACAGAATATTTATACAAGAAAAGAAAAGAAGAAATAAAGTGGTCATGGTTTTCAGGAGAAAAGGCAAAACAAGAAGGGGATCCCACTATTTTCATTAGATTACAGTAAAGGCTTTTTTTTCTCATAAAATTTCATGAAGACCCTGGATCAAAAACTCATTATGTTCCATAGTTGTTTTCATTTTGGCCTTTGTGAAATGGCTTTTAAAGAGAGCCCCCAGCAGCTACAAGATCCCTTGATGTCTAAAGCCAGCTTATAGTAATAAAAGAAAATAATTCTCTACACACAGGGAACATAATGAATATTTTTTTGTAATGAATGTAGACAGTTGTATGCTAGGCTTTATTTTATCTAGTCTTCTTTTCTTGACCCTGAAGGCAAGTGTTCATGACAGCTGGTCTAAAGATACCCACAGGAACCAGGATGTGTTTTTTATTGCACAATTTCACACAACAGCTATGATTCTCATTCCAGCTGAAAACTGCACAGACGCTGCTTAGCCTCTTCCTAACTTTTTGCCACTGCAGATTCAAGCTCCATCCATGAACCAGAAGCTTCTATTTTTCCTATGGTGACCTAGCCCCCCACCAACGTCTACTAAAGATGTAATGTCATGCTAGGAATTAATCACATGGTAGTGCTGGCTCCTTATTGGCCAGAGTTCTAAGGAAGGCATACAAAAAGGAAGGGTGTTTAAGGAACTAAATACAAGCTATACTAAAAATCAGCATTTACAGCTAACTTTTTGTGACTTCCATGTTATTTTTTCATTCAGATGAATACAGGGAGACCAAATCACCTATTGCCCGTGAAGTTCCCCTCTTTGTTGCCTACCGGCCTACTGGAGGGTTAGGAGGAGATTTTTTTTTAAGAGTGGCATTGTGCTGATGGTGCATCATCACTTCTGGTGAAATATCTGGAAGTGATCTCATGTCACTAGTGTGACATTGGCTTGACATTCTAAGATTGGAACAAAACAGTACTTTACATTATTCACTGGAAGTGATGTGGCATAATTGGCATGATGTTATCCCCCCATCCCCTCCAACTCCCCCTCCTGCTGGCTGACAGCCAATGACTGGCAGCTCTAAATGAGTATCAACTTGCTTCTGAATCCCCAGCCTACTCATCTCTTATGGCTGTTACACATTATTAATTTACTGTAGGAAATGATGCAATTTGGGTTGTGCAAAAAAAAAAAAATCCGATAAATTTTGGGTTTGGGTTTATTGGGCTCAATTTTTTCGGTAAACCTAGAACAAGCCGAATACCCATACTGGTAAATTTCAGTATTCGGCTTATTACCGGGTTTACTGAAAAATTCGGGCTGATTACAGTCTATGAGAGTTTTTTTGAAGCTCCTGGGGGTTTTTTTGGAGGTAGAGTCCCCACATTTGCAATGTGGCTGCAAGGGACTCTCCTTAGATGGTCATCGAAATTTAGTGAACTTTGGGACAGGGGGTCCAATTTTATGGGCCCATGAAGGGATCACTCCCATCCTCCAGGCATTTGCGAGCTGAGCTGTCCACTGGTTTTCAGCTTCAAAAGTTCAGTGTTGCTGAGGACTGGCAGACAGTGCCAATACAGGCTGGCGCCTTAAAGTCTGGGGGCTGCCTTCATGTCTGGGGTGCATAGCATTATGTCCATGAAAATTAGCTTCCAAACTGAGGAAACAGCCTAAATGCAAGAGAAAAAAGGCATGGAAAACATTTATTCTGGTGTCAAATGACATCCTGTGAACAGTCCTTTATTATGGTCATCAAAAATCTGATTCCAAGAGATGGTCACGGTGCTGGGAAACAAAGCCTCTACTCAGGGCGACCTTTATTTTCAGATCTGGTTTTCAAGCGGGGTGGGGGAGGTGAGTTCGGAGCCAGCTGAAGTCTCAACCAAGGGGCCTGTCTGAAGGAGATTGCTAATCCACATAGATGAAAAAATCTCCTTCAGAAGCCTGGTGGTTGCAACAGTCAAAGATGGCACTTTTTAATAGGAGGTTATATCTCTCCGGACAGGACTGGGTAAATCCTGTGTTTTAAAAAACCTTTATGCCTTATCCAGATCAACCCCTGAAAGGTTGGCCAGACCAAGTTGGCTCTGATTACACAACCCCTACCTCAGAAGGGCCCCAACAATGAGGCCCTAACAAAACCAGTAAAAAAAAACTTCAAAAAAGAAAAAAAGAAAGAAAAGGGGGAGAAAGCACAGAGCCGTGCCTCTAAGCCAGGGATGGGGAACCTCAGGCCTGGGGGCCGTATGCGGCCCCCGAGGACATTTTTTGTGGCCCTCGGGAGCTCTGGGGCCCTGCTGCGGAGGCGGGGCACAGGGCGGCCCTCCCCAAGGGTGTTCCTGGGGCCGCGGCTTACAGGGGCGCTGAGGCGCCCTTTGGACCTCCTCTCACCAACTGTCGGCTGTTGGTCGGCGAGAGGAGAGGAGAGGGATGCTTCCCCCTAGGCTGCCCCCCACAGCCGCGGTGTGCAGGAATGCCGTGGCACATTGTAAGCCCCCCGGCGGCAGAGCATGCATGTGGGAGCCGATCGGGCTTCGAGAGGGGGGCTTTTGTGGACTCTGTGGGGGGGAGAGCATGGAGACTGGGGTCTGGTCGCGTGGGGCTCTGTGTGCCACCGTGTGTGGGTGGGGGTGGGGCAAGTGGGGAGACTGGGGCCCAGTGGCACGGGGCCGGCGTATGTGTGTGTGGGGGGAAGGTTTTTCTCTCTTTTTTTCCTCTTTTTCTGTAACTCTTTCTCCTTTCTCTCCCTCTCTTTCTCCCTCTTTTTCTGTCTCTTTCTTTGTCTCCCTCCATCCTTTTCTTTCTTTCCCTCCATCCTTTTCTTTCTTTCTCCCCCTCCATTTCTTTCTCCCTTTCTCTCTCTTTCTCCCTCCCTCCCTTTTCCTCTTTTTCTGTTTTCCTTCCTCCCTTGCCAATCGACTGTGGTCTGCGCCCCCCTGCTGTCTTGTTTGCTCGGGCCCACTGCTGGCTGCCCTCCCGCCTGGAGGGGGGAGCGGGGGCGCCCTGCAGGCCTTCTCTGTGTGGCCTCCCCTGGGGTTGCCAACCTCCAGGTGGTGGCTGGAGACCTGGCAACCCTAGCCTCTCCCCCCCACCTTCACCAGGAGATTTACACCTGGTATGGCCCCTGAATTATGTTATAAATGTGCAAATGGCCCTTGGCAGGAAAAAGGTTCCCCACCCCTGCTCTAAGCAAAGGGGAATAGCCAAACCCCCAAAAGCCAAAAAAGCCAAGTAGGTTTCCCCATTTCCTGCCAGGGGTGGGGGATCCCCTGTCCCTGGCTCCTGTTTCCCACTTATGCTCCTGAGGCCAGTGGGAGAAAAATAATGCTTTAAAAAGCCGTTGGGCTACAGAATGATGTCACTTCCAGGGAAAACTCAGAAGTGGTGTCAGTCCACTCTAGATGCTTAAAGAGGCATAAAGTTCTTCCCTGGAAGTGATGTCACACCAATAGTGTCCCCCTCCAAGCTGGCCCATAATATCTATGTTGCCAATTTAGGGGAAAGATCAGCCCGTTCAATAATAAACTTTCTCTGGACCAAAGGGGCACACTATATTCCAGCCGCCCTTAAACATTTTCAGGCGAAAACTCTAGCACAAATGTTACATGGAACACAACTTGACTCTCCACCCACATGTCTTATTCCCATGGAATGAGTGCAATCCAAGTTTCTTAGAGCTGCTCTGCAATTGCCAAGATGTGTATCAAATGCTATGATCCGTTTAGAAACTGGCATGATGAAGGTTGAGGCAAGGGTTGTCTTGTCCTCGCTTTATCTCTGGCTAAAAATTAATTTCAACCCTAATTTCTTCCACTGATGCTTTGTGATACCTTTAGGTCAAAGTGGATAATAGCCATTGAAGACAAACTAAATAACCTGGGTTTTACCCCCCTAGCACTACTTCAGTTAGGGTGGGATCAAGCTAAGTCAACTATATACCAAAGGATTAAAGATATCGAGTGACAAGCAGATTTAGCAAGAGTGCCTCTATTTATGGCTTCCCCCCACTCCAAATTTATCCTTGAACCAGCAGCCTATCTCCGTTACTTAGAGATAAACAAATATAGGAGGGCTTTTACCTTGGCTAGGTGCACAGCCTTACCCTCTGCTATGTTAGAGGGGAAATTTAAGAAGATACCCAGGGCGGAGAGACTCTGCCCCTGTAAATCCGGGGATTTAGAAACCATTGAACATGTTCTCCTGAATTGTAACTTTTACACTATACTCTGTTCTAAGTTTATTGAGCCCCTCATACTGAGAATGGGACCTTACAGGGAAAGAGAAATGATCAAAAAGCTCCTACAAGGAGATAATCCCTCAATCACCTGTCAGGTAGCAAAAGTTTGCACGGCAGCAATGAAAATTCATTGCCATAGAGTAGTCTCTTAGTCCAAATGGCAGATGTAACTTGGATGTTATTTATTTTACTATTATTTATTTTTAAAGTGATTTAAGACTCGGACTGTAAACCTTTGTCTGTAAGACTATTTTAGTCCATGTATTTTGTTTTATCTGGCCAAGGGCCGTAAATAAACTAACTGTCTGTCTGTCTGTCTGTCTGTCTGTCTGTCTATCTATCTATCTATCTATCTATCTATCTATCTATCTATCTATCTATCTATCTATCGTGTCCCGTCCCCCCATGTCCCTGGTCCCCTAGAACCAGGGGAGCTACATAATGACAAACATCTAGAATCCTCATTTTTTAAATGCCATATGATGAACATGTGATGAAGTGACCCTTTCTTGTAGGAAGACCCTAGTCTAAGTATTTCCTACCTTACAACTATATTCATTGAAATGGCTCACAGCAACTGTCCCATGAATGAAAATCATAACGCAGATTGCACCCCTTAGGCATCAAAATGTTGCCAGATATAAACTCTGCTCTTTATATATAGCACATTCGATTACATTGCCTGTGGGCAGATATTGAGAAAGGCATTACAAAATTGTTTGAAGGAAGCTGTTCTCTTATGCCACCTATTCTGTTTGTCTCTCCTTTTTTTCAATCTTTCAAAAAGAAGAAAGGAATGTAATCCCATTGCGAAAAGAGTCGAAATCATGGGAAAGCCATGCCTGCGGAACTTAACCTCTCCCTAAATCTTTCAAAACATAACAAAATGATATTTTGTGAAGCAATTGCTACATTTGACTTTTTTGACATGTTGTTACAGTCACATTGTATGCAGTATTGTTTCCAATATTCAGTGTTGTGTGTTGCCTAATAATATTTATAAAAGGTTTTATTTATTTATTTTTACTTCATTCATACCTCACCTTTCCCTTCAATGGGGACCCCAAGCAGCTTCTATCATTCTCCTCTCCTCCATTTTATCCTCATAACAACCCTGTGAGGTAGGTTAGGCTCAGAACATGTGACTGGCCCAAGGTGAAACCTAGCAAACTTCCATGGCAGAGTGTGAATTTGAACCTAGGTCTCCCAGATCTTAGTCCAACCATAAAGGATGTGTGAAGAAACACACAGTTACAGAAAGGTAGCATTTCAATATATGCCACCACAGCAAAGTTATCTGAAGGAGGGATCTCAGTATAAGCCATTCCAAAAATCTGTTTTAGCCATTTAGGATTACCTATTAAAATATGCTGTGGTTAATAATTTCACTCAAAAATCACACAAAGCCATTATCTCAGGCCCACCTTAAAAGCAACATGTGGTTTAACAAGAAATGAACATGTGGTTTGACAGTCAAGGTTGTCAAGAGCTTCCCTCAGTTTTATTTCCACAGACTTTGGACTTGATGCATGAGGACAGTATGAGAAACTCCATTCACACATGGAGCAGGAGGTTTTTGTTTCAAACTTATTGTTGCAAAACTGTCAAAAATACAGAAGGGACAACATAATCACCATCCAATCCAAACCTGCTTAAGTCTTGCTTAAGCCCTAAGTGCTTATAATTGGTCACACATCGCAATGCATGGCGGGAAGAGTAATGGAATGTGCCAGGTGAGATTGCAGTGCCCATAGCAAACTAAATTACATCAGACAAATCCAGTCCCTGCAACATCCTTCACTGTTACGTGACTTTCTGTATGAGATACCATGGGCTATGATGACTTCAGGAGTGAAATGCAAGTCAAAAATCCCCTGTTCAATTCTAAGCTGAAATGCAAACTCACTAAGTGGCTTTAGAAAATTCAAGTGGCAGTTCTTTACAAATTTACTTGGAAGTAAACCCATTCAAAATGAAAGGATTTATTTTCAATTAAGCATGTATAGGACTGTGCTTCAGCTGAGCTCAATCTGCACAAAATAGTAATGATGTCCTATTTTATAGGATTGTTGTGAGGATTACCAAGACTGTGCATGAAGTGCTATAAGAATGCTCAGAGGTATTATTATACTGAACATTCTAGGGATCAGTCAAGATAGCTTTTTGCAGAATAGAAGAGGAAGGCAAGATGAGGAATTTCAGAGAGCAACACATTTCCGGTGGCATAAAAATCTGTGAAGATTTATCCCACACTACACATCCATGTCTTTAAGGTACCACAGGGCTCTTTCTTGTTGCTGTTTGTTTTGAGTCAGGAGTATAGCCAAATTCCATACTACTCTAGTTCAATGAAAGTCTAAGTTTCACTGTTGAATCCTATGCACTCAGAATGAAAAACTATACACTGATACCCTAATAATTTTATTGAAGTTTGACAGAAAAATTGCCATCAAAATCGACACTTGTATCCAGAGTTTAGAGGTTAAAAGTAGGTTTTTCCTCCCTAATACTGCAGCTGACCTTGTCACAGGCCACCATATGTGAACTGGATTTTGATATGAAAACATGTCCCATTAGGCTTCATAAGGATAGAAATGTTTTAAAATGTGTTAAAAAGATGTTATGTCACTTCATGGACTAGAACACCTTTGACTGTATAAGCTCAAGGCTTACTTGCTATGCTGTAGAAGCAAACTCAGATTCTGCTGCTATAGTCATTTACTACAGCTGTCACAGAAAAAGGTCACAGCTGCAGGTGTGCTCATCTGATTAAGCAAAACATACTTCTTGACAAGGAACGATAGACAATGTCATATCTACTAACTACTGCAGGTGGCAGTCAAGTGCATAGTACTGCTTATAAGGCCTATTGATTAACTACTGGCTAAGTTACTGTTTATTTATAGAATGCTTTAGCTAAGGGATTCTAGAACCAAAGTTGACTGGACCTATCCCAGCACGTCTACAAGATAAAGGCTCTGAAAAGGTATAAATAGAGACCTTTTTCTGACTACAGGTTAGAGAGGTTCCTGATGGTCTAAACCTACTGACCTATGGACTTCCTCCATCTACCAAAGATGTAAAACCTTGGCAGCCTAATTCTTGCGTGAGTGAGGAACCTGATTCTTGCGTGAATTAGGAACAATCATTTATACTTGTCTCTATTTCTGGAGAACTCTCACAGAGAGAGGTATTATGCCACACAGTCTGTCTCTCTGAAGACTGATTGTCTGGAATAACTGTCTGTACAATGCTTCATCCTGAATATGTGATGAAGGCCCTTATACTCTAAGGATTATAAGGGTATGGATCTTACCATATTTGAATATGGTGACATTGAGAGCTCATTTGTTCTAACAAGAGTAATGTTTTCTCATAAGGTTTATGCTTTATACGGACTTCCTAGTTCTGACAGACAAGATGTAAATGCAGCTTCTCTAAGAAGCCCACTACCAGAGCATATTCCAGGGGTTTCTCTACACAAGGAGGAAGCACTGAATATACTCTGCAGTCAGTTCTAAGACTGAGGTCTCACACAGAACTGTCTGACATACACATGCATACATAAAAAAAACATGCATTGCAGCCCAAAATGGCTAACACATAGAATTACTCCAATTGGAATACATATAATTGGACTACATGGATGGAGATCCATAGAGCCTTAAGCTCTTAAACTGAACTATACTCAGTACTCTCTAAGATTGTCACTGCCAGAGAGATTGTAGAAACTCTATTCTACAAATGGAGTTTATACTCTACACATAATGTTAAGCTTTAAACATAGCTTCAAATACTGATTAATTACAGTATAGCAAAACCATTAAGGTGACTCTTAGCTATACAGCAATGCTTACAGCAATGCATACTCAAGGATGGCTTTCACATAGCCTTTTCTAATCTGAACATGGGCTTCAGACCCATAAACCTCAAACATATAGAGACTCTATGGTCTCATGCCTTCAGTCACAAACAGACTGCTGGAAGAGCTATAGTATCAGCTCTAACATGAAACTATGGAACCAAAGAGATCTCTCCTACCTTTACAACTACTAAAGGCATTGAAATAACAGAGTAATACTTAGAGAATACCTGAAGGAAATCTAACTATTCTAAGTGAACTTATAAAATCCTTACAGAAACTCTGCAATGACATGACTGGGTAAAGTATGTCTTATATTTAAATAATTTGAATTAGGATACTTATTCAATGCACTAACCATTATTTTACAAGATTTCTGTAAACTGTATTTTTTCCTGAATGAAATATATACTTGGAAAACTCTTATATAGAGTCATAGAGATTGTTGATATTGCTAATATTGCTTGCATACATAAGATAACATTTTGTTCCTGTTGAACTAACTAATATAGTTTTTATTTCTGTAATCATTTACATGCATATATTTTATGTGAAATAAATAGTATTTTTATTCATATATTCTTTTCATATTTTTACTGGAACATTTCAAGAGAAAGTCTATCTCGCAAGAGGTGGAAAGTGTTTATCTCTGCTTAGTGGGTAGCAGGCTGAATAAGATAAAATATCCCTTTTCAGGAAGGGGTCAATTCTAAGAGCTTGGTTACCTTAACGGCACGGACCGCGACAACCTTTGTTATGTTGATGACTCTGAATGACTGGCTGATATTTCCACATAGGGTTTTAATTGTTAAAAAATAATCCTTGATATCTTAGAGAAAATGATACTTCCTAGTTGAGTTGAGGAAGCAGGTTCAGTCTGGAGGAGACAGAGAAAGAAACAAAGACAGATGAGAATTGTGCTATTTTTTTATTCTTAAATAATGGAAGTGCTACAAAATTGCATTAAGACTTCAGTGCATTCTCCTCCAAAGAGAAATAGAAACCATGTCCTTAGAGCCTCAAAGAGAAAGCAGACTTTTTAAAGCAGACATTGATCTTCTTGGAGCAAGATAACAGCTGAGATTATTCAAATGTTTGAACAATAATGTGTGTGTTAAGTGCTGTCAAGTCACTTCTGACTCATGGCAACCCTATGACTCAATGTCCTGCAAAACATCCTATAGTCAACAGCCTTGCTCAGGTTTTGTAAACTGTGGATCGGGGTTTCCTTCATAGAGTCGATCCATCTCATGCTGGGTCTTCCTGCTGCCTTCAATTTTTCCTTGCATTGTTGTCTTTTCTAGTGACCAAAGTATGATAGCCTCTGGTCATTTTAGCTTGTAGGAACAGTTCAGGCTTGATTTGATCTATAACCCACTTATTTGTCTTTTTGGCAGTCCATGGTATACATAAACCTCAGTAAGAATAACAGTGGACCAAGAGACTGATCACACATTTTGTCATGGAAAATGTTCAACACCCATTTCCAGTCACCTGCGGGGAGTGCACCATGTTTGTTGTCCTTCCTGAAAAAGATGGACTTCACTTGTCAAAAGTGTAAGTTGATAGAACACTTAGAAGAGAAGGTTTGGAACCTGGAGAAAAGGATTACTACCCTACATGAAAACAAGGAAGGGAAGGACTTCATTAATAGAAACCATGAGGTCCTGCGTAGGAAGAGGGAAACTGGTCAAAGAGACAACAGAGTTGTTGACTGCCCTGTTGAGCCTCCTCTGAGTACTATTGTCTGGGTTCAGGTAGGCACCAGGGCAAGAGGCAACAAATGTAGCCCAAACACAGTCCAAGGTCAAAACAAAATTATTCAGAAGTCCAAGCATCAAAATGGTGAGCTGGTTGGAAAACCGCACCTGAACAATGGCTGTCAATGGCATTACATCTGATTGGAGAGAGGTGTCCAATGGGGTGCCACAGGACTTGGTTCTGGGCCCAGTACTTTTCAATATTTTTATAAAGGATTTGGATAAGTGGGTGGAAGGGCTGCTTGTTAAATTTGCAGATGACACCAAATTGGGAGGAGTAGTGAACACACTGGAAGATAGAGATAAAATGCAATGTGATCCAAACACACTGGTAAAGTGGGTGGATGTGAACAAGATGCAATTCAACAAGGATAAATGCAGAGTTTTACATGATCTGGGTAATAAAAATGAGAAGCAATTGTAGTGGATGGGGATACACTTCTAGGTAGCAGAGTGTGTAAACAAGATCTTGAAGTATGGGTGGACTGTAAGCTGAATATGAGCAGCCAGTGTGATGCAGCAGTAAAAAAAAAGACTAATGCAGTCTTGCGGTGTATCAACAGAAGCATAACATACAAATCGCAAGATTTATAGTCCCACTATACACCACATTGGTGAGGATGCACTTGGAGTACTATGTGCAGTTCTGAAGGCCTCCCTTTAAAAAGGATGTGGACAGAATAGAGTGGGTGCAGAGGGCAGCAACAAGGATGATCAGGAGCCTGGAGATCAAGTCCTACAAGGAAAGGCTGAGGGATTTGGGAATATTCAGTCTGGAGAAGAGGAGGTTGGGGTGTGTCATGATTTAAGTATTTGAAAGGCTGTCACTTAGAGGAGGGTAGGGAGCTATTCCTGTATGCAGCAGAGGATACGACTCACAATAATGGGTTTAAATTATAGGTGGAAAGGAACCAGCTGGATAGTAGGGGGGAAATTTACAGTAAAAGTTGTTCAGCAGTAAAATTGGCTGCTTAGGGAGGTGGTGAGCTCAAGCAGTGGCTGGACGAACACTTGCCAAGGATGCTTTAGGCTGATCCTGCAGTAAGCAGTTAGTTGGATTAGATGGCCTGAATGGCCCCTTCCAACATGATTCTATGAAAAGTTAAAACAGTCTTAAAACAGATATCAAAATATCCATTAACAAACAATAACTGGCTCTCTGCCACAGTATCACAGAAACAGCAAACAAACAGGAGGCACTGCTTCTTTTACAGAGTGAAATGAAAGTCCCTCCAAACCAATGAGCCAGCAGTGTGTTGGGAGTAAACACTTTGGAAAGACTGATCTCTTTGCACCAGCATCTTCAGTGATAAGGCTCATGTGTATCTGTGCGGGTTGGTCCCTGTCTTTTACATATCTATTGAGTCACTGTTGCTTACTTTCCCTCATCCCTTTCACCTTCTTGAACTATAGACAGCCAGTCATCAGAATATTGAAGATTTCAAAACATTATTGACCATATTTAATTTTTCAACTCAAAATTATTGTAATAACTATATTAAAGGACATGATATTTTCAATTCTTTTTTTAAAAAAATAATTCCAGTCTAAATACATATCCTTAGGCATTACTTGGTCAAATGGACCAATGGGCTTACCTAGAACAAAGAAGTTTTATATTTCAATAATCTAACATGCCCTTGAGCGACCTCATGAATAGGGTTCCGAGGGGTCCTTATGGCAAAAGGACTCCTGCCCAAAGCCCTTGTGCCTGCTAATTGAGTTAGTAAAAGCAGGAAAAAATTGGTGGTGAAGTTCTAAGATTATTCTCTATGGTAACCAAAGAGATCAAGAAGGAAAATCACAGAGTGTCTTCGCTGCTGCCTGGACTTAAAAGCTGGTGCACATGCCCTAGCTGCTTGGAGTTCTGCAGAAGGAGAGAGAGATGGTTTCTTTGCCAGTTCTCTGCCCATACAATGCCCACACACTCTCCCCTCCCCTTTGCAAATTAGTCAGCCTTTGAGGGACCAGTGAAGCATTTGCCTGCTTTCATAAATCTCATTTTCTACCAATTTAAGAACATGTGCGGTTGAATAAGAATTTGCAAGTGTATCCAAAAGCTATATACAGACGAGGAGGGAAGCTATTTAATGGAAGCTTTCATAAATTATCCACTTTCTTACTTGCATAAAAACTTCAATTTAATCAGCAGCAATGATAAATTCCGTCAAATTGCACAAGAAAGATATGTATACATTGTCAGAATTAATGTAAAATTTCTGTTTGCACCAATAGATGGTGCTAGCAATTGCCATATTTTTCTGACATTTTACTCAGCCCACAACATTCTTCTGCAATTGCTCGAGAAACCATTCTACACTAATGCTGATTAATGCACAATGAAAAGAGTATATGTGCAGCCCTAGCTATCAATAGCTTCTGTGCAAACGCACAGAAATTTAAATGAGACAGCTACCTTTAGCACCCCAACAGTTTATTGACAGCTCTGCAAAAATATTTGTATGGCATCCTATAGTTATTGTGGAATGTGTATGTATTTGTGTATAGCAAGGATTAGACAGGTATCATACAAACAGCATTTGAAGACTGCAAGTCAAATCAAACCTTTCCAGCAAGGAGATTATTCTTGTTATCCATACAAGCATAAACATTTGTACTAGAAAACTGAAAACAGAGACTTGTCTTTCTAGTCAAGTTGTTCTTCACCACTCCAGACTAGGGTTGTGCACACACACACACACAAACAAAACAGTAAATGTTGGGTTCGGGTTTATTCGGCCCATTTTTTTCAGCAAACCTGGAATAAGCTGAATACCCATGCCAGTAAATATCAGTATTCGGGTTATTTCTGGGTTTATCGAAAAAAAATTGGGTCCATTATAGTCTATGAGGATTATTTTCAAAGCTCCTATGGGGGCATTTTTGGAGGTAGAGTCATCAAATTCACAGCATAGCTGCAAGGGACTCTCCTTAGATGGACACCAAACTTTGGTAAACTTTGGGACAGGGGGTTATCCCCATCCTCCAGGCATTTGCGAGCTGAGCTGTCCATCGGTTTTCAGGTTCAGAAGTTCAGCGTCGCAGAAAGAGCTAATTGACGGGCTGGCACCGCAAAGTGGGGGGGGGCTCTCTTTGTATCTGGGGTGCATAGCATGATGTCCATGCAAATTAGCTTCCAAAATCGTGTAAAGGCTTTAATGCAAGAAAAAAAAGGCACAGAAAATGTTTCTTTTGGTGGCAAATGCCATCCTGTGAACAGTCCTTTATTATAGTCATCAAAAATCTGATTTCAAGAGATGGTCATGGTGCAGGGAAATGAAGCCTCTACTCAGGGCAATGTTCAGTTTGAGAGCAGGTTTGCTGGGTGGGGTGATATCGGAGTCAGCCGAAGTCATGACCAAGGCAGCTTTTGCGAAGGAGAATACTCATCCGCGTGGGTGAGGAGTCTTCTTCAAAAGCTCAATAAGTAACTGTAGAAGCAGCCATTTTTTAGTTGGAGGATATATCCCTTCGGACAGGTCTGGGTGAGCCCTAACTATGGGGTCCTAACAAAACCAGTAAAAAAAAAAAAAGATAGAAAAATGGGAGAAAGCACAGAGGCAAATAGCAGGACCTGAAAAAGCCAGATATCTGTTTGGGTTTTTCGAGAATTGCCTATTCGGCTTCAGGAAGATTCCCAGTTTTTGGTATTTGGTCTACCCAAAACTTGAATATTGCTGAAACGGCTAATTTCGGGTTTATTTTCAGTTCGGGTATATCAACATGCACAACCCTACTCCAGACTCTAGCATCACCCTTAGGGTTGCCCAATTTGACCAGTAGATAGGAACTACCTAAGCTTCTAGTAGGGTTGCCAGCTTCTCTCTAGGAAATTTCTGGAGATTTGGAAGTGGAGCCTGGGGAGGGCAGGATTGGGGGAAGGACCATTAAGCCATAAAATCCGCCCTCCAAATGAGTCATTTTCTCTAGCAGAACTAATCTCTGTCATTGTAATTCCAGGAGATCTCAGGCCCCACCTGGAGGTTGGCAACCCTAGTTTCTAGATGGTATCACTTCAGACTCCATGTGAAGCACCTTCTGGAGTGCTTTTTACATGGCAGTATTCAAACACTTGATCAACATATCAGTGTCAGCCAAAGCAAAGGTACACCCTTCTAATTCCATTGACTTCACTGAATTTAAAAGGGTGGAAAATGTGCTTATGATTTAACTGATAGTCCAGCAACAGATGCTTAAGGTAAGGCTGCTGACAGAATTTTAACTGTGAACATTTGGCCTGCCTGCTTGCCTTCCCTCCTGCCTGCCCCCTCTCCCTACTCCATTTTTATCTTGCCTTTTTCTCCAAGGAGCTCAGGGCAGCGAGCATTGTTTGTCCTTCCCCATTTTATTCCCACAACAGCCTTGTAAGGTAGGTTAGGATGAGAGCTGGCCCAAGGTAACTCTAACCCAAGGTGCTCTTGTAATTATGTATTTTACATTGCCCAAGGATTTAGCAACTTGATATCTTGGAGGACCACTTGGATAAGGAAGTGAAACAGGGTTGCCAGCTTTGGGCTGGGAAATACCTGGAGATTTTTGGGGTTGAGCCTGAAAAAGGAGGGGTTTGGAGAGGGGAAGGACTTCAATGCAATAGAGTCCAATTGCCAAAGCAGCCATTTTCTCCAAAGGAACTTATTTCTATCGCCTGGAGATCAGTTGTAATAGCGGGAGATCTCCAGCTAGTACCTGGAGGTTAGCAACCCTAACATGAAAGGAAGTGGGCTTGCCTCTTATCAGTCACTTATTTATTACTTATTTATTTAAAACATTTATCCACTTCTGGAGAAAATGACTGCTTTGGAAGGTGGACTGCATGGCTTTATATTCTCCTGAAGTCCCTAAACCCTACTCTCAAATCTCCAGGCATTTCTGAACTCGGAGCTGGCAGCCCTACTCACAAGGGGAAGTAAAAGTGATATTAAGCCACTTTGAGACTCCTTAAAGATAGAGAAAAGCTGGGTATAAAAACCAACTCTTCTTCTTCTTCTTAGTCATCTTCCCCCAACGTTTCTGCTAGCAAGTCCTGCTGCTCCAAACATCACCTTCTCCACATCTCTTTTGAACAGGTCTAAGGGGGATATCTTTCAGGAGGTCCTTCAGGAGGCCAGGTTTGGATCACAGGTCCCTAGTTATTGGCTCCTAATTTACATTAATTCCATCATTCTGCACTGCATGTATTTATAGCTGAAATCACTTGGTACGTTTTTTCTGTACAATGCAAATGACATTTTGGGAACCATAAATATAGTGGAATAAAGAGGAAATGGGGGTGCTGTTGTAACAAGCATCTTTTGACTGTACTTTCTAATTCTGCAGCTCCTACAGTCCCACAGATTTAATTATGCCTAACCCCCTAATTCACACAAAGATCCAGGTCTTCCTCCTCTTGCTACAAGGGGCTCACCCGACTATAAGCTGAAGTGTTCAGAAAGTTGGTTCAGCACAATAGGAATTCTATTTGCCTGCAATTAAAGGCAAGTCTACAATTCAGAATATCTCACCCCTCTTCGCATATGACTCCAATTAATGTCAAATAGTTTTCTAAGAATGTCAGAAGAGGAAAACAAAAACCTACTCCCACTAGCATAACATAAAGGATCTTCTTTAAGAGTAACATAGAAAGGGCTTTCAGAAACTGCTGCTACCAGAGGTACTATTACAACTGATTATTCTTAGAAAGATGCAGACACGTTCAACCAAAAAGAAAGAAAGAAGAAGAAGTAGAAGAAGAAGAAGTTATGGTGTCATCCATCATTGTGATGTTGCTGAACAAGTCATCCCCATTTTTTTCCTGAATATGTCTTTATGAAACATACTTGGATATTAATTCGTAAACTGCCCTGAAAAGAGGACATATTTAAAAATGCATGAACATGATGGAATAATCATAAAACTGTAAGACTGAAGAGAATGTGAAAGGTCTGACAAAAAGATCTTCCTGTAAAAACCGATTCATTTTTCTGGTTGTACATTCTTAAGATGAATATGAAGAGGAAGGTAATATATGTTCTGTTATACAATGGGGAAGATTTGTATCTTACCTTCATGAGCTCTTTTGACTTGGGCTCCTGGAGCCATCAGTTCTGGAGTTGAAATGTGACCCACCTACCCCCTATCCAAAACTTGGGTCATGGATTTACGTGCCGGATTTACATATAAGCTAAACAAGCTATAGCTTAGGGCCCCATTCTCTTGGGGGCCCCCAAAAAATTTAAAGGAAAAAAACTGGATGTACATTTCCAAAATATAAGATAAAAACAAATAAAATAAAACCTACATACAGCAACAGTGCTTTGTGTTGTGTAGGCTCCTATGATGTAAGTAATGGGCCCCGCCTGCTAGCCTGCTCCCTAAAATATCACTGGTTTGCTCATTTATATATATAGGGTCCCTACATTCTGCATAACATATTTTGTTATGTGCAAATGGCTTTAGATACCTATTAGGTCCATAAATTACTATATAGCATATATTCAACACAAAAAACAGCGACAATTTGTTGTTGACAAAGGACAGCTGGACATATAAAGGGCCCCATTACCTTCAATAGCTTAGGGCCTCATCAAACCTAAATCCGGCCCTGCATGGACTCAAGAGGGAGAAGGTAAAGAAAGAGATTAACAAAATCGACTAGAATTGTCAACCCTGGGTTGGGAAATTCCTGGAAATTTGGAAGTACATCCTGCATATGGCGGGGTTTGGGGAGGGGAGGGACTTCAGCAGTCTATACTACCATAGAGTCTGCCCTTCAAAGTAGTCATTTTCTCCAGAGGAACTGATCTCTGTAATGTAAAGATCAGTTGTAATTCTGGGAGGCCTCCAGGTCCCACCTAGAAGTTGGCAATTCTAAAATGGAGACTGAATGAATAATGGCAACAGATGAGTGATCCCGGGACTAATTTTACACCATTTTCTGTTGGTCTAAAGCTTCCTACTGAGTACATACAATACTTAGGAATATGTGACCTATGCACCCCCACATAGGGTTGCCATCCTCCAGGTACTAGCTGGTGATCTCCTGCTATTACAACTGATCTTCAGCCGATAGAGATCAGTTCACCTGGAGAAAATGGCCGCTTTGGCAATTGGACTCTATGGCATTGAAGTCCCTCCCCTCCCCAAACCCCGCTCTCCTCAGGCTCCACCCCCAAAATCTGCCTAACCCTACAGTGTATGTGTGAGGGGAGTGATCGACATTAACCACTAGCTCAATGTAAATCTTGCATTCTGATAAGATCCTATGCACGGTGAGTCAGAGAAAGGAGAAAGGCTAAAGTAACCATTTCTGGGGATTCATTTTGGCAAGCTAGAGGATTATCAAAGCCCCCCCCCAAAAAAATATATATATTATATTCCTATACCACCATTGCCCCCCCAAATTGTGCTAAATATCAGATCAGGCAGAATTTTCATCTATGGAAGAAACATTATCGAAAATGGAAGGATAGCCAGGTAAAAACCAGATTACTAGGATTGTCACCTGAACAAAAATGCCTAGGTCAATTATTCATAGAGGTCAATTATTCATAGGTCAATTATTCATCAATGAATCAGTTCATCAACTGACCATATCGGCATAAAGTTTCATGTGAACAAAGACTTCTAAAAGAAAAATGCCCTGTTTTTCGATAATGTCTGCATCAGAACAGGCATCATCTAAGAAGAAGCATTTCCTTCTTTTGAGAACACCCGTTATGCTTTTTTGGAAGCAATTTTTAATATATATATAACACTAAAAACAATTATGTCCAATTAATTAGTGAAACTTTAAAATCTATGAACATATTTTAATCAATTAATACACCTAATTAGATGACTAAACATTGCTGCTTTGAATATTACAAATTATGTACAAGAAATCCTAATAAATTCCCATCATCAGTAGAGTGCAGTGACTTGAGAATAATTTGGAGCCTTGTTAGTGTGAAAAGAAATATGATAAATGAGCTGTTAGAAAAGTTGCATTGTCAGAAGTGAAGAGTTAAAGATCTCTTTTGCCCTTTACTATTATTTTGCTAACTACTCATCACTAATTCTGCAAGAGTGGGCAACTGCTTGCTCATTTGTATGCTGATGCATAATAATGTTCGGAGGACTCAGATATCATGGACTATTATTAACTCATATCAAAGGAACTGCTCAGAATTGTGCTTGGAGGATTAAAGCCAGAGACCTTAAGGCCTGGTAGACAGAAAATGCTTAAATGTGAATGGAAATTATTTGAAAATGAATTTAGTGTGTCAGTTATAGCCACGAGGCAAGAAGGGTGGTGAATGAGAAAGGATTAGATTTTGTGAAAAGTGAGTTATGAGAGGTTAGGTAGATTAGTCATCTGTCACAGGATGGTAACAGAGGCAGAAAATTACTCCATGCAGAATTACACTAGAAATGCACCCTTAGGGAGAAAGTAACATCTGACCCCAAATATCGACAGATACAGCTACTATTTCCAAACAGCAAGCGGGACACCAAATTGTCTACAGAAAGTGGCAGTGGTGTTTGCTGAGTCAGAGATTATTTCCTCTAAGCAGCTGCCAGCCAAAATTGGGTTACTGCACTTTACAGTGCAGGAGAGTTATGCCCTTGAAAATCTATTGACTTCAATAGAATTCGATAGAATTAGAAGGATATAACTTCAAGTAGGGTTGCCAGCTCTGGAGATGTGGGAGTGGTGCCTGGAGAAGGTAGAATGTAGGGAGGGGAGGGATGTGTGATGCCATTGACTCTGTCCTCCAAATCTGCCCTTTCCTTCAGGGGTACTCATATCTGTCTGGAGATCAGCTGTAATTCCAGGAGCACTCCAGGCCCAAATTGGAGGTTGGCAACCCTAGCGTAGGATGACATTCTTAACCTTCTAATGTCCAAAGATGCCCAAAGAAATGGCAACATGCTAATAAAGAGTTGCACAGGTGTGCGTTGGTCCAGAAACACATCTCTGAGAGGTTCTTGTAGGTTATCCGGGCTGTGTAACCGTGGTCTTGGAATTTTCTTTCCTGACGTTTCGCCAGCAACTGTGGCAGGCATCTTCAGAGTAGTAACACTGAAGGACAGTGTCTCTCAGTGTCAAGGGTGTTCCTACACCCTTGACACTGAGAGACACTGTCCTTCAGTGTTACTACTCTGAAGATGCCTGCCACAGTTGCTGGCGAAACGTCAGGAAAGAAAATTCCAAGACCACGGTTACACAGCCCGGATAACCTACAAGAACCAATGAACTCTGACCGTGAAAGCCTTCGACAACATCTCTGAGAGTTTACTTGTTGACAATAACAGTGCATAACAGGGAAGAAAAAGAAGAAGAGTTGGTTTTTATATGCCGACTTTCTCTACCACTTAAGGGAGCCTCAAACCGGCTTACAATCACCTTCCCTTCCCCTTCCCACAACAGACACCCTGTGAGGTAGGTGAAGCTGAGAGAGTGTGACTAGCCCAAGGTCACCCAGCTGGCTTCCTGTGTAGGAGTGGGGAAACAAATCCAGTTCACCAGATTAGCCTCCGCCACTCATGTGAGGGAGGGAATTGTGCAAGCCTTAACTCAAAGAGACTTTACTAATTCCACTCCAAGTTATCCGATTGTGGTTTCAAACTAAAGAGAAAAACTGAGAGGGAGGACAGAGGGAGGGCAGATTGAGACAATCATGATGTAGTGCGAGAATAAGATGCCGTTGGAAAGAACAGCGTTGCTATGATTTACTAAAGGCTATCATATTTACATTGTCATGGATATGCCAATCATTGAGAAATCTTTCCATCTGGCAATTTTGTTCTTTATAGAATCAAAATGAGTTTCTTCAGCACAGAAACATACATTAACATTTCTATAGAGAGCACTGGGACAATATTATTATTATTATTATTTTACTACAGACTGTTTAAACAGATATGACATTGTTCAAAATTCAAGTGGGAAGGAGCAGATTAAGAGCTGGAGAGGAAAGGAGACCAGGAAAATGACAGGCGAAACATCACTGGTACAAACTTAATTTCACATATTGATTTAAAATAACCAGCTAGATCCTTGGTAACAGATCTCCACTAGCAGTTTTGACTTCATTATATTTACATTTTGTTTGTACAACAAAAGACTAAAAGATAATTGCCCTTTAGATAAAGAAAGTACATTCCTGGGTTGTAAACAGTCAAAAGCACTCTTGAGGATTTCGTGCCCTTCAGGGTGAACTTCACGGAGTGATACAGTTTCAAACGTGTGGTGGGGGGAGAGAAACAAGCTATTGCTATCTTTTGATCCTCCTTCATTTGCCAGCCTTGCTATGGATATATTATTCAGTCCATATCTATATTGCATGACAGTCTTGAAGACATTGGGCATGTTGATCCAGATTCAGGTGGATCAGAGGGAAAATTGCTGAAAGCGTCTCTCTGAAGGCTGAGTGCCTACTGTGAAACTCCTTCAAAATGCAGACAGTTAAACTCTTCTATTTAAGAAGGTAAAATGTTACCCAAAAACAACAACACAGAACAATGTTTGATATGGATGTCGTTTGGGGGGTAGGTGGAGGAAATCAAGATAAAAAAGAGTGGAGCTCATTGGGAAGCCACCGTCTTGATTTTGCACAAGCTGTTTTGAATTCACTCCTGCTTCGAGTATTGAACTAATACTTCCCTATATGTGGCTAAGACACATTCTTTTAGATAACAGAGCACTGTAACTATGGGTTCTTGCACCAAATTGTACCCTGTAAACACATAAAGAATATTGAAAGTTTGTTGCTAGTAAGACTGGATATTAGGACAGGTCCAAATTATATGAATGAAATCTGCGCTACTGGAGGGACATCTCCAACAAGCACTCGTGAACATGGCATTAAGTAACATATGTACATAGTTTTACAAAATTCTCCTTTACATTAGAAAATATTAAATATGGGCTGACATAGGGTTGCCAAGCTCCAGGTACTAGCTGGAGATCTCCTGCTATTACATCCGATCTCCAGCCGATAAAGATCAGTTCACCTGGATAAAATGGCCGCTTTGTCAATTGGACTCTATGGCATTGAAGTCCCTCCCCTCCCCAAACCCCGCCCTCCTCAGGCTCCGCCCAAAAAACCTCCCGCCAGTGCCGAAGAGAGACCTGGCAACCCTAGGCTGACATGAGAATTAGATATTATTTCTGTCTGTCTGTATTTATTCTATACTTCCTGCAAGAAGCTCAGATTGGAGTACAACCCAAAACACACACTTTTGGATCTGAACCAGCCAGACTAGATCTGGAAAAAGCACCAGTAAGTGGCCCTGGGCCCCATGACAGGTGTGGGAGTAGAACTGTACTGCTGCCAGAAGTGCCTGCACAGAAGCAGCCTTATCAACATTCCTGCATCAGCAATTTCATCTGCCTGTGCTTCTTTGGCATTGCAGAAGCTGGTGCCAAATCACATCGATCATATTAAACTGACATATAAAGGACTCACGGCATATCAGCATGCATGGGTAGTATAGCCTAGTAGCTCTTTCAGGTTCAATTTTGGAGGCTGAAAGATTCCTAATGTGGACACATGGGCAGGTTATGTGGAAATAATCAGTTCTACTCATTTCAGTCTGGGTGCCTGGGCATTATGGGACTCGTGTATTACAAAATTGACAGCACAATGCCACTACTGAATTTGTGAAGGACTTCAGATCTGCATTCTAAGAAATGTGTGCTAAAGTTCTGAGCATATTTTTTTTCTCCAAAGCTTATCCAGATATGGCATGATGTACTTTTCCTCTTCCATGGAGACATTTGCACAAAGGAAATTATACTGTATGCTATCTTTTAAAAATAAGATTAAAAGAGCTACTGTTTCATCACAGTGACTGCCATTAATTGGTATGCTGGAAGGGAGCTTGACATATCCCTGGATGGCAGATCTGTTAACTGTGTGTAGACGGTAATCAGTTAAATAGGTTTTCCAGCAAATGGCTTGTCAAAGACTTGACACAGGAATTACTTATGCATATTGCCAGCCATTCGTGCTTCCCTTTAAAACAGTCCACGCACAGGAATGTGAAATATAGAAAATATATAATCGTATCCAAATTGTATTCCTCATTCTCTTCAGTCTCTGTAGCCCTAATTCCCACTACCACCCAAATCTTGATAAATGCTGGTTTCATTTCCTTCTCTCTGTAGCCTAAGAGAACATTGCTAGAGAACAAACCCAGAAGTCTACATTCTGACATCATGCAAATACAGAGTTTATTAATAAACCAAGTTCAAGTCTGGCTTTATTTTCATCTCTCCATCTTTATTCTCTTGCTGCTCTTCTCCTCTGGAACTCATTACCACAGTATCTACATTTCTCCCTCCTTTTAAATATTTAAACTGCATTTGAAAATGTACATCTTCTCTTCAGTGTTCCTCTTCTAATAGCTCTCTCTCTTGCTCCTTCTCCCTTTTCCTGCTGCAATTTTCTCCTTTTCCTCCTTCCAATGACTTTTCACATCATGAGCCTATGAGCAGCGCTCACATTTTTAATATACATTTTCTACAGTGACTAATGTTATTTTTAGGGTATTCTTACAATTATTCCTCTTACAAATATTTTTGTTGTTGTTACTATTATGACAACTACTACTGGGAGTGAAGCCCTTCTCACCATCCTGTCTCATGAAATTATCTTGAATTAAGAGGAGGAAATTCCAAGTTGTGGGGTAAACACTGTGACAGAGACTGAAGCTCAAACTCTTGGCAGGAAGCAATGATACGATAAGTCTGTATCAGGACCTTGGAGACCAGGTAGAAATCTCGATCAATTTTTAAAATGTGCACAGGACATCTAGAAAATTAATCAACTGTATGTACTTAGTACAGTTTTATTCCATCCTCCCCACAAGGAGGTCTGGGCAGTACAGATTATTCTCCCGTCTGCTATTTTATCTGTACAACAACTCTGGGAGGTAGGTAAGGCTGAAAGAGAGTGACTGGCCCAAGATCACTCAGCAAGCTTCAGGGTACAGTGGGGATTTGAACTTGGGTCTCCCAGAATGTAGTCTGACACCCTAGCCACAACACCATGCTTAGGCTTACCAAGTGCAGGTTGGAAAATTTCTGGAGATTTGGGAGTGGGGCTGGGGAGGGTGGAGCTTCAGGTGGGGAGAGACTTTTGTGGCTATAATGCCATAGAGTCCACCTCCCAAATCAGCCATTTTCTTCAGAAGAACTGAGCTCTGTAGTATGGAGATTAGTTGTAATTCTAGGAGATCTCCCAGGACCACAAGAAGATGGGCAACCCTAACCATGCTAGCTGTGGACGTCAACCTATCTCTCAATAGAAACGATAGCAATAGAAACAGGAAGTGACATGGACGTTGAATGTTATTCATGATTGTTTTCTTTTGTTGCTTGCTTCTTAATTATTATTATATCAGCCATGTTGCCTGTATCTTCATAACTCCAAGACTGCAGTTTTCTGCAGTATTTATAATTTCGGTTCTTGATGATACCAGCATAAGAGCAGGTATTCTCATCCTTCTATAGCTTTCTGAAATATCACATGCTGTGTATTTTTTATTTCCTGGGCCTTACTGTAATCAGCAACAATAGTCATCATCGCTCCTGTTATGTTCATTACAGATGTTTGTAAGACTTTAGTGGTAAACAAACTTTGTTTTTAGCCCTCAGTTTCTTGGTAACCTTGAAGCTACTCAAACATTCATCCAATCTGTTTAGATTAATAGCATGGACTGTAGGGAGCTTTGCCTTTACTTTCTGAGAAAGCAGGAATTAGCATTAGTTTCATTTTCTTAAGCCTATTAATTTTTATATGTAATTAAAAAATGGGGGTCAGCACTAGGTCATGGTTACCTATAGGCCATAAAAATGTCTCTGTGACAAACCTTTGCTTCTTTTCTAACCCAAAGGAGTTTTATCATTTTTCTAACGCAGGAAACAATAACCCACAAGGGACCATTGGTTTTTTATTACTCAGAGAAATATGGCATAAAACTCATCTGATTAAGATCAGCTTCATCCACTCTTGAATACTGATACCACCATTTTTTAATGTTCACGATGGTGTTCAAATTAATTCCATATATCCTGGATTATAATGCAGGCTGCATAGAATTGTTAATTAAAAGGTCTGCAGAAATTTACTAGTATGCTTATGCAAGTTTTCTTCAAATTGTCTCTCAAATAATGTAGCGGTTTTCAGTAGAAAAATAATGGTGAAGTTTAAGGTGTGGGAGCTGGGCATCCTCAAAGAATGTTCAAGTTAATTATATGACTAACATTTACTGACGAGAGATGGTCAGATCCCTGGCTCACAAGGTAATCTTGAGCCAGCTGCTGTTGTCCTATTGTTATTTGTAGTATGTGTTTGCCACCTCTGCATACAAAGACCAGAGACTGCTTACAACATGGATCAGCAAAAGCTAAGAGTCAATAAAATACATAAGACCGATAAAGCACCTATCAGTAAAATTTGTGGTGTGGTGGAAAGCACCGTCAAGGCACAGCTGACTTACAGTGATCCCATAGGGTTTTCAAGGCAAGATACATTTGGAGGTGGTTTGCCATTGCCTGCCTCCGCATGGGATGAGAGAGGTCACCCAGAAGGCTTCATGTAGAGGAGTGGAAAATCAAACCCATTTCTCCAGATTAGAGTCTGCTGCTCTTAACCACTAGACCAGCGGTTCCCAAACTTTTTGAGTCATTGAGCACTTTTCAGGAGAGAAATTCATCATGGAGCACTAATTTTCACCTAGAACCTAGAATACTAAACTGAATGACAGTAGTATTTTTCTTTCCAATCTCTTCACAGAGCACTAGGAGATGTTTCGCAGAGCACCAAGTGCTCCATGGAGCACAGTTTGGGAACCGCTGCACTAGACCACGTTGGCTCTTTCAATAAAATTACTAACGTATAAAAAATAGCAGCAGAAAATCATAGCAGCAAATTTCTGACAGCCAAAACTATCAAAAACAAGTTCAATTTAGTAGTTAAAATTATAATAAAACAGACATACAATCATAAACAGTTTAAGTAACAAGGTCCCAATGCTGTAAAACAGTTTCAGAAATAAAAGCAGCTTCAACGGATTCTCTGGCCTGTTCAAATAGAACTTCTTCACCTGGCATCTAAATGATAGCAGATGTATCTCTGTGAGGATGGTATTTGGAAGCCAAGGCTCTACTGCGGAAAATGTCCAATCTTTGGCAGTACCCACCATACTTCAGGAGGCAGGGGCACACAAAGCTGGGCCTTAACCAGATCCCTTTATCACTTAGGGCCAGTTCATACAGCAGAGTCTTCATGGCTAAAACAAGGACTTTGAATCAGTTGTGTGGATGGGCATTCGGTGCTTCCAGTTCCAATCATGACTGCAGCATGCAGGTAGCAGCAGCAGCAGCCTATCCCCACACCATCTATTTTTTTATCCTGAAATGGCCCTGGGGACAGACTTGGTGTGGTGTGAATTGGGCCCCAGACTTATCTTCTTGGGTTGTTTGAAGAGAGAATCGGATAATACCATTAACGTTACCTTGAGCTCCTTGGAGGAATGTTGGGGTACATATTTAATACATAATAAAGTATTTTAATCCTGTGACCAGTGGCAGTACTCAGCGTGGATCCATCCAACCCTCCTTTCATTATGTTTTTGCTCTGAAACTGCTACTTTTAAACAAACAATATGCTATGTGACTTTATAGCAATGCTGCAGCAGAGCACAGGAGCTCAATGAGTTGTGTTGCCGGTTCCAGATTGGGAAATACCTGGAGATTTTTGGGATGGAGCCTGAGGAGGGTGGTATTTGAGGAGGGGAGGGACTTCAATGCCAAAGTGGCCATTTTCTCCAGGTGAACTGTAATAGCAGGAGATCTCTAGCTAGTTCTTGGAGGTTGGAATCCCTATCAATGAGCTAAAATTGCCTTTCCTTTTGTTATTAAGCTTGTATAACCGAAGGTCTTAAGCATAAAACCAATGCATTACAACAGATCAAAATGGACAAAACAGTATAACATGACAAGACAAAAAAACCCAGATCAATAGAATACATATATCTCATAAAATCTGTGACACGTTAAAAATAATAAGTAACAATGGGTCTATACATTTTCTCATAAATCAACAAAATTTTAGAGAGATCACTATTTTCATACATTTAGCAACAGCTCAGGTTGTTTCTGGATTAAGATCTGCTAATAATAATGATACCACCCAGGGTTCGAGAGGGAACTGATATCTAGACAAAACAGGACTAATCCAGAGAGCTCTGGGGGTAGACCATTGATTACAAAATAGCAAAACATGGTCTACATGGTCTATTGCACCAGATAAACAATCACAGAAGAGTTCTGAAAATGAAGTTTTAGCTAATCGTCCTCTTATTTCTGCAGTTGGCAGGAAATTCAGTCTGGTGAGCAAAAAAAGCATGCCTATGGCTAGGTGTTTTGAGGAATTTCAATTATGAAAGAAGGGTCAAAGGGGGAGGAATCCCTAATGCAGAAATGGAGCAAGCATGCCTTGCCCGGGTTAGTGTACTGGCAAGCTCAAGATCAATCACCTTTGTCCTGATCATCCTTGATGCTTACTGGTAATCCATATTCCTAAACATAGCAAGGGAAAGGCCAAGAGACTTAGCTCTATTAGTTACACACTTCTCCAAAGAACTTCTAAAATTGTCTTCCTTCACAAGATACGAAAGCCCCACCTGGGCCTTAGGCACTGAAAAAGGAATCCTCAGTCTCATGTTAAAGACAGCGATCCAAACCATGGACTCCAAGGCTGGGCATACTCAACTCTAAGGGCAGTTCCTGCTACACAGCTAGGCACTCCTGCCATTCTGCTCAGGAACTGAAGAAGTGTATAGTCCAGGGACTCAAAGACTCCATTTATCCAATGCTTGCTTCAAACAAGATCGGAGGGATTGTTTTGGCATTGAAAGCCTTGATAGCTGCAGGTACTTACTGACTTCCCTTTGAATAGAAAAACCTTTAAAAAGCATTAGTTTTGGTTTTAGCAATTTCAGTAGCTGAATGAACATGGGCTTTCCAAGTGAGATTATAGATTAAAACCCTAGATAGAGCTAAAATTGCATGACATTCTTCCAATGAGTGGAAAGAATGTCAATGTTTGTAATTTAACCACCCACCCCCCGGGTTGCCAGGGCCCTCTTTGCCACCGGCGGGAGGTTTTTGGGGCGGAGCCTAAGGAGGGCAGGGTTTGGGGAGGGGAGGTACTTCAATGCCATAGAGTCCAATTGCCAAAGCGGCCATTTTCTCCAGGTGAAGTGATCTCTATTGGCTGGAGATCAGTTGTAATAGCAGGAGATCGCCAGCTAGTACCTGGAGGTTAGCAACCCTACCCCCCCCCCACACACACACTTTCCATGGTCTTCCAATTGTACCTCCATTTCTAGCAATGAGCACACATGGATCCTTTGACACATGGGGTAGGGTAGACCAAAGTAAATATAGATCTCTTCAAGAAAGTTTTTTGAACTGAATTAAATTAAGGCCTGTTGAGATATAAGTACATATGGCTGCATGAAAACCTTCATATAATTCCCCATACTCCATTTCCCATAGTACTGACTATGATCAGGCAGGCTAATATGTGTCAACAGCCAAATCTTTCATGTGGCTGTAGTTATTTATGCCAAGTTCATTACAAACTGGGGATAAACATGTGCTGGTTTTGCAAGTGGCCATCAGAAAAGTATATGATTTGGTCTTCCCTAACTTGAATAGAGCCTCAATTGACATAAATTGGATCAAAGAAGGCACCTCAAGGAAAGAAATACAAGAGAGACATTGCTCTTTCACACAAAAATAACGATGGTCTAAGACAGGGGTCGGCAAACTCATTAATCAAAAGAGCCAAATATCAACAGTACAACGATTGAGATTTCTTTTGAGAGCCAAATTTCTTAAACTTAAACTATATAGGTAGGTACACTGTTTATTAACTTAATAAACTTTAGTTAAAGTTTTAAGTCTTAATTAAACTATAGGTACACTGAATAAAACTTGATATCATACTTTAAAAGTGATCTTATTTATTGATAAAAATTAAATTGTTAAGTCCCTGCCATTTCCCCCTCCCTGTGTGGTCCTCGTCTGGAGGCCTGGTCTACCGCCATAAAAGCCTATTGGTAGACCTGGCCTCTGGGTGAGTCCCATTGGGAGGCCAGGTCTACCCATTGGCTTTCTTGGCAGTAGACCTGGCCTCCGGAGGCCCATAAAGCCAATTGGTAGACCTGGCCTCTGAAGGGAGACTTTTCCCCCTCCTTGGAGTCCAGGTCTACCACCAAGAAAGCCAGTGGGTAGACATGGCCTCCGAATGGGACTCAGCCAGAGGCCAGGTCTACCAAAGGAAGGCCGCCCCACCAAACAGCTGATAGGCAAGCAGGGGGGCATGAACCGCCGAGCCGCCCGCCCAGCAATGGTGCGGCTAGAGGGGAGGGGAGGCTTTAGTCTCCCAACCATTAAGGGAAAGGGAAAGGGGGACCTAGCCATTCTCCACGGCGGGGGGGGGGAGAGACAGCGCGCCCGCTCGCATGCTCTCTTGTGCGCTCTCTCTCTCTCTCTCTCTCTCTCTCTCTCTCTCTCTCTCTCTCTCTCTCTCTCTCTCTCTCTCTCTCTCTCTCTCTCTCTCTCTCTCTCAGGTGCGCCGGCTCCTCAGCCCTGCTGCTGGCACGAGCAGGTGCGAGAGCAGGGGCTCCAAACCAAGTTTGGAGAGCCGCACTCAACGGGCCAAAGAGCCGCATGTGGCTCGGGAGCCACAGTTTTCAGACCCCTGGTCAAAGAGAATTGTTATATAATTTTCTCAAGTAATGTTTGTGGTAGCCACTTATAGTATTTGTTTGCAACTGCCATAACAAGAGAGCATTTCTTTCTTCGTGGAGGCTGTTTTCCACTTGAGTGATAATGTCACTATATAAATTCTTGATTGCATTTTCTCGTTTTGACATTGTGCTCTTTATTTGCCATTTGTATACATACATATGAAACAGCTTTCCACTATATTCTGTCTGCCGACTCACCTTGAATGACACTGTAATTTATTTGATTGTAGTATACAATTTAGAAGGACATGTGCACGTGTGACCCACGAACTAATACAGAGCTTGAAATTTAAAATAAATAAATAAATTTAAAATAAAGGGATGAATATATGACAACAGCGGGTGAAAAAGTGTCCATGGCAGGCAGGCAGAAGAAGACTTAAAAATGGATTACTTATTCAAGACAGTATATAGTAGATGTATGCATTTCTTTCATTTTTAATTACAATAATTACAAAAATTGAGGGCTTCGTAATTATTGTTATTAATGAAGTGAAACAAACCTAGATTTTCTTTTGTTTTGTTCTGGTTTCTTTTATTATTGCAGTCTCTGTTTCTAATGGTTTCACTTTTACAAGGCACTGAAGGCAGAAGATATTTTCCTAATGAGAACAGAGTGTTCTTTAGGGAGAGCAGGGAGACAGACTCTGGGCATTCTTGATTGATGGTAAGGAGTAGCCACTAGGATTACATACATGTGTAAGATATTCAAGTCCTGAAATGTATAGGGTGGGATTTTGCTTTCCTCTCTCTTCCCAATGCCTGTCATGTCATGCCAAATTTTCCTGTCCAGTCTGCACTGCCCTGCTTGCCTGCTGCTTTCCAAACCTTGTCTCCCATCCAAGCAAATCTACCTCAAGGTCTTCCTGCTGTTACCTGCCCAGATACCTTACACTCCTTGTACCACCAAATGGCCTTGCGTTGTCAGTCTGCCTCTTCCTCATGCTACTATTCTTCAGGCTGTGTTTTTTAAAACTAGACATTTTTTTCTCTATATGTTAACCTGCTCGGCCCCAAACTATTAAGCAGATATCCAACCCAAGCTAGAACTCGGGGCTTAAATGAATAAATGTCTAAGGCTGCAATCTTATGTTTGTTTATCTCTTTTGTACCAAGCCCACTAAACACATTGGGATTTATTTCAGGGTAAATATGTTTAGGACTGTGTTATACAAGTGCAGTTTTATACACACTTACTTTGGTTTAAGCCAATTGAACTCTGCATGATGTATTCCTGAATAAATAAGCATCAATATAGGATGTAATTTTAATTAATGCTCAAAAATGCATTGGTACAAAAAGTCTAATTAGTTTAGTCATCTCCTACATGCACACTTTATTCCTTCCATGCCAATTATGTAGCAGATGCCATTCCAGCTATATATCTTTGGATGTCCATTGCTAAAGAACCTGCAAACCTAGATAAATATAGCAACATCCTTTGAGGCTAGCAATATTATCACACTCACAGTTCCCCTCACCATCATTGTATCATATTGATCCAGTTTTTAGCAGATTTATGTTGTATTGAGTCTTAATGGAGGCACTGAAAAACATAATCATGTGCATTATTTTACATCATATTAGATGGAAAAAAGAATGATACTCAACATATAAATTGCAAGTGTGACACAATACCTTGCTATGATGACAATGAGATGTTCATCTTCTGTTTGCTCAGCAATCAATATTCACAAAGAAACAATGGCAGTCAACAAAATGTAAAGAATATGTATTTTTGGCTTTAGAACTGGAGCCTGCATAGATTTCTTATGGAAATGGTGAGTCTATATTCTAAAAATAAGATCTTGTGTTATTAGACATTGAATCTTCACACTTTCTTCATTGTGAAGAGAAAGAAAAAGGTTTGTGAAATGCTCCCATTTATATTTCATATTCTTACAAACTTTCTTTTGTCAGTTAGATACAATAAGGAATTACGGTAATAGGCATTTATCTCCTGTTTTCTACCTATATATGGTCCTGGCCAGTATTTCTGTGGCTTGATATGATGTTCTTTTGAAATGGTAAATCCAGAATTTTACTACTGTCAAGAAATGAAACACAAAATAAATGACACACACACATATATATGAACATTTACAGGGAGTTCTGTAAAACTGAGCCCAGCAATTGATGGGTAGCCAGTGAAGTGCTTGCAGGATGGCAGTAATATGTGTGTTGCATCTAGCTTCCAATAATAGCTGAGCTGCAGCATTGTGTGTGCACCTACTTGAGTTTCTGAACTGTTTTTAAGGGGAAACCCATGTACAGTGCATTGCAGTAGTCTAGTCTTGATGTTCCTGTGGCATGGATCCAGATGGCCAGGTCAGCCGTATCAAGGTAAGAGGCCATCTTTTGGGATATGCTAATGTTGATGTTTCTCAAGGGGTATAAATTATTAGGAGATAACCCATTGTCAATGTACCCTTCTAAAATTTGATCAATGCATTTGTATGCCTTTTAATAAGATTTAATCATTATGCAAGTTAACATTATTTATACAGAAATTAAAGGCATAAAAAGGGTTTTAGGGAAAAATTGGATTCCTCGAACGTAAGCAAACCCTACAGGTTTATGCATCCCCAACAGCCACATCACACTGTGTATGGAAATTATATGCCAGGGGGCAGAATGAATCAGCCCTATTTGTGTGCAGATCCTGGTATCTAGTGCAGAATTAATGTCTGTCTGTCTGTCTGTCTGTCTGTCTGTCTCTCTCTCTCTCTCTCTATCGATCTATCGATCTATCTATCTATCTGATGAATGACACAGATGAACTAAATGTACCTATACTGGGGAGGACTCAAACACTATAGAGAGGATAGATTCTGATCAATAGCACAGAGTCAGTTATTGTACATATTATTGTATATTTCCCACTGATAATAGCATTCCTTACCAACCTGTAACCTACCCCTCTGTGATTCTATCTTTATGTAGCTCTACTTCTCTTCCTGACTTGTTGGTGTTTAAAAAATCCAGCCAAGCAACTCTGGAAACTTAAATCATGTAAAGCAAGTCAAAGTTGCCCACCCACATAGTTTGCATTGCTAAGTGCAGATTTTTAATTTATTTTTTTCCGCCTTTAGCACTGAGTGCTCAGAGTTCTTGCTATGGTATTGCAGAGCTCCAGGGATTACAGACCTATTCATGTAGCTAATCGTAAGGCTTTGGATATTAGAAGCAAATTCCATTTTGAGAGCAGGAGTACAAAAGAATACACAGAAGCAACTCACTTGCTCTGGTTTCACAAAATCACAACATTTTGCTGGGATTCTGTTCAGATACTTTATTAAATTCATCTTTTACAACCCTGCATTGATAGTATTATATCAGAAAGGCCAGTTCCACTATCAGCCTCATCAGCACAATATAGCCAGCAGGGACATCTTAAAAGAGTTCTTCAGTTTTGCCCTAAAGTAGTTTCAGTATCTGTAGTTTAAAATATAATCAAGAAGGTATAAAAATCAAAAATCATATTTCATGCTGATGCGTTCCACTACATTGCTGTTGAATTCTAACAACTGAAGGGAGTGGGAAGAAAATAGCTTCAAGAAGGTTCAGGGGATAATGAAAAAGCTATAAAAACTGGCTTTTATAAACTGGGCCAAGCTTGGAAATGTTAAGTGTAATCAATTCTCAAGAAGTTGTCAGTGATACTGATGCTCCTCTTTTAAAAATAACTAAAGTATATACAATTTCCATTGATCATTAAACTCCTGTTGCACAATGTTTTCAAAACATTAAAGTACTAATCCATAGATTCTGCAGCCTCAGTAAGAGTAGCACAGCTAAGAGCCCATCTATGTTTTATGGTGGGTGATCTATTAAAATCAATGGACTTGGACTGGAATAACTCTGCATAAGATTACCTGTTAACATATTATTCCCCAATAGCACATCCCTAATGTAAATTTCCTCACTCTTTAAACTGCTGTTTGCTTCTTGAGTGAAACTACAACACCTATAAGAAAGATTAAAAAAATAGCAAAAAGAATCTTAAGAGGGTGGTTACTAGTGCCATCCTAAGCAGTTATACTGTTAAAGGGGGAAAATGGCACATAGAAAGAGTAAAGCAATATACCTCCAGTGCTTCTTCCCCAATCAAATGATCACATGCTCCTCTTCATTTAAAAAAAAAAGCATAGACCATTTATGCATGGTCGATTTTGATGCTCGCTCAAAGCTCTTTTTAAAAATGCAACTTTAAAAATGCCTATTCATGGTCCCAATGAAAAAGGAGAAATTTCACCACCACCCCACTCGCCTGCTTCTTTGTTCCTGTTTGCATAGCCATTAGCATGTGTATAGCTAACCCGCTGCTGTTATTTTGCATGGTTCCTTCAGGGGGATTCTTCGTGGCAAACACCAAAGGTCGCATTAAACTGGCTCTTTTGTAATGCAAAGCAGGTATGTGCCAGCTTCGCAGTCACTTCTGGAATGATGGTTCAGCGTGAAAAATTCAAAAAATGTGCGGGGCAATTCAGCCTGGAATGCACTGCTAATTACCATGAAAAAATGGCCATAATGTAGCATTTGGTTCTGTTGTAAAATGGCCTGCTTTGGGTCCTCTAAGAGTTTGAGACACTCAGCAGCTGTCCTGGGTCTCTGTCAAGTGGTGCACCACTCTCCTGAGGCCACCTGACTCCTGGAGGGGTTCTTCACTTCTCTTTTGGAATCTACACTGCTACCAGCTGGTCATTTAAAGAATCTCCTGCTAAGGGGCCTAGCACTCCTAGAACTCCATTCATGTCCCCATTTACAGGCTCCGCCTAGTGCCTGCATCTTCTGATCACTCCAGTTAGCTGCCTCAGGGGCGGTTTACCACACTCAGGGGTAGTTTACCACACTCAGGGGTGGTTTACCACACTCAGGGGATCTAGCTATCTATTGGCCAACTGCCTCCCTGCCTCTGGAGCCTTTCTATTAATGTGTTTAAATGTGGCTTAACATGGTTATGGAGAACAAACTTCCAACATTCAAAATAATAAATGTATTAAAAAGAAAATGTCTGCACACAAACACTGCACAGCAACGGATTGAGCAAGGACACAAAGTAAAGCTAACTGTTATTCTTGGGCAGGCTATTTACTGTTAAGTTACAGTGTTCTGTCAGTCATTTATTACCTTGAATCTTTGTCCAGGCTGCCTGCACTTAGTCAGTTCCACATGGTAATGGTGGCCATTAAGATGTAGTCCACGTCTCCTTCCCCTCCTAGGTGTCATATTGCTGCCAGGGTCTGGAAAGGCCCACTGATTGTTCTTTGCTGGCTTGACGTATGTGCATAACCAAACCTTTATAGGATATTTGTGAGTGCCATCTCTGAGATGGGGATGCTTGAGAGCAGTTAACCTCTCTCCTGTGTCCTGTCTTTTTACCAGCAGCCCCCAAACTTCCAATAGTGTGATGTAGCCCAAAATGAGTGTTTGTGGAGGAGGTGTTTCTTCACAGCAGGGCCAGATCTTGGGGGGTCTGGGGGGGTAGGGTTGCCAACTACCAGGTAATAGCTGGAGATCTCCTGCTATTATAACTGATCTCCAGCCGATAGACATCAGTTCACCTGGAGCAAATGGCAGCTTTGGCCATTGCACTCTATGGTATTGAAGTCCCTCCCCTCCTCAAACCCCACCCTCCTCAGGCTCTGCCCCAAAAACCTCCCGCCGGTTGCGAAAAGGGACCAGGCAACCCTGGGGGGGGGGGAGAATGTCCCAGGTGCAAGGTTTGGATGCCAGAGTGGGCATGGAGAAGAGGAGTGCATGCCCCTGCCACACAGGCACAGCTGCCCACCCATGGCCTGGCTGGTGCACACACGCCATAGCTTAGCATGTAGCCGCCCACCCTTCATCATTGCCCGCGCCGTGCCTACAGCAGCTGTGCGGGAGGCCAGGGGGCTGGTGAGCAAGCATGTGGCAGTGTTGAGGCCCAGTGCCTGGCTCCAGTGTGCACAGGGCACACACCCTCCCTCCCCCCCCCGCCCCAGGCACTCCTTCCCCGAGCTCCAGGCCTACTCCACAGGCCCTTTGGAGTATGAACTTGAGTTTCAAACCACAAATGAACTTCCTCTTTATGCTACCTAAGTTCTCTTCTCCAACATGAACCCTGAATGACTCAAGTCATTGTTGACAACTAAACTTTAATTCCCCTCCATAGGTACGCTGTTGTCATAGTTCTATTATTGTATATTGAGATGTAACACATTCCTATAAAGTCCCATTGACAGTTACTGCAACAGCCTGGGGAGCACTCATATTTTCATTTCTGATCTTATATTTAGGATTTCCCATTTCCCCTCCTGTTTTTCTACAAGGAGAAATATAACTGAAAAAAGCAGAAGGAAGGTGTGTGTTTTTCCTTTTAGTGACGTGGTGTTTCTGAACAGCCCCATGTCATTACACATGTAGGAATAACTGTGAGCTTGTGAGCAACAGTGACTTAAAAAAAATTCCTGTCACTGTAATGCTTAGCAAGATACCAGATGCTTGGTTCCATTAAGAGAAACAGTTATGACCTTAGAAACAACCTCCCACGTAGCAGGACCGCTTAAAGCCATCACAACCTCCCTCCCAGCTTCTCAACCATCTAGAAGCCATCTAAGTTCATGGTCGGCTTCACATTTTGTGGCTGTCAAAAAGTTAATCATGACTCACAAAGAACTCCATGTGAGGAGGAGAATTTCATTTGTGTATTTTGGAATCTATTATTCACCAACTTCATTGAATGACCCTGCATTTTTATGTTATAGCAGAGAGAGAGAGAAAGTTCTTTCTGTTCACTTTTTCCACATCACACATAATATTATAAACCTATACCATTTCCCCATTATCAGTCTTTTTCTAAACTGAAAAGCCCCATTCTCTTTAGCCATTCCTAGTAGGGAAGGTGTACCAATGCCTTGATAATTTTGCTGGCCCCTTTTTAAGATGGGGTGACCAGAACAGGACCAAATGTAGAGTATTAGAAGAGCAGTATAGCAATAATGGTTTGTTTTCAAGCCCTTCCTGGTGGTTTCTAGAATGAAAGTTGCCCTTTTAATTGCTGTGACCTACTGAATAGCTGTTTTCCTCCACTATAATCCCCAAATCAGTTTTGTGGTTCTCACCGTGAATTCAGAACCTATAAGAGTACAGATGAAGTTTGGAGTTTTTGCTTCAAACAGTGTTGGTTTAAAATTACATATATGAAAGCTCTTTTGTCAAGTTTTCAAGTTGCTATCCATTTTGTAGAGATCCTTGTAGAGTTCTTCACAGTCTGCTTTGGTCTTCACCATATGAGGTCATCTGCAAATTTCAGCACAACACTGGAGGGCTCACTATTAATTCCCGATCATGCAGTAACACTTGTCTTAATACAGATCACTGCACTGAAGACTGATGGCAATTCTTCATGCTTAATGCTGCCCTGTATTTCATTGGTGTACCAGACAAGAGAGCATGTAACAGTTAAGTAAAATGATAAGGCAAAGGAAAGACATTAAGGCCATTTATTCATGGTAATTAGCAGCGTGTTCCAGGCTGAATTACCCCCATATTTTTTTGAATTTTACATGCTGAACCGTCATTCCGGAAGTGACTGCAAAGCCGGCACATACCTGCTTCACATTACTAAAGAGCTCACTTAACGCAATCTTTGGCGTTTGCCTGGAAGAAAAAAAATGACCATGAATAAATGGCCTAATTGTATTTTCCACAAATCTGCAATGTTGAAGTTATTACTTATATAGATCTAACAGGGGAGGGGAGGGAAAAGGGAAGAACGTACCAAATGGTTGGCAGCAGCTGCACAAGATTTTGCTGACTTTGTCCTCCTCCTGTTTCACAGGTATTGAAGGTCTGTGCATGTCCTGAGGATGGCAGGGGAGGAAATGGGGAAGAGGCAGCTACATCACATCTAGCTCATTTACGTCTCCTCCTGCTATACAAGTGATTAAAGCCTGGGTATACCCAGAGTTGCTAGTCTGAGAATCTGGGAGCCTTGAGTTGGCTGGGAGATCAGTTCAGAGAGAGGAGGCCTGTTCTGCACTCTGAATCCCACTCCTCCTTCTCTTTATTTATTTTTGTTTCTCTTGTATTTCTTTTGTGTCTTCTCCAGGCTACTCACAAAGTAAAAACAATACAATACAATAATAATAAAAAACTATAAACCTCTGTGTCTTTCTGTGTTCATTTTTGAAAATACCTTGTCAAAGCTCAGATAATAAATATTGGAAAGTTCAATAAAGAGAATCACATACCCTAGCTGTGTTCACTTGATCAATTATTCCAAAGTTTTCAAGAATTCCATCATAAACCAAATACTGGAGCCATTAATAAACAGATCTTCAGCTCTTGCCAGATACACCATAAACCTAATTACTGTTTTCTGGCAGATGGTATAGGGTAAAAGAATGTGATTTAAAACTGAACAGATTGGTGTTTGATGGGAAATTCTACAAGCTAGACACACAGTATATATATCAGGACTCAGATAATGACAGAAACTTCATCCGCTGTTAAGAAACATTCACACTGTGAAATAAGACTGGCATGGCACCCCAAGGACCTCTTTGAGATGTTACAGAGCAAAGGCCTCTAGTCCTCCTGGCACAGGAATGAGAGTCTGGGATTAATTGTCCACAGTTGGGGCTACGGTTGCCAGTGAGGCTAGCAACTAGTGGGAGAATTTGGCTAGTGGGGACCTACCTATCCAGCATCCTCTGGTGTGTGACGTTACTTTCAGTATGAACTAGAAGTGACATCAATATGTCAGGGGTAAGGTCTAGCATGCAGGTAAAACTCTATGGCTTGCACTGGAAGTGGTAATGCCAGTGGGCATGTCAATTTCCCCCTAGCTCATGATGGTGGGGCATTAGGCTACTGGCCGGAGGTGTCCTGCCAAAGCAGGAGATCCTGCTGGCCTAGTTAGGGCTCAGTCTGGGTTAAATATGTGAGTTTTGAGGGCAGGAGAGGTTGATTGTGTCTTGTATTAATAGATCGAGTTTATTATTTATTTATTGTTCAGCTGTGTCTGCCTCCTTCCTTTCTCCCTGTGGCCTCTGTCTCCCCTCTCTGCCTCGAGATAGCCTCCAACTGTTCCCTGGGTCGGCTTTAAAAGCCCTTTGCTGGCTATCCCTTCCCCTCCCCTTCATCAGCGATGGGGAATCACTTTCAGCCTGATTATTTTCCCCTCCAATCTGGCTGATTGCTGTCTCTTCACACCTGTCAAGGCTTCCTGGCTGGGCGTGTTGGCCACAATCAGCTATTGCACGTGTTGTAAACTGCTTTGGATGTGCAAAAATGCTATGCTTTGTGAAACTTTGTATGCATTATTAAGTAATTCAGCTGGCATACTATAAAACAGAACATTGTTTGGGGAAATGGTTCTTTCCTCACTCATGAATAATTTTAAGGTTGCCATCCTCCATGTGGACCCTGGAGTTCTCCGGACAACTGATCTCCAATTCCCCTGGGGAAAATGGCAGTTTCAGAGAGTAGACTCTATGAAACCACATCCACTCTGAGCTTTCTCCCCTCCCCAAACTCTGCTGTCTCCAGGCTTCACTCCAAGAATTTCCCAAACTGGAGTTGGTAACCCTAACACAGACACACACCTTCCTCCCCCCTCCATTCAGCTGGGTGGGTTACTTTTTCCAAACTCCCAAGGATACTTAAAAAAATCTCTCAGGCCTATTATTAAAACATCATCAGACAATTCTTAATCATTAATCTCACAAAGAAATGGTCAGCCAACTTTCACAGCAAAACTATTACTGGTCACAATGGGACACTTGGAATGAGTCTCAGAGGGAACACACTTCGTATAACAGAAAACATTTTAATAAAATTACAAAAGATTGCTTAAACTAAGTGGATATAGATACAGTTGGATAAAATAAGCAAAAAACTGACAGAAAAGACCCCAAATTTGGATTTTAAAAAAAGAACCAGGGTGAAATCAGGGCTGTTCAGAAACTAAAGAACCTAATATCAACATACTAAGGCATCCATAGTCATGATTTGCTTATATACGATGCATGAATTGGGTCTGAATGGTGGGAAGGGCCCTGGTGGCTTTCCAGCAACCCTGGAAATCAGCAGGTGAAGCTTTTCATGGCAAGAAGCTGAACATTATCAATTGCTAATTGCTGCAGATCAGGCCGCTATTAAAAAAAGACTACTACAGGGACTGCTTCAAAGGTTGGCAAGCATAACGGCAGGAATGCTGCCATTTTCATTCAGTAATGGGGAAAAGTTTATTTAAAGGCTTAATATGGTCAGGGTATTAAACCATTCTAACAGAAATATTCAGTACTGGCCTGAAAAACAGCATAAAGTATTTCTGATCCCCCCCCCCCCCGCTTTAAATGTTTGGAGAGGGATGTGGTAGGGATGTGTTTTTGGGTATAAGCTCCCCCAAATATATCTGGGATTTTTTGGAATACCAAAGCAATGGTTCCCAAAAAATCCCAGAAATATTTGGGATTCACTGGGAATATCAGAAGCCAGAGTTTGCTGGCTCCCAAGACAGTCCCCCCCCCCCTGGTTTTAGCTTGCCAAGCTGCTTATGGTAGGATTCTGTGGGTGTAGATAACTACAGATTTGGCCATGTTGAGAATTACAGTGCGTTTCTGAGGTGGGGGGCTGAAAGCTCTCTGGAGGCGGCGGAATAAGAGGTACTTATGCTAGCAGCAAGGGCAGTTCCGTTGGCATCTGGGCGCCATGGAGCTGCACACCGCCCCTCCAATGCCTCAGTCTTTCCGGGACCTAAATCCTGGAAGAGATATATGGGGCTGGTGGGGGGGGGGCATTCCCAAGGCAGTCCCAGGGGTGGAGCTGATGATAGTCAGGTTCCAAAGCCCCTCTGGCCTGGCGGAGCTGACGGTAGTCAGTTTCCAAAGCCCCTTCAGCCTGGTAACGCCCCCTCCAGCAACAGGCAAAACCTGGAGCAGCATCGCTGTTTGCTATGGGGGGGGGGAACCCTATTTTCTTTTAAAAACTTGTAAAAAGGCTTTTTAAAGCCTTTCAGAGGCTCTTTGGAGGCGTCACAGCGGCGCCTCACCTACACCATCCCCAGCCGTCCCAAGGCTCAGGAATGAGCTGCATGATATATCGATGGATCCTTCACCTGTCATTTGAGGGACCTGGGAAAGGAAGTCAAAGCTCACTCACATGTCACTTCAAACCCCCATGTTACTGGTCTATAGGGGAATAGCGTAACTGCCTATAAAATAAGGATGCTGTTCCCTACAATTTGGGAAGGAAGTTGCCTTGCCAATGATTACAGCCACTGAGAATTTTGTTCCAGTTGCATTGCAAGGGGGAAGGGGTCTACAGGTGAAAACATGCTCCCTTTTGAAACCGGTGCCTATTCAATTTATTACTATAACTACTGTAGTTAGTCACATGCAAGACTAGGTTTTCCCCCTGGGTATGCCACCAAAAAAGGAGGGGGTCATCTTAAATTTGCATGCAAGTTACAGTTATATCCAGTATATATATATAAACTTTTTGTATAATATTGGGGGGCATCTTACATTCATAGTCCTCTCTTTCCAGTAAAATATTTTATAAATATTTTATATACACCTATATTTTAAATGCTGTTTTAATGTCTTGATATTTCAATGCTGTGATGTTTTAATGTTTTGATTTTTGCCACCTCAGGGACCCTATTTGGAGGGAAAGGCAGCATATAAGTGTTTAAAATAAATAAATGCTGCTATTTATTTATATCATACCTTTTCTCATGGCTCAAGGAGGGATATCAATAATCCAGGTCAAGTTTTTTAATTAAAATACAACTTTTACAAACCCAGCCTTTCTTTTTGTACATTTCCATAAGTAATAGGTTTAGGAGAGAAGCCTGCCTCATATGAAGAAAAATCAGACATCTGGGAACAATGTACTAACTGCTTAAAGCCTTATGGCATCAGGTTGGCAATTTTTCAGCTGGCCCCTATAGCTGTTAATTTAAGGACAGTTTGATGTCAAGGTAATTATTATCTTCATGCAGTGAAAAATCTTTCTGAATTTCATGTTGATGTTAAAGGCAAAAGGCAGGGAAAGGTGTAGCTCCCTCCCTCAACAGTTATCAACTGTACGACAGAAATAGATGTTTTTTTCTGTGGCTTCATATAAAATGGTGTATCTCAGGTCGTCATTAAACTGCCTGAAACTGCTGAAAAGTTTTGTCAAGCAGGGGACATGATAATGCTGATCTTGCCGCAAGGTCAGAGGCCATGGAGGACCACTTGTCTACGCAGTTACTGGCTCTTTGTGGCAAGCTTTTATGCAGATATTGCATGAGACATGGTGATCCATTTCTCCCCTAAGATCAGATGCTGTCAGGAGTGTCTCCCAGTTCTTTTTGCAGGAGCTTCTGGGAGGTCAGTTAATAATGCCTTAAACTGCATTGGCTGCCTTCCCCCTCTTTCTTTCTTTCTTTCTTTCTTTCTTTCTTTCTTTCTTTCTTTCTTTCTTTCTTTCTTTCTTTCTTTCTTTCTTTCTTTCTTTCTTTCTTTCTTTCTTTCCACCATTCCTGAAATTTTAACTCTCTGGCTTGGGGTAACAAAATGTCCTGATACGTTCTTGATGCATTGCTATTCAAACATTTATATTCCTCACTGCTAAAGCTCATAATCAACAGACATATTAAACTACAGACTAGGAAGTATTTAATTGACATCATCAATCATCATCATCATAATCAAAAAAGAACAACAGCAAAAGTACCCAGTCCCCAGTTCACTGAAAAACCCTTCAAAACAGAACAGTCTTCACTGTGGGTGCTTTATGAAACTTCCTCCAGCAGAGCACTCAACAAGACAGAAGTTTGTAGTGTTAAGCTCCACAATTAGCTCTTGCAATTGAACACATAAACAAGTGAAGTTGTCTTCTACAGAATCCGACCATTAGTCTATCAAGGTCAGTATTGCCTACTGAGACTGGCGGTGGCTCTCCAAGCTCTCAGGCAGAGGGTTTTCATACCACCTACTAGATCCTTTAAAGTGGAGATGCTGGAGATTTAAACCTAGGGCCTTCTGCATGCAGGGGCAGTCTTAGTGATTATGGGGCCCTAGGCAGAAGTCCAGGATGGGGCCCTAGAATCAGGGCTGCCTCCACAGGGTCAAACAAGGGGTGGCTCTTGTTCCATGAGAGGTTGGTGGAAGCTGCCAAATGAAGCCAGCTGGTCAAGCCCCAGACATTGCAGGTGCTAGCATACACCACAGTGGAACAAGCTGCCTGGCCAGCATGGTGTAGTGGTTAAGAGAGGTGGACTCTAATCTGGAGAACTGGGTTTGATTCCCCACTCCTCCACATGAGTGGCAAGCTCTAATCTGGTGAACCGGGTTGGCTTCCGCAGTCCTCCACATGGGTGACTGACTTTAATCTGGTAAACCAGGTTGGTTTCCCCACTCCTTTACATGAAGCCAGCAGAGTGACCTTGGGCTAGTCACAGTTCTCTGAAGTCTCTCAGCCTCACCTACCTCACAAGGTGTCTATTGTGTGGAGAGGACAGGAAGGGGATTACAAACCAGTTTGATTCTCGTTAAAAGGTAGAGAAAGTTGGCATATAAAACTCAACTCTTCTTCTTCTTCTTCCTCTTCCTCTTCTTCTTCTTCTTTGCTTCAAATGGGGTGGGAGCTAGCAGCAGTATTGGCTGGAGCCTGCTCTTTTTCTTTTCCCTCCATCAGGGAGGCAGGGCTCTTAGTGGTTCTCCCCCACCAGAGTAGGGCCTGGGATGGCTGCCCCATTGCCCTTTGGCTAAGACTGACCCTGTCTGCATGCAAAACAGATGCCCTACCATTGAACCATGGGATCTCCCCTTCAACAAACTTCAACAAGGAAAGCAAGAACCATGGCAGAAGCTGTAAAAATCTGCCAAATGGAAGGCTATACAGCAAGGCCTATTGAGCAGACCTAAGTTGGCTTATGGACTCATATAGCGAGGAACGATCCTTCAGGTACCAACCAGCCATTGTTACCATGAATTGGTTTCAACATGGAGAAGAGCCATCATGTGTGATTCTCCTCATTTGTGTTTTTGCTTGAGTTTCAACTCTTGAAAAATGGCGGAGGATTTGTTATGCATAGATAATGTCATATTAAAGAAACTGAAATGAATAATAGATCGGCCAATGTATGCTTGCAAGGTCTGAAATTATACTCTGCTGTACTATCTGATGTACAGTAACTTTACTGAATAATTACATAGCTAATGATAACATGGGAGATGTGGGGGAGAGAGCAACAGCACTTTCATCTACAGCAGTCGCCCTGTTCTCCACTTTGGAAAGCCCCTCAAAGTCTGGATCAGAGCGCTCTTCCTCTCTCTGGTTATTTAGAGTCCCTTATCTGTCTCACAGCTTGCAGATTCCAATTAACTCTTCAGCGCACCTTTGATTAAAATAGTAAGCAGGGCAGTGCATTCCCCAGGAAATGTACAGTTAAAGGTCTGAAAGGTAAAGCTAGATAAAGGAAAATAAGAAGGGGGAAATGAATACAAATCTAAAATTTGCCATTCCCAGTAATGCTGTGAAAAAAAATCCTTCCTTTGAGAAAGTGGCATTAGGATAAGTATTATTATTCTACCGCTGAAAGATTAGTTTCCTGGATAGAAGCAGATTGGTCCCCTGATTTCCTTGCAGCTTCTGCAGGTAGTCTGACATAAGGAAGGAACTGATGTTGTCACATGCAGCACTGTGGGGATGCTTAAAAACATAGCGCAGGTTATATACAGCTGTTCTGCATAAGATAATGTGCAGGGGCGGGCTGCTTATTCTAATTGAGAGATTAACCTGTTGTCTGCAAAGACTGATAGCATTTGTTTCACCAAAAGTATACCTTTAGCAGCAGTAGCAACAAAAATCAGCACATTCCATTAGAAGGGCACACCATCTCTCGCTGTTTTGTTCCCTGAAGTACAGCAAATACTTTAATTCAAAGTCATTTTGATGCCTGCATGTATCTATTTAGAATAATCTTAGCTAAGCCAAATGGGGCTTTGAAGTGAACTTTGGTTCAATGCTAATACAGCCGTTTACATGTGATTTTGGAGTTCTATTAGTACAACATTTGCTTTATCATTATCTCAACAATTAGTGTGGTGCTCCTTGGAGATGACTGTGATATGTATATGAATAAAAATGAGGTTTAAGGCATTAGAAAAGAATAAATAAAGTTATCCAAGACACTGCATCTGATGCACTCAGGATAAAAGCCAGCTTCTTCTATTCTAAATTTAAAGGTGCCAGTGTTAAAGGAACCTTTCTCAGTTGTAATACTTGAATACTAATATGGATCATTAATATGACTCCTTGAACAGCAGATATGAGCATGTAGTCTTCTGAATCAAGTTGCCTTTTCACTAGGGGTGCTGTAAGACCGATGTTGGAGAGCCGCAGACCATTTTGCCCAGCTCAAAACTGAAACCAATACCGCTATGCACTTAGTTGTCTGTTTATGTGAATCTTAGAACCACTTCCTGGAAATTAGCACAGAGGAAGCTTGTTCTCTTCCAGCCTGCAGTCACTGGAACTGGCCCACGGGCTTGGTTCAGGCATAATGCAAAACCATACTTTATTTTAAATATGGTTTGGCTAAGAGATGATTCATTGCAATCCTTTTTTTGTCTTGACAAATACTGGTTCATCATCTTTGCTCTGGCAAGGTGTCTCTGTAGCCATGGAGAGCTTGAGGGAAGTTCCTGTAGCACTAGTAGGGCATGGTCTGGCAACCAGCAGGAGTCCAGGGGGGTGGGCACATGGGCGGCTCTTTCAGTAATGCCATAACATCAATTCTGGGGAAAACTTGGAAGTAATGTCATGCCTCTCTAGAGACTTTATAGTAAAACCACAGAGTTGCTGGTGATTCCTGGAGTGGACTGATGTCACTTCTAGGTATTCCCCAGAAGTGATGTCATAGAGTTGCCAATGGCAGTTTTTTAATATTATGATTCTCCCACCAACTTCAGGAGCAATAGCAGGAAACAGGAGTTGGGGGCAGATGATTCCCCGCAGCCAGAGAAAAAGGGCAGCCCTGGGAACCAGCTGGTATTAATACAGTATGTATGCCAGAACACATATTAGGGCTGGCCAGGACTGGCTCTGACTAAACCAGCCTCACCAGGCAGAAAGCTGAAACATCAGGGTCAAAGGCAAGCAGAGGAGTGAGCCAGGCCAGAGATCAAGTCCAATACATCAACAATCATTTCCAAAGGCTACAGGCAGAGGCGTAGTCATGGTTAGGCAGGAAGCTGAGTCCATTACATCACGCAGAAGGGCCAGAGGCAGAAGTAGGGTTGCCAGGCACCTCTTCACCACCTGTGGGAGGTTTTTGGGGCAGAGCCTGAAGAGGGCGGGGTTTGGGAGGGGAGGGACTTCAATGCCATAGAGTTCAGTTGCCAAAGCGGTCATTTTTATCCAGGTGATCTGATCTCTATCGGCTGGAGATCAGTTGAATTAGCTGGAGATCTCCTGCTACTACCTGGCAGTTGGCAACCCTAGGCAGAGGGCATCAACATCATAGAGATGCAAGTGGTCAAGGCCACAGGAGAAATGCATCCAAGAAGTAGGCAGTGTAGAGCAGTGCTCGATTCTTCTCACAGCATACAAGGTACTTAGACTGATGAGACAAATCAGAGGAAGAGTTTATTTTATTTTATTTATTTCATTTATAGTCCACCTTTCTCAATGAGGCTGGATTACATAATTGAAAACAATATAATGAAAATGGTATACTACATACAATAAGCGATGCAATAAAATTGGTTTTAAAAATAGAAAACAACGCACTAAAACAGTATAGTCTATACAATAAAGCAGAATTACAGGAGAGGAGATTGACCTTTGGGTAGGAGCCACAGTGATTGTCTTTTGAAGTTACACCGCACTACATGTTATGAATTTTTTTCTTGGTTTACTGGCTTCTGAATTAACCAGTGCATTGCAAAAGGTTGTTCAAGACTGATGAAGATTCATACATCAAAACAGGAACCTAGCCGGCATCCTGACCTTTATGGTGTGTTCTTCCTCAGTTTGTAAACTGTTTTACAGCAATTGTACACGATATCTGTATTTAAATGGTGATTTGTTATATTTGGTTTGTAAATCTTTTGATAATGTTTCTATTTGTTGCCATTTTGACTTGTAGATATATTATGATATAACCTTGTATTTTCGTAATCATCATAATTATTTGCATTTTCTATCACATTTTGAAATTTTTGATATTGGTATTGGTATTGATTTTTGGTATTTGGATATTTTTATAATCATTTTTCAGACCTCTGGTACTTTGTATCCCTTGTTCTTGTTGTTTAGAGGTTTCATCCCCTCTTTTTTGTTTCCTATCATGATCCCACCCATCTATCGAGGTGCCTTATTGAGCAGTCTGCCAAATACAGCTGAAGATGGGAGGCAGATAAAGTGTAGGTTGGTGAATGGCTGAGAAAGAGAGAAGGAGGCAGAGAAAGGAGGGAGAATGTGGCGGTTGCCAGGGGGAGGCAAAGAGGAAATAGTGTGAGGAGGAGGATTCAGAGGAAAGTGAGGTGCCACCCCACAAGTCCTTGAGGGTTCCCTACAATGCAAGTGGGCATGGCCGGCACAACAAAATTGGGCCACGGTTTTGCTAGGTAGAGGTTGACGGGGTGGGGGAAGAATAGGGTTGCCAGCTCTGGGTTGAAAAACACCTGGAGATCTTTGGGGCAGAGCTTAAGGAGTTGGGGTTTGGGGAGGGGAAGGACTTCAATGCCGTAGAGCCCAGTTGCCAAAGTGGCCATTTTCTCCAGGGGAACTGATCTCTATCGACTGGAGATCAGTTGTAATAGCAGGTAGTACCTGGCAGCTAGTACCTGGAGGTTGGCAAGCCTAGGGAAGAGGGAAGGTTTGACAGAAGGGCAGATAAAGGTAAGTTGGCTGTTGGGTGGTAAGGAGATAGGGTTGCCAACTCCAGGTCAGAAAATTCCTAGAGATTTGGGGGTAGAGCATAGAGAGAGGGGGGTTGGAGAAGGGGAGGGACATCAGAAGGGTATAATGGCCATAGAGTCCACCCTCCAAAGCAGCCATGTCCTCCATGGAAACTAGGGTTGCCAACTTCTAGGTGGGGAAATACAACACCAAGGCTCCAAGCGAATAATATATTTTATAAACAAAGCTATTGGCAGTATAAGACTAGTAAAAACTAGTATAAAAGACTACGGTAAGTTCTCAACGTTCCACACCATATTGATTGATGTAGCAATCGGGCTATTGACCCTTTTTGGTTTGGTGTTATATGCGGGAATCTTTTGTGGAACGTTGAGTACTTACCTTAGTCTTTTCTACTAGTTTTACTAGTCTTATACTGCCAATAGCTTTGTTTATAAAATATAAAATATATTATTCGCTTGGAGCCTTGGTACTGTATTTCTCTTTAACTAGTGTTGATTCAGCACACGTATCAAATCATTTAGGTGTAACTTCTAGGTGGGAGCTGGAGATCACTTGGAATTATAACTGCTCTCCAGATGACAGAGATCAGTTCCCCTGGAGAAAATGGCTGCTTTGGAGGGTGGACTCTATGGCATTATACCCTGCTGAGGTGGCTTCCAACCCCAAACCTCACCTCCCAAGGCTCCACCCACCAAATCTCCAGGAATTTCCCAACCTGAAGCTGGTACCCCTAAAGAAGGAAACAGGAAAGGGAAGAGCTAATAGGGGCTTTCAGAAAAGGGAAAGAGGAAATAGTGGAGGAGGGGAAAAAAACGAGGGGCCGTGGCTCAGTGGTAGAGCATCTGCTTGGCATGCAGAAGGTCCCAGGTCCAATCCCCGGCATCTCCAGTTGTAGGGGACTAGGCAAGTAGGTGATGTGAAAGACCTCTGCCTGAGACCCTGGAGAGCCGCTGCTGGTCTGAGTAGACAATACTGACTTTGATGGACCAAGGGTCTGATTCAGTATAAGGCAGCTTCATGAGATGCCTCCCACAAGTCTGTGTATGATCCTGCTTGTAATCTACTAATTACCACTGACAATTATTGTGAAAATGAAGAATCAGGTGGTGGTGGGGGGAAATAATACTGAATTTCTCAAAATTTGGAAAGAGAAAAAAAAACCTATAACTAAAAAAAGTGAGCCAAAGGAGAGCCACATTCGATCGTTATGCAAAATAGCTCTTGCCATCCTAGTATCTGTGTGCAGATTTGATTTGCAAGGTGCATTTCCATATTAATTGCAAATCCTATGAACTTTTATGGCATAACTACTTTTCACTACAGAAAAGATCACTAGCACACTGCCCTGATATGATGTTTCACTGCTTGGATATCCGAATAAGATCTATAACACTCTTAACTAATTTAATTTATCTACATCAAGCGGGAATGAGGTCATTTTTCAAGTGTTAATGCTCTGTGTGAAGAGCTTAACATTTAACAACTGGGATGTCAAAATATATATTACCTCTTTATGTCTCTGATCAAATGGATAATTTAAGAAGTTTAACAGCTATTATTTGTAGGAACAACTACTCCCTGTTAATTATCTTCCAGAGTTCAAAATGGACCAACCCTACCAATGAACACTGTATTTGATATACCTGATTGGGTGGTTAACATATTGGTAGTTTTTGGTGATTTGTAGGGGCTTCCCCTTGAAGATACAGGAACGAAATTTCCCTGAGATAGTAAATATTATTTTTTTTAAAGAAAGACAGTAATGTTGACAATCTCTTGAATCAAGAATTACAGTCGAACAATTTACGGAGTTAGTTTCTAAGTCATACCTCTGCTGTAAGAGGAGTAGCTATGTCATTGTCACAGCCTTACGGCTTAGGCACCACAAGACTGTCTTCTTGTTTTTAACTCTGTTCTAAGGAGCAGCAGTAACCAGAAATGCTCTGTCAACTTTCGATCACAAATCACAAACAGCTTCCCCAAACATTAAAAAAAAAAGTTTGCTGTTTTTGGAGATTCCAAATAAGATTGCAAATGGTTGGAACAGATGCCATCCCGTTCTGTTTTCTCAATTGCTGTCTTTCATCTATCATCTTTGTCTAGCAAAATCAATAAAATGAAAAGAGGAGTTTCAATCATGCTGTGGGTCTTCTAAACGATACGCAACCTGGGGTACACGTAGGGTTGTCAGCTTCAGGTTGGGAAATACCTGGAGGTTTTTGGGGTGGAGCCTGAGGAGGGCAGGGTTTGGGGAGGGGAGGGACTTCAATGCCATAGAGTTCAATTTCCAAAGTGGCCATTTTCTCCAGGTGAGATAAGTTGTAATAGCAGGAGAGCTCTAGCTAGTATCTGGAGGTTGGCAACCCTAGGTACATGTAATCCAAACAAACCAGTAACTGTGAAAATGCCTTGCCAGAGGCTACCTGGGAAGCCACCATGCTCAATGTTGCCATTGTGAAGATGCAAAACTAATCAAAAATATGTCCATTTTTAATTGTGAGCACATCATCAAGGTGCTCGACTAGGTAGAAATGCACTCTGGATAAGTTTCAAACATGTTATTTGTGACGCTTGTTTCATCCCTCGCTCAAACCAATGGTCACGGAGGACAGCATAGTTGGTTTAAAAAACAAACTTGGAATTTTGGAGGTGACATGGTAGAATTATTATTGTCAATAGTGCACAATTTTTTTCTCTCCTGGTCCAGACTCTTGTTGAGCTGGCTTGCAATTTTTAAAATTATTTTAAGTCACTCCATGGAAAAGGTGAAAGTAACTCACAGCAGACTATGTTTTGCTACATAACAACCGAAGAGTGTCTCTCAATCACTCCCCCCTCCCCATCTGCAGAGCACTTTAAAATGTGTATCTGGATATATATAAAAGCAGGCTGAGCAAAGTGATAAATGCATAAACACCCGTTTACTCATAGACATTCCTTAGGCCCTTTTAAAGAAATAAAATTGCACAAGTCTAAAACACCCCCACTCCAACACTCCCATCTCAAGAACATTTTCTTATCTTTCAAAACTCATTTAAAAATCACCCCCACTCCCTTCAGGAATGTTTTTTTTTCCCAGTTTATCTTCAGAACAAAATGGATTGTATCAGAAGCTACTTCTGCTTGCCTTGTGCCAGACTAGAGGGGGAGCGTCTGTAATTAGAATGCAGCAAAAGAATGCATTTCCTACTGCCAAGTTCTCCCCTTCCCATTCTTTCCAATTCCAGTTGCACACTTGCAAAGCTACTGATGCTGGATCAGGGAGAGCTCATTCAGCAATAGAGGGGACAGCTATTCATGTTGTTCTATGGAAATTTTGGCCTGCTTATAGCCAGAAGATATCCACATTAACCTCCCCACTAGCTAAACGATACTTAGTGGTCGGGGAGGGGGTTTCAATCACATTCCGTGTGCAGTTTAACCTTCATATCTTCATGCTTTCCTGAAGAGAGAATATTTATATAAATGTTCTTAATGACACATTTCAAATGTAATGCTGTTTTATGGTCATTTTAAGAAACCGTTCTTTTATCCTGGTGATGTCCAAAATTGATGAATTCAGTGTCTAGTAAAAGGTTTTAATTGTAAAGATATCTTCTTTTTTATTTTAAAACTGGGCAAATATATGCCTATATGTCTTTTTGAGCATAATTTTATACAACGTTTTTAAGACAACCAAACTAGATGTAAAAAACAAGCAAACAAAGCAGATCTGTTACTATTACATAGAAACTAGGGCCTTTTATGCAGGCATGTTTCCCCGTAGTCAACCCTGCCGACTGCTTCGGGGCTTCCTTTTGATTAAGCATGCCTTTCCCAACCGTCAGAGGTCGCCTCACTCTTCCCATGCATTTTGCCCACATTTTCCAGATTCTGGCTAAAGCAGCATCTGGAAAACAAGGGCAAAATGCTCGGAGAGTGAGGCAGCCTCTGACGGTCAGGAAAGGCATGCTTAATCAAAAGGAAGCCCCGAAGCAGTCGGTGGAGGTGGGAAACGTCCCTGCATAAAATTTAAAGAAGGGGGGTAAATGGGTGAAAGTCTGATCCCTGCCTGTTGCTTCCTTCCTTGCAATCCCTCTCCCCAGGCACTTTTCTCACTTCCTTTACTGCAGCCTGGTGGAGAGACAGGTAAGGAGCAGGCATATGCTGTGCAGGGATGGAAGTTCCGCATCCTTTGATCTTAGGGTTGCCAACTTCCAGATAGTTAGCAAATTCCAATAGGAAAATCAATATATCAACACGCAGCCACTGATTACTAAACTCTTTTATATTTTTCAGTACCTCTTGTATGGTAACTTATTCAATTTTCAAAATTACCCATCTTACAAAATAATAATACAGTGAGTTATATTACATACAATATTTAGTGCATGAATTGGACCATGTATACATGACATATAGACTTGCTCAAGTCCATAACCTCTGATGTTATAAAATCATTAGAAGGTCCCGTGTCAATTTCAACAGCACTATTGCATTCCACTGTGTTGTAGTTATTCACCAGGGAATTGGAACAGGAAAATTTTCTACCTGGCTACAGGAATCCTCCGCACCGCATTGAAAGATGCACTTGCTTCTGTGGTCAGCTGATCTCAGCTGGCCAATAATGCACTTTCTCTTTGGAGCTGCTGCTGTTAACCCTTGCATGTACGGTTAACGCTGCTTATGTGTTTCAATTTGAAGTGCACACTGTTGCCTACAAAAAAGCTTACTATACAACATAATTCCTGCAACAATATAGTAACAAGATCCTGATTTTATCTTGTTTCGCTGGTATTTAATTTGCTTCTTCAGACTTTCATTTTATCATTCCATCTGTAAATATAATAGTAAAATTCTATAATTCACCTAAACATGTAATATGTTTACATTAATTCAATACAAATCCCATATTTTTAATATATTATTATTTCTTACCTGACCACAATCTTTCAGTTCATGGAAAAGGGCTTCTAGCCTTTTGATTCATGAAATCTATGTTCTTATTTATGTAAGTTGTAAAACATAAGCAGGTGTAACCCATTTACCCTTACTATAAACGTGGTAGGTATCCTAACAAACTTATTACATGCCATCACCTTATATCCATAAATCATTCTTTCTTAATTTTTACAAAGTTTTATATGTAATATAACCCCTGATTTAACAATAAGTAGTCTACTTATAATCTGCATCAATTTATAAATAACAGGAAAGATCTAATGCTGAATTCAATCCATTAGGATGAACTGATTTGAACAGGTGGATGAAACGTGCCTCCTGCTGGCATAATATCCTCTCCACATCGGTATAGGTATCTCTATGCAGTTGCCAGATAGCAAAAAATTGCATGTCTGTGTCTCTAACTTCCAGATAGTAGCTGGAGATGTCCTGCTATTACAACTGATCTCCAGCTGAGAGAGATCAATCGATCTGGAGAAAATGGCCGCTTTGGCAATTGGACTCTATGGCATTGAAGTCCCTCCCCTCCACAAACCCTGCCCTCCTCAGGCTCCGCCCCAAAAACCTTCCTCCAGTGGCAAAGAGGGACCTGGCAAGCAACCCTATTTGATCTTAAAATTAGACTCCCACTTATCCCAGGATTACAGCAGATCTGGACTGAAGCACATGGGCCTGCTATTGTTATATATTGTTTGGCCTATGTAAGGGGTTCATGACAGTTGTCAAGAGCCCGAAGGATGCATGTGTTTTATATATATTAGCTGATATTTCCATACTTGATTCATTCGAGGGGAAAGGAAAATTTAGCACATAATTTTTTCCAGTAATTTCACTGTCATCTTTAATGGCATAAAAATCAATAAAGAAATCACATATAATAACAAATGGAATTGCCTCTTGCAAACCTGTCATGAATGAAGAATGCAGAATTTTTCAATCATAAATCCATAGAACATAAATACATCCCCCCCACCCCCAATCAAAGCTTCCTCGTCGGTTAGATTATACCATATCATGGGCTAATCACTAACCCAGTTTTTCATGATTTTTTTTAAAAGATTCAAAATATATATTTTACTGTTAAAGAAACAAAATGGAATAGAAATATTTTCCTGTTAAAGTTCACTTATCTAAAATGCACACCCCCACAAAGGAAGCAAAATAATTCAAACACCATTACATAGGTTTTAGCAGCATTTATGTTAGCTCTTTGGAAGAACAAGAAGAAATTAAATTATTCTTCCAAAGAGTTTGAGATTTATTCCATTTTGTCCTTAAAACAACCCTGTGAGGTAGAGATGGTGACTGGTCCAACGTAATTTCACAGCTTAGAAAACTGAACTCAGGTTCCCTTGATCTAAAGCAAATTCAACTACTTACGCTGGTTCTCCAGTGAGCACAGGCCACCAAGACCTTTTCCACACAGATTATATAGCATTTTCTGCATGCATTGCTTATCCCAGATTTTCCACATGGTAGATTTGCGAGGCTTGGAATAGAATTCCACGATTTTTGTCCACACGCCTCCTTCAGCAACATTGTTTTCTGTTTTCCTGTTCACTTCTAAATCAGTTTTATCCTGTCTGCACTGGTTTTCCCAGTACGATATTTTCTGGTGGGGGGGGGTCACGTGATTTGTGACATTGTGGATGATCTTGCTGGACACTCCCCCAGCTTCTCCCTAATCATACACCATCATACATTTGGAAAAGTTTGCACCCAAATGGATGCCCCAAATCAAAGCACAATCCACTAATAAACACATCTGCAGGCTCCCCCAACCCCGCAAAAAAAAAAAAAAATGGTACAGTGTGTATGTCCACTTTGCTTTATGATCAGGCACCATTGAACTATTGAACGATCACAATGCAGTCCAATTAATTCATTTTCTATTTTGCTTGGAGGGATTTTAGGAGCCCCGTGGCACAGAGTGGTAAGCTGCAGTACAGCAGCCCATGACCTGGTTCGATCCTGATGGGAGTCAGTTTCAGGTAGTGGCTCAAAGTTGACTCAGCCTTCCATCCTTCTGAGGTTGGTAAAATAAGTACCCAGCTAGCTGGGGGTAAAGGGAAGATGACTGGGGAAGGCACTGGCAAACCACCCTGTAAACAAAGTCTGCCTTGGAAACAACAGGATGTGATGTCACCCCATGGGTCAGGAATGACCCGGTGCTTGCACAGGGGACTTTTACCTTTTACCTTTCGGAAGAGATTTACCAAGCAACTTACTGAACTTCCCAGAATTGACTCTGGTGCTCATCCTGGCCTAGCCCTGTGCATGGCACGGCAGATGGCAGTGCCTAGCCCTGCCAAGCTCAGTGGAAGATGAGGCAGATGGTAGTGCCTCTCCCACCCAAGCCTGACACAAGGCAAGGCAGAGGGCGGAGCCTGGCTGAATCCTACATGGAGCAACACAAGTCAGAGGCTGTTGCCTGCATAAGGAGTGGGAGATGGTAGTTCCAGGCTGAGCCCCCACACAATGCGAGGCACAAAGTGTTTCCCGGCCCAACCAAGCCCCATGCAAAGTGAGGCAGACAGTGGCACTCAGTATGGCTAAGCCCTGTGTGAGGTGACACAAGGCAGAGGCAGTGCCTGCACAAGATGAGACTAGGGTTGCCAACCTCCAGGTGGTGGCTAGAGATCTCCTGGGATTACAACTGATCTCCAGTGACAGAGATCAATTCCCTTGCAGAAAATGGCCACATTGGAAGGTAGATTTCATGGCATTATAACCCACTGAAATCCCTCCCCTCCCCTCCCCAAACCCCACCCTCATCAGCCTCCACCACCAAAATCTCCAGGTATTTCCCAACACAGAGCTGGCAACCATAGATGAGACAGACTGTGGCACCCGGCCTTGCCCATGAGAGATGAAGCAGATGGTGGGGCCTGGCCTAGCCCCACATGAGGTGAGGCAGATGGCAGGACCCAGTCCAGTCAAGCTCCACACAGGATGAGGCAAATGGCAGCTTCCAACCCACCCAAGCCTGGCACAAGGCAAGGCAGAGGTTGGTGCCTGGCTGAACCCTGCCCAAGGTGAGGTGAGGCGTGGCCAGTGCCTGCATGAAGTGGGGCAGATGGTGGTGCCCAGCATGGCCAAGCCCTGCACAAGGCAAGGGAGATGGCAGCACTCTGCCTGACCAAGCCCCAGATGGGGTGGGGCAGATGGTGGTGCCCAGGCCAGCCGAGCCCCATGCAAGCACTGACGTTTTCATGGGTAAAGGGTGCCAGGGGTAGGGAAGGGCGGAAAACTGAAAATGGGGAAGAGGTAAAGGTTGGTGGATGGGAAAGAGAGAAAGAGGCAGGAAAAAGGGAGAGGCTATGGGAGCTTTCAAAGGAGGGAAAGAGGAAATAGTGAGGTTAAAGGGAAATAAGATTTACTCTGTAAGTCCTTGCGGGTTCCTATGTATAAAGTTATAATGTTATAACAATATTCAACTGCCAATTTTTAAAAAAAAAATCTGAAAAGTTCCAGTGGTGTGGCTTTTGAATCTATGCAGTAGCTGAAATGGATGGTCAAGTCAGATAAACATAATGATGTGAGGGGGAAACTATGCTTTGAAAAGACTGTACAGAAGTGCAAAGGTATGAAATAACATTGATGACACAGACTTAACACCAAATGGTAAGACTTCTTTTAAAATATAGAGTTTGTTTATAATGATTGGCTGATTTGCTCACTGTTTGTTTATACAATTGGCTGCCGAGCAGCATGCTGTGACAACAGCTCTATGGAGAAGGAGAAAAGTAGGACTCCCACTGGGCTATGTGAAGATGTGCATGCCTGAAACACTGCTGAATGCATGATCCTGTACAGTTTGAATATGTGAAAAGTAACCTGACAAACAGGTTCAAATTGTGAACAGATCTTGAGCTACACCACTGGGAGTTCAGGTATCCCTACTTCTACTTATCACAAAATTCAAGTGCTACCAATTATCTTTTCTCCTAAGTGCCATGTATATGAAGAATAGGGTTGTGCTTATTGATAAACCCAAACAGATCATAAACCTGAAAAAGGCCTTTTTGGCTTCTTTCAGGTTTAATTTAACCCAAATATTAAAACTGGGAATTAAGCCGAAGCTCGATAGCCATTTGCCGAATCAGCCAAATAGGTATTCGGCTTTTTTCAGCCTTCCCAGGCTTTTCCTTATGGGGATTTATTTGATAATCTCTGGGGGGAGGCATTTTTGGTCGAGGAGTTCCCAAATTTTCAGGGTAGCTTCAAGGGACTCTCCTTGCATAAACCCCGAAGTCTGGTAAAATTTGGAACAGGGGGTCCAATTTTATGGGGTCCTGAAGGGGTCAACACCCTCCTCCATAGAGAAGAATTGTGAAGTTTACAATTCTTCTCTATGGAGATGGGGGCAACCCCTTCGTGACTCCATAAAATTGGACAAGCTGACCCAATCTTCACCAGTCTTTGTGGTTCATGCAAGGAGAGTCCCTTGAAGCAACCCTGAAAATTGGGAACTCTACCTCCAAAAATGCCCCCTCATGAGCTTTGGAAAAAAATCCTCATAGACTAAAATGGGCCTGGACTTTTTTGGTAAACCCAGAAATAAATCCGAATACCTCTTTACTAGTATGGGTATTTGGCTTATATCAAGTTTACAAAAAAAAAAAAAAAAAAAAACAGGCCCAATAAACTCGAACCCGAAATTTACCTTTTTTTTTTTTTTGCACAACCCTAATGAAGAATCTGAATCATATTTGTTTGCCTCCAAAGATCTATCTTATACATGACCAAGGCCTTAGGTGGGTCTATTGGAATGTTTGACTTTTCTTCCTTTGGATGGCAAATCCATTTGACATATCAAAAATTTCTCAGGATTTGGTATTGAATATATATGTTGCTTAAAAGGAGTTTATGTACATATATTACTGTCTTCTAGACAGATGTGATAAAAAATCATGGATATCTGCGGGTCTGTGTAAGGTTCATGCACACAACTGTGATTCAAACTGCAGCTATGCAGGAAGGGAAGAGAAGATTTAGTCATTCAGCTCCCACACAGTTTTGCCACAGTGTTCTTAGTGTTCAAGAGTTTTTTAAAAAATCTTTTTCATTTAAAACTGCTAGGCAACAATATCTAGTATATGTTTCCTACAACATATATATTCAGTATACTCAATTGTTTGTACAAGAATGATAATTTTGGCGAGGGGCTGTGGCTCAGTGGTACAGCATCTGCTTGGCATGCAGAAGGTCCCAGGTTCAATCCCCAGCATCTCCAGTTAAAAAGAGTAGGCAAATATGTGTGAAAGACCACTACCTGAGATCCTGGAGAGCCACTGCCAGTCTGAGTAGACAATACTGACTTTGATGGACCAAGGGTCTGATTCAGTATAAGGCAGCTTTGTGTGTTCAATTTTATTGAGGAGAGATAGTTACAGCTGGTTCATTGGGATAGGTGTTTGGCTCCCTCCCCAGCTGCTTCCCACTATTCCAAACATTTCATGCTTACTCTCAACCTAACTTGCCACACAGGGTTGTTGTGAGTAGAAGAGAATATATAAGCTGCTTTGGGTCCCCGTGGCGCAGAGTGGTAAGCCGCAGTACTGCAGTCCAAGCTCTGCTCGCGACCTGAGTTCAATCCCGACGGAAGTTGGTTTCAGGTAGCTGGCTCAAGGTTGACTCTGAGGTCGGTAAAATGAGTACCCAGCTTGCTGGGGGTAAAGGGAAGAGGACTGGGGAAGGCACTGGCAAACCACCCCATAAACAAAAGTCTGCCTACTAAATGTTGGGATGTGACATCACCCCATGGGTCAGGAACAACCTGGTGCTTGCACAAGGGACCTTTACCTTTCTTACCTTGGGTCCCCACTGTAAAGAAAGGTAGAGTATAAATGAAGTAAATAAATCAGAAAACCAGTACCATCTTCTAGATACCCAGTGTGAAGTAGGGATTGGATTGTTGGACTAGGACTTGGAAGGCTCATGTTCAGATCTCTACTCTGCCATGAAACTCATTGGGTGACCTTTCACAATCTTTCTCTTTCAGCCTAATCAACTTGACAGGATTGCTGGGACCCTAAATTAGTCAAGATGACACATGCAGATTCTTTCCTTTCTCAGCTTGCTCCCAGATTTAGAGAACAATGTTGGTTTTTCTGTGGCGGAGCACATTCTATGAATATCAAAAATGCCAAGTTCAGTCCCTGCTGGGAAAGACATTCATGTGGTTGGAAAGCCATTTCCATCTGGCCAAATAGTATTAGAGCTAGATGAACACTTTGTTTCAGTTTAAGTAGCTGCTGGACCCAGCGTGAGCCAAGTGGGATCAAATACACCATCTTCCATTTCTGACATTGCCCAATTTAAGTATTCAAGTTAAATAGCAATCCATTGCACACAAAAATTTACTACTTTTATTAATTAAACCAAACTTTGTGAGAAAGACTGTGTCATCTACCTGGAAGAATGAAGGTAACACCGGATGAGTTTTTAATTAATCCTGTGAGCCCTTTTGAAAAGGGCTTTGTGATCAACATGGATTAAGAGTCAAGCTATAGCCTCGTAAGTACAACTTGCTACTCAGGCCCTACAGCTTGTTGCTCTGCCAATAAATTGCTACGCTGAAGTCTATCTACCATTTTGCTAATGCAGTGTCACACTTTAAAACGCACTGGGCAAGTGCTTAGTAATTCAAAAAAGGAACAAAAGGGACTAGGCTGCCATAAATCATCTGAAGATTGCAGCCTTCACATAATTTTAGGTTGTATTGATCAGCCCAGGCATTTTCCTGTGTCTTTTTAATTATTTAATTTCCAGAAAAATAGCTTTACCTTGCCGGAAAAAATATATAGGATGCCTGTAAACTCTGGTGATGGAAAGAGACCTGAGTAGGCGGTGGGGAGCTGGGCTGGAAAGACCTGGGTTCAAAACGCTGCTGAGCAACGAGGCTCACCGGCCTCATTCTCTTTCAAGCTAGCCTACCCTGTAGAATTGGTGTGTGCATAGGATGGAGAAAATCCATAGAGCATGTCCCAAGACCCCTGGAGGAAGGATGGGATGCAAATATGGCAAATAATAATAAATAACTCTGGCTTGATTGCTCTTGAGAAAAATATTCCAAAAGAAACTTCTGTTTTCAATTAAATTGCAAATCTTGTGAAATTTTGCTACAGCACTGCTGGTGCTCATTATTCATGCCCTAAGCCAACCATTCATCTTTCATGTTTGTGGGTATGGAGGTGCAACAGTACTCTAGGTGACTAAAAGCTCATGGCTTTTTTAATTCACACAAGCACACAAGCATTTCACCTCCCCGAAATGATTGCCTAAAATTCAAGATTTGTTCCCATCTTTCTTTTCCATTTTCTGCATAGATTTGACAGGAGCACGTTGCAAAGCTGTCATTTGTGACCACGTCAAAAACATCAGGCACATCCACTTGACTTTCCTTCTCTATGCCAATTTCTGTAATCAGTCAAGACAATGTAGGAAGGAGTCCCTGGGTTGCATTCCTGAAAACACTGATTTGGGAATCGCTCTGGGGGGACATTATTGGCTTCAACCTTGATGTGATTTGCTAATAAGGGTTGTTTTCTTTAGTAAATGTCTTTAGGGGATGCAGCCATTCTCATACCATTATGGACCCCCTTGTGGTTCTCTGGAATGTGCCCATATGTGCATTCTGCCGATATTCCCTCCCTGTAAAAAGCTTCACACGAAAAGATACTGGTTTCAGTTATGAATTACGACAATTTACCAATTGTAATTCATCAAATGTCATTTATTTAATTACTTTCTCATGTCAATTAATTTACGTGGGGAAAACAACACGCCCACTTAAATTAAGAATCGGAGAACACAAATCCAGAATAAAAAATCACGTGATGGATGCACCGATCGTCGAGCATTGGATTAAAAATAAGCATTCTGAAAACGATATACAATTTTTTGCAGTTTGGCAAATTACACCAAAAAATACCAAAGAACTTATTTTGATAGGATCTTATGTCAGCAGGAAGCCCGATCCGTACAACTTTTGGATTGTATTGCACCCAAAGGTTTAAATTTGTGTAATGACTTTTCTGCCTTTCTGTAAGATAATTCCTTGCACCTGGAATCACTTCTTCTGCAATTCTATGTATTTAAGTATGTGTCTATTTGAAAATAGTTTGACTAAAGAACAAGAAAGATTCTTGTCAGGTCCTTACCACACAAGTTGCTGTGTTTGAATTTGTATCATACTATGTAAGTATAAATCCTTATATATCTTTATAAATATATATATATATATATATATTAATAGTTACATTTATATCAACAGTAAAGTATAATCTGGGAATATACCCAGGCACTTGAATTATTGGAACTTATGTCCTTTGGGGTGGCTGAAGAAGATTGGAAACAGGCAAAAGTAACCGGCATCCTGTTCTACCCTTTAATCTACAAAGGACATTAAAAGAGAAATTATCTCTACAGTAAAGAAGACAACAACTCAAGGACTTTGCTGTTGAAAAATACTTTTATTTAATTTTTTTATTTGTTGCTGTATAAATCTTAAAAAATTATTTGTACTCTGTTGCATTTCAAAAATTGCAACTACTATATTATGAATTATCAATATGGTACAATGGTAACTATATGACTGTGAATATATGAAGTATAATATATCACAATATAGACTTTTCAAACTATAACTAGAGCCTACAACTGTGCTTTGTGATTACTACTTTCTTATACAGTTGAAACTATTCTTTTTGAATACAACTCCCAGGTACTAGCTGGAGATCTCCTGCTATTACAACTGATCTCCAGTCGATAGGGATCAATTCACCAGGAGAAAATGGCCGCTTTGGCAATTACACTCTACTGCATTGAAGTCCCTCCCCTCTCCAAAGGGGAGCTATTATAGTACAGACATATAATTACTTTAAGTGGTTCAAGATGCCATGCCCCATCTTTCCCTGATAGGCTGTTCTGCTACTCTTCCATGCTGGTTGCCCCACTTCAATGCAAGCTATAGCCCACCACAGATGGGAAAACTAAGCTTGATTCTAGCAAAATTAGAGAACAATCCTTAGCAGGTATACTCAGATTCCAACTCAGGCGACTCAATGCTGAGGAAAGTGTTCTCAAGATTGTACAGTTATGGGATTGGGAAATTTTGCTATGCTGAGGACTTTCTATTCAGTCTGTAAAAGATTACTACCACTATTATGGTATTCACCCCCCCCTAAAAAAAAACCCTCAGGTGTGTACCTTTGTAAATGAACATATATTTGTTCGAAAGGTACAATGACTTTATATTTGTTTAAAAGGTAGGTATTTCATTCCCAAAGAATGCTTTAATTCATCATGATTTTGGAAAAAGGAAACACAACAGAGTCTTAATCTGTTGGCAAATGTAATCCCATTCTGCAGGGCCTATAAGACTGAGATGTCTCGCCAGGCCTACAGTTGAGGGCAGCAATGTTTGCCATTGTAGCTGGACTCCCTTGCCCTACCTTATTTGCTATGCTGAGTTGGTTTGGTTGTTCCTGATTGTTTCTCCTCCAGGCTGGCTGCTCAACCTTGTGTCAATTTATGGGTGCCATCAGATTTTAGAGTTCATTTTTAGAACTGTTGTTTTAATTGTTAAATTGTGTTTACTGTATATACTGTGAATTGGTATTGCGATAGGATGTTTTACAATTTGATCCACTATAAGCCCGACTTTGGCTGGGATACAGTGGGTTATAAATCCAAAAATAAATAAATAAATAAATATGACTGTTATTTAAACAAATTTGGGAGTAATGCCCATTTTTTGTGACATCATGCAGATTATGAACATTGATGGTACTTGACTCACATCCTTGATAAAATGGAGTAACTTAAAAAACAAAATGGTGCCCAATGATTCAATTAAATGTCATATTTCATGTTACTAAAATCACACCAAATACTGGTTGTATAGTATCAAATGAAAGGCACTCTTGTACAGAGTGCAATATTGTGTAAGGATTTATATTTTGTTCCAAAATGTGAACATTCAGTATTAATGAAGTCATTGCTGATAGCTAAACCCAAGTCATTTGAATCTGCATTATGATTTGCTGCAGAGATTCTCATTTCTACCACATTTAACCATCTTGCAACACCTATGTTTGTTTGTGTTTTAAACACATAGAAGGCTAAACATAGTAAGAGCCCCATGGCACAGAGTGGTAAGCTGCAGTACTGTGGTTCAAGCTCTGCTCACGACCTGAGTTTGATCCTGATGGAAGTTGAGTTTAGATAGCCAGCTCAAGGATGACTCAGCCTTCCATCCTTCCAAGGTCAGTAAAATGAGTACCCAGCTTGCTGGGGGTAAAGTGTAGATGACTGGGCAAGGCAATGGCAAACCACCACATAGTCTCCCTAATAGATGTCGGGATGTGACATCATCCCATGGGTCAGGAATCACCTGGTGTTTGCACAGGGGACTACATTTACCTTTTTTAGGCTAAACGTATGTCACACGCAGATCACTGGACATCACATTTTGCACACTGTAATCAATGAAGTCTCTTTAACACAGAAGGTGGGAGAAATAAAATATCTACTAAATATCTTTTGGTTTGAACATCCCCTTCATGGAACGCAAGACATAAAAACATTACTAAAATACCTTGACTGGAAAGGACTTTGATTTAAATTCTGCTTTTCTGCTCTGTGCATCCTGCCTTATTAGTATGCCCTAGATCAACACAAATCAGCATGAGTATAAATATTGTGTTTAAAGGCAGCCATGGTATGTGTTCTACTACGTACTAAGCTGAGTCACACCCTTATAACACCATGGACTTCAATAGAATTAGAAGGGCGTAACTCTTTTCATGATTGCTCTGTTTTCCTTTTGGTAGACAAAAGATAGAGCTACTCTTGAAAGTTTCAGAAACTGAGTATTATCTTCCCTTCTCACATCTGCAATAACAGGGTTTTTTATACTGACAGATAAGCAGCAATTTAACAGTGAAAAAGACCCCAAGAATAGTATATACATTCATGTTTTTAAAAAGGATGGAGTATGATTACTGCTTCTCTAATGTCAAAAAGCTTTTTGCAGAAGTAGTTTGATAAACATAACTTCTATCAACCCACCCCCATTTCCACGCTGATGCTTTCCTAATGCATAACAGTGATGAGCAGCTTCCAAGACATTGCCTTCTTTTACATGGGATGAGAAAGATAAATCCTCACCACTATATGTGGGGATGTTTAGTCACATCCTGTTTTGTCACTGATGCCTCAGAGTGATAAGGGTGCAAGCTGGAAAAGGGAAACATTGCTGACCAGGCTGGAAGCTATTTGATCACTGCCATTCAAAAAAGCTGAGCCATTCTGGCTTGGCTCGCATTGTCAAGACCAACCGTTGCAGAAAATCTGATTACCTTGACACAAAAGAAGTACCCCCATGCCAACATCTTGGTGAAAGCAAAAATGCTCTGCACAGCATTGTGATGGAATGCTTGCAGACCATTAGGAAGATATGCAGCTTTATGCATTCTCACAATAGGATTGGATGTGGGAGGATTGCTTCAGCCTTTCTTTCATACCAATGTGGAACTTGCCCAAGAGCTGGAGAAGAGGTATAAAGTTTAAAAATACTAATAGATTAGAATAAAACAAGCAAATAATAGAAAATTAGGGCTGCCCACCTCCAGGTACTAGCTGGAGATCTCCTGCTATTACAACTGATCTCCAGTCGATAGAGATCACTTCACCTGGAGAAAATGGCCGCTTTGGCAATTGGACTCTATGGCATTGAAGTCTTTCCCCTCCCCAAACCCCGCCCTCCACAGGCTCAACCCAAAAAACCTCCCGCTGGTGGCGCAATGGGACTTGGCAACCCTATAGAAAACTATTATTAGGAGAAAACTAGAGCCCTAGCAAGCAAAGCAAGATACCATGTGGAATAAATGTGTCTATACTTTCTTTCCTAGGAAAGCTTTCAAAGGACATTTATGCATGGGAGTAATTTATGGCCCGCTGGACCCACACTTTCCTGTTGGGAATCTATGCACCAGCAGTCTCCAAGCTCAAATCAAGTCCCTGCTCCATTAAATGCTGCTTTGTAATTGGATTACTTTGTAGCGCTTACTGTGAGAGAAACACCCCCCCCCAAAAAAACAATGCCAGCATAAAAAAGCATTTTAAGAACAACAACAAAAAAAAGGGAACAATCTGAAAGGGGGAGAGAGAAATCTAAGCCTCATTTTTTAAAAGCCTTTCTTCTGCTCAACAGCTCCCAGGATGCCAGAAGCATTGGAATCCCCGCCTCTTTACACCCTGCTTTGAAATTGGCTGTGAAACAAAGCAACTTCCATGTCTCACACTTTGCCTTAATCATGGGGATTTCACCCAGGCTGAGCTCAGGGGAGATGGAACAATCAGGTTAACAAAGGAACGGAAGACTCGAGATTTATGAGGGGTAGCAGCAAAGTTATCTCTAACGGACGGGAAATTCATGCTTAACTCCAAGGAACAACCAAGACAGACTGGGGGCAAACCAAAAGAGACCTGAATTTAAAAGACGAGTCAAGTGCCATCTTAAAAATTAAGAGATTTATTGCGACATGCCCTTTCATGGACTAGATCCTATTTTATTAACTGCAAATGAGTTCGAGTCCACAAAAATTTATAAAATAAATCTTTTTCTTGAAGGTGCTACAAGACAAAAATACTTGAGAAAGCATTTTCTAGTCCCATTCATGCAACAAAAATTAACTATCCATAGGCAGCAAACGTAGGGTTAGATCCAGCCAACTTTTTCAACCTCACCAAATTTCCTTCTTCTTTACAGTTTCTGTTGCATATGCCATGCAAATCCCAACATCCCCAGGACAGCCTTCTTAATGACCAGCTGATACCCTTGTTTCTCTTTTACACCAGCAGACAAGCTGGTTGGATCCAGCCCCCTGTGTATACTAGTTCTGGAAGCCTTGTGAAGCATATTTTTCATAGGATGAACAATACATAATCAACACTCATCAGGGTCATTACAATGTGGAAAAGGTCCTTCCTGCTTCCCTTGCAGAGTAATCCAAAGAGCAAGTTTAATGGGAAAGATCCAGTGGGATCATCAGTTTAGTACAAGAGATGACACAATCCAGATAGAACCCATTAAGGAAAGACATACGCAATCACAGTGCAGTGTGCAGAACAAAAAAATTCTTTTCAGAAACATGAAGACTTGGCATCTATTGATTAATTATTTTAAAAAAAATTGCCCTGCTTTAATTGCATTCAAACTGGTTTTGAATAATCAATAAAAACATGACAAAAATATACAGAACAGAAAAAAATAGCTCTCAGAAATTCACCCCACTCAAGAACTGTACAAATTTGTTAACTTGAAAAACTCAGTTCACTTATTGATCAGCTATTGAAAATGCAGGTATTGGTCAGCTCAGTGCTGAGAGTTTTAAACTTTATTTCCATTCCTTTTGCTTCTCAGTGCCTTTAGGGCAAATTCATACATGCCACTGCTTTTTAGCAATTCTCCCCTGTTGGTGTGCTCGTGTGAAACACAAAGGCAGGATGGCTGATTGATAACCATGCTTTAACCTTCCTCTGCTTTATGGTGCAGATGTGAGTTTATGTTTGATTTGTTTGATTTTAAAATGTGCAAGTGTCCTGATTCTATTCTTTAATTTAAAAAAATGTTTAAAGATTTGTATAGTTTAATTGACCTGGCCAACTGATCTGATTATTTTAGAAGGTTCCTACCTCCACTGATCTTGACAAGGGGCCGCCTCATCTCTCTTTTTGTGAGCAACTTGGAACATCACACCATTCAGCCATCTACTTTCCCCAGACTCTGCAGGACACAGCCGAGTCAATCACATTTAGGTGCTGGGCTTTCTCAGCAGTTCTGTGCATCTGGCGTCTCTGGCGCCATTCCCAGGCAGGTGTAATTTCAAACCCTGGGACCCGTGACAGCTTTTCTATGGATATAAATGTCACTGCTTATAGTTCCATACCTCATGCCAGCCTACAAATAGGAATTTATTCTATTTGGAAGGGGACGGTCCTTAGATTCCAATGGGAGAACGATTACATGTGCCTTCCTGAGATAAACTGGAGTTTTGCTTTGAGCCTATATTCTAAACAGGAAAAAAAAACTTTTGAAGAGTTTGAATAACTTCCTCTGTGTCTGATAAAGCTGAGCTCGTAGGTGCCAATCGCTTAGCTGCACACTTGGCTTTTCCTACATTTCCAACATAGCAGCTTTCAACCAACCACCAATGAGGGAGCTTTAAAAAGTCTAAGAGTTGCTTCAGGAAGCACCCCAAGAAAGCCTGTGTTTCTATGTTCTCTTGTATGGGCTCCATTGTTCTGTCACAGCCTCAATGACTTGGCCAGTCTTTAAAACTGTTTCGAGTTCTCCATACATCTTAAATATTGGCCCCATTATCCCTCATGGTACCTCCACTCTAGACTTTCCTCTTATAGACACATCTTTTTGTCAAACTCTTTAAACCAAATTGTAACTTCCCAGAACTGCTCCCACTCACCTTCATCTCTCCATCCCCCCTTGCTTCCATCCCTCTGTTGTTTCTACATGGTGTTTTACATTATAAACTGCTGTGTGTGTGGGGAGGTGTCAATATATAAAGTGCAAAATGGTTGCATAAGTGCCCTCATTAGCAAGGGGAACAAGCATAAGCAGGTCTACTTGGGGAAAGGTCCCATTTTATTCATTGGAGCTTACTCACAGGAAAGTGTTCTTAGGATTGCCCCAAAGATACTCAAGTTCCCTCAGACAATGTGCAGCCTGGTATGTTTGTTCAGAAACCGCTGTATCTGAGAATGCTTGCTCACAGGAACTTTCCTCAACTTATGCCTCAAACTGCAGCCTTACGGACAAATTTAGATGATATGTGGGGAAATCTTCTCTAGTTTCTCTAATAGCAACTGCAGGAAAGAAGGGAACTGGATAGGGACCGTGGTGCTGAGGAAGGGCTCACTGGCCTTTTCTCCCTGAGCCATTTTCCTGATGTAAATACCCCCACAGTTGTTATTTTCCCAACAGAGAAAATAGAAGCAAATGGCTAGCCTGATCTCGTCAGATCTCAGAAGCTAAGCAGGGTAAGCCCTGGTTAGTATTTGGGTGGGAGACCTCCAAGGAATACCAGGGTTGCTGTGCAGAGGAAGGCACTGGCAAACCACCTCTGTTAGTCTCTTGCCATGAAAACCCCAAAAAGGGGTCGCCATAAGTCGGCTGCGACTTGACGGCACTTTCCACACACAGCTTCCAGGAACAATTTACATCATAAAAAATGTGTAGAGTGATGGATTAACTCCTCCTCCTTATTGCAGTCCCACTCTAATTATATTATACTAACACAATTTTTTTTAAATAGAGAAGCGTGGGGATTTTATCTCCAATATTTTGCTTTTCACCAGTGTTGCCACCACATCATAATTCACTCGAATAAGATAGGAAGGACTCACTTGACAGAATATATGAAGTTAATACCTGGTAGTCCTGAAGCCCAGCTTGTCAGGAATATATTCTGATTGCCTGACTAAGGAACCTGAACCATAGCCTGTAATTGACAACCACCATTCTCACCTGTACCATGGCTTAATTTCCCTACTCGGTTTAGTCATTTGCTAAATGTTAATGTTTGTAAAGCACTTCAGAGGTTAAAAGTGGTATATAATCGCTGTGTATTATTATTCTCCTGCTTCCTTTGATCTTTATAAGGTTATCCAAACTCAGAGCAATTAAGCCTTCGATAAAAATGGCAGCAGCTTTTCTTTGCAGAAAATGTCAACTCCGTAGTCCTCAATTTCCTATAATCTCTAGTAGAAGAGTGACTGCGAAATGGAAAGCTATTGATCAAAAAGCCATGACACAAAGAATACTTTGACATTGCAAATGAATTCAGCTTGTTAAAATATATAGCTAAAGAAGAATATTTGTATCCACTTTTCCATGGAAAAAGCATTTCCTGGCTCTGATTTGGGGAGGGAATTGCAAGAGGTATTTTGATGGTGTTGGGTAATTGCTGTTTTGAAAATAGCTGTGTTCTCATAGAAAACTAAGAAAAGGTTGGTAGACCTTTGTTCTTTATTTGAAAGATTTATGTTGCTAACCTTCAACCAAAGCATGATATATGGACACTGATCTTTACTGGGGAGGGGGGAAATGCAGCCCTCCTAAAGTCTAAAAGATGGAATGCAGGTATAAAAGCATATGCAGCTTGCTTAAGTGATTCATCAGAATGAGGCAAAGCTGAATAAAAGACAAGCATATAACATGTTCACAGTCCCTACAGTCATCCAAAATTCTACTACAAGCCTAGGGATGCTTACTTGTAAGCCAGCCGCATAGAAATCAGTGGAAGTTTAATACGTTTGCCATGTTAGAACAGTTAATGCCTACACATTAAAACAAAACCCGGAGGAAATTCTTGTATGGTATCTGCTATACAAATATTTATGTTTTTATATTCTGTTTTTCTGCCGCAAAGTCCTCAAAGGGGTTTTGGGAGGGGAAATTTGGGAGGAATGGCTCATTCAGTGATCTAGCCTCTGAGAATTTCATCCCAGTTGGGCAGGGAGAGTTACACTTAGAAATGTGTTTCCTGTTGTTGAAAAAAATCGGGTTGTATTGATTTCCTAATACCACAAGGTTTGTTACTGATATTAAAGGATCCAACATAAGTTTGTAAAACAAATAAGTTTGTAAGAACTGAGTTCAAGATTTGGTTTGCTTTTGTGCATGGCAGGGAAGGAAAATGGCATGGTATTGAAATGAGCTACTAAATTGGCCTCCATCCTGCAGTAGGAAAGTTGGAATGTTTTAATTGTTGGTTTTATGTTTTTATATATGCATTTTAGTTTGGGTCTAATGATGTGTTTCCGTTGGTTTGAATGGTTTTAAGATGTGGTTTTGTTATGTATTTTAAAAATTTTGTTAGCCACCTTGGTGGCCCTTATGAGAGCAGAAAGGCAGGGTATAAATTTATAAAATAAACAAAATAGGAAAGAGAAGTTTATATTTCACAGAATTAGTGGGAAGTGCAGAAATTGATGGAAGTTAGGGAATGGGGACTGAAAATTTCATTATGTGCCTTCTACCTTTCTTCACATTATGCAAATACTGCTGAAAATAACCCTACAATAACAAAAAATGTACACAGTCATGCATCCCTAAACCAAATAGCCAAGTTTTAGAATAATGCATAGACATGAATTTTCTGAATATGACAGCTTCTATTAGATTGGAGCCCATGAATCTGTTCTGGTAGCTCTGGTGCTTTCCTCCTGTACAAGGAGCCATCCCTGATGCAAGTAACCTTGTAAACTTCCTCTTAAAAGTACCGTAATTCACCGCATAATGGTCGCAGATTTTATGCCAATTTTTTTTTGAAAAAAATTGAGGCGTGACCATTATGTGAAGCTTTTAAAAAAAAATGATTACTAAACTGCCCCAGCTCACGTCGCTCCCCTCCTACCCCCACAGCGCACCTCTCATGAGTCCCAATGAGCTTCGTCCTCCTCCAGCACTCCGCTGCCCAGCTGCCCTGCGCCAGGCAACAAAGGCATGGTAAGACCTCATGCTTCGGTGTTTGCAGCGTACGCAGGGCTGGAGTAGCCATGGACAATGGAGGCTCCAGGGAGAGTCCCGGTTAGCTGCGACAATTATGCAACAAAAGGTCAAAAACCAAATTTTGGAGTGAAAAAACAGGGTGCTACGAGTATGCAGTGGCAACGATTATGCGGTGAATTACGGTACCTGGAGAAATTCCTGCCTTAAGGCAGTTTGCTCCATACCCCAGCCAAGAGAGGGAGTCTAGAATATACCTGCTTGGAAGGGGAGGGCTAAGCAAAATCATCCAGCTGCCTGCTGTTGTTGCCTAGAGCCTCACCACTGGGACTCCTGCTCTTTGCTGGAGCAGGTCCCTGAGTTAGCAGTTTCTGCTCAGCATACAGGATTGCATCTTCATATATTTTCCTAAGACTTCTGGGATAAAGTCTCACTCCAGAGGGAGTGAGACTACTATTGGTGGGGTCACCGCCAAATAGGGTTGCCAACCCCCAGGTACTGGCTGGAGATCTCCCACTATTACAATTGATCTCCCCCCAAAAAATATCAGTTCCCCTGGAGAAAATGGCTGCTTTGGCAATTGGACTCTATGGCATTGAAGTCCCTCCCCTCCCCAAACCCCACCCTTCTCAGGCTTCACCCCCAAAATCTCCAGGTATTTCCCAACCCGGAGCTGGCAACCCTACCCCCAAAGTGGCTTCTCCAAAGTGAACTGCCACTTTGGGGGAGCCACTTCAGTTGGAAGATGAGGATGGGGGGCTGTATTCTTGTTTATAGAGCCAGAGGTACTGGGAGAGCTAAAGGGCTTGTAAGCTGGTTGGGAGGGAGGGAATCCTATTCAGCTGCCTCCTTATAGGGAAGAAAGCCAGTAGGTATGTGCCTTGGGGAGGGGGCTGCCATTCCCCTGATCCAAAGTAAAGGGAGATATAGTGGCAGGATACAAAAAAGGAGGCTTGGCTCTTGGTTGGCCACTCCTCCTTCAAGTCTGCCTCCCAGCCAAAGGAGGCCTGGTTGCACCAAGGTTGGGCCCCTTGGCCTTAAGGACCTGCCACTGAATGACAGGTCAGTAAATGGAAAAACTACTGCCATTCAGGATTCAATCCTAGATGACCAGGCAGTCCTGTCATGTGTTATGGAGACCTGGTATGATGAGACTCTGTTCTCTAAGTTTCTCTGTATAGGAGCAGGATAGAGTAGGGGGATGGGGGCGGTCACAGTGGTCTACCGGGATACCATCCATCAAGTTTCCTTATCCAGTAGTCTGCCAGTTTTGAGTGTGTGCTCATGAAGATGGGTGACCAGGACAGGGTAGGGATTGTGCTAGTGTACTGTCCACACCACTGCCCAGGTGACTCTTTTCCTGAGCTAGCCAATCCAGTCTTCGGTGTGCTAGTGGAAACCCCAAGACTGGTGGTCCTGAGTGACTTTAACATCTACGGCAAGGTTAGGCTGTAAGGAGTAGCTCAGGATTGCATGGCCTCCATGATAACCATGGGCCTGTCCAAAATGATTACTGGTCCCACATATTTAGCAAGGTACACTTTGGATTTAGTCTACTATAGTGCCGGAGGGTGATCCGGAGGTGGGGTAATTAAAGCTTACTCTTTTGTCATGGACAGATCATTACCTGATAGAGTTCAGACATAATGTTTCCTCTTTCCTCTGCAGGGGTGCTGGACCTCAGTGCCAGGGTTTCTTGAAAGATACTAATTTTCTGGGCCCATTTCAATCTGGCTTCAGGCTAGGATTTGGAACAAAGACTGCTTTGGTCACCTTGGTTGATGACCTTCAGCAAGAACTAGACAGGATAAATATGATCCTGCTAGTTCAGCTGGATCTCTCAGCACCATCTTTACCATTGGCCATAATATACTGAGCTGCCTCTCAGCACTGTGACTAATGGTCACAGTATTATGGTGGCTCGGGTCCTTTCTGGGAGGTTGGTCTCAAAAGATAGTGTTGAGGGATTCCTGCTGTGACCCATAGCCACTGACCTATGGAGTGCCATAGGGCTCCATCTTATCCCCAAGCTATTTAATATCTATATGAAGCCACTGGGAGAGATCATCAGGCGTTATGGAATGAGATATCACCCATATATGAATGATACCCAGTTCTACCTTTCTTTTACAACTGATTCTGAGGATGCTGTTTAGGGGTGTGCATTTTGGCAAAGCTGAACTGAAAAAAGCCAAGATTGTAGCCAGCAATCCCGATCCTGAAAAAGCTGGAAAAATGGCCTTTTCAGGATCATTTCAGGATCGCCAGCTACAGCCGCTAAAAGGAAAAAACACCTTCGCAAGTGTTTAAATCCCACCCACCCCTCCACTGTTGTCTACGGGGAATCTTTCTGAGGCAGCTATTTTTAAAGGCACAGGCACCAAATTTGCAGCATAGTTGCTGGTAACTCTCCTTAGAAGAACCTACAAGTTTGGTAAAGATTGACTGACGTGGCATTGCACTATAGCCCACAAAGGTATAAATCTTGTACTTGTTTTTGCTGTAGTCACCTTTTCACATGAACTGCTCAGTTTGAAGGCATGCAATTTGTGATATTGCCTGTGTGACTATACCTGATTCCTTAACAAAAAGACCAGTACAAATGGCTGCTGATTAGTAATGGGTAAACTCCTTCATCTCAAATTACGGTCGGGTGGTCACTCACAAGCATAATCAGGGAATGCTTGGAACAGATTTTTTAAAAGAGCTCTGATTTGATGGTTTATAATGGGGAGGGGGTTACACCAATTTCTTTTCAGAATTTTTCTTTCGAGAACATGAAGGTTTGTTCATTAAGCTTTTTTCTTCCAAACTGTCCAATTCAGAGGTGGTTTTTTAAAAAAAAAAATCCAGCCATTGTATATTTGCTTTTTTAAAGGTCACATTTACATGGTGCATGACCTACCTTTGGGGCATACAGAATTTTGCCTAACTCAGAAATTCCCAGTCCACATTGATGATTTGATTACTAGACTCAGGAGGCAGACTATTGTTCAATAAATTACATACCCATTTTGAAAAGTTCAAGCCAATTTCAGCAATCAACTCACATGCATCAGAGCAGCTAAGCTGCTTTTGAATGCCTAGTCTGATGAATGCTGACCATGCAGGTGCAAAATTGGCACATAAACTTGATAGATATCTTGTTCCTAATTCCACGCAATTTCAAAGCAAGTGATCTTAACTTGCAATACATTTGGGTATTATGTACTGGGAAAGTTCTTATTCCAAGCCTCTTGTATTCAAACTTTTCTAGCATCACAGTTAGCAATTGAGCAACTGGCCACAGGTGCTCATTATAAGCATACAATATACATTAGAAATAGAATAAGATAAACGAACCCCACAAGCATGGAAAAGTAAACTTCCTCCAAGATTTGTTTATGGTGAGCACATTGCCCAACAATGGTTCTCTGCTGCTATATAAAAGTTCAGCTAAACATGCCAAGGGATGTTTAGTATATAGGAGCAGGAGAGGAAAGCTCTACAAAAGTAGTGTAGAGCTGTAATGTACAGCCATTCTGGGAGCATGGGAATCAAGTTCATAACAACTGGCTTCAAAATAATCTTAACCCCATCCTTATATTTTCCTGTGCTGAAAATTGCACATCTTATCTCTCCCCTCTTCTTTGCAAGTACATCATCAGAAACACGGGTTTGTAGCATTAATGCCCCCTTTTTTTAAACGTCAGTCCTTTAATTCAGAGTTTATTAGTATTTTTAGAATTCAGCCTAAATCAGAATGCTCTGGCCACAGAAGTTAATAACGAACATCTCAGTTATCATTAAAATATCTTCCATTTGTGGACTGTCACTTAACAAATCCATTCGAAGAGCTCTACTGATGGGATCCAAAATCAACTGGGATGCCAAAACAAAGAGATATTTGCTTCTGTCTCATTCCTAGGCTAATGTTGGCAGTCAAATTGATCAGTTTTCACAACTAAGGGCCAAAACCAGACATGCCGTGCCTTTTTTGGCTGTCTTTTTATCTTCCACAGTCTCTTTTTCACTCTGCCTTGCTTATAAAGTCTGATACAAACAATGTGCGGTGTGGCATCGTGCTGTGCATCTCCCCGCCCCTCCAGCTGTGAGGTGGGAACAGAGAGACACACAGCATGATGATGTCACATCAAAGCTGTTTGCACTCGATGTTACAAGGCAAAGAGGGTGAACAGACAAGGAATGAGGGCTGTTCTGTGTCTCTCATAATATTGTTCAATTTGTCCCAAAGATAAGCACATTAAATCCTTACCTGTGGAAGTTTTCAGTGCTGGCAGAATCACTCTGTGTTCTCAGTGCCTCCTTTAGCCTGAGCCACCAACACATCTCCCAAAATAACTCATGTTCTGCTAGGAAACAATAGCCTTGATTTGTTTCTCTAGGAATCTCGGACTTGTGTTTCTTCAATCTTTTATGATACCATCTATGTTCGGTGGACCAGGTACTCTAGCTTCATTAATTTTAGCACTCGTTTTTCTTTTTTTCTTTTTTTCACAAAGGTTATTTGTGAACCCCTGTGTCCAGGAGGATAAAGAGGCCACTAAATGCATCACTTATAAAGCAGAGGACAAAGGTCTTGTTGTATGATCTCTCACTGATGCAGTCCTGATAGAGGCTTGCAAAGTGCCAGCGGTGAGGGAGCAATTCCTGGAGCAACAGGAAGAATAAAAATGTTATTTTAAAGAGGAGGGTTATTTAAACAGATGCTCCATTGTAAAATCAGCATCCCAGCAATAAAACATACAGCATAGACTGGTGTCTGCAGGCTTGTTTGCTAAGACTATTCTCACTTACCTCTGGCCACATGTTTTTTGTTTGTTCAGGTGGCTCTGCTTCCCTCTGACATCAACAGACAGAAGAGCACCAGAAGGCTACTGGTTCTCTCCCCCCCTCCCCCCAACATAGAGAAGTTTTAAAAGAAATGATTTTGGGCACAATCTACCAAGAAATTCTTCTGCACAAGTCCCACTGATATGAAAATGTGCACAGATCCCAGTCATTTCAGCAAGACTTACTCAGGAGCAGTTCCAGCTGGAGCCTTTGGTTGTTAATACACATTTATTTTATACTAGTTCAAAATCTCTCTTAAAAACAACAACACTCATGGCAACAACCCTATTCAGAAGTACGGTAAGTCCCCTTTTATTCAATAGGGCCTACTCCCAATAAAGAGTTCTTAGGATTGCAGCCTCAAGCTGTGTTACTTTACAACCTTTTAGAAAATGCATTGTATCGTATATGGCAAGCACTCAGAAGTTGGTACATGAGCATGTTACACTTCTACAAAAAGGCGCTTGAGCATCTTCCATGAGGCAGATGCACCTTGGGCCCAGTCACACACTTAGGGTTTCCAGGTCCTCCCTCTGGCCACCGGTGTGGGATGGCGGAGAGTAGAATTTCCAGATCCAGCTTGGGAAACTCCTGGAAATTTGGCGAGGACAGGGACCTCAGTGGGGTACAATGACATAAGAGTCCACCTGTCAAAGCATCCATTTTCTCCAGGGGAAATGATCTCTGTAGTCTGGAGTTGCGCTATAATTCTGTGGGTTCCCCAGGTCCCACCTGGAGGCTGGCATCCCTACACACACTCTCAGTTAAATATGTTGCTGTTGTGGGGGTATTGTTATGAGCATAAAATGGAGGGGAGCATGATAATGTATGTCATTTTGGGTCTTCACTGGGGAGAAAGGCAGTATACAAATTACGTACAAATAAACATGTTACTGTGTATACAGAAAGAAAAATGGAAAACACATTCATCCATTTCTATCACAGCATGTTGACATATAAAGTTACCCTCCCAGGTTATGTGAAAACCACTGTTTTAAAGGATGAGCAGTATTATATGTAAATCCTAACCATCTCCAACCTACATGTATCAGTGTTTGCTCATATCTATCCCCTTCTTCCTCCATTGGACTAGTCATTCTGTCTCAGACTACCACACTGCTGAATTACAACTAATAATGAAGCTCAAGACTATGTATTCTCCTGGACTTAATAGAGATCTGGGATTCCTGTCTCATTACCAATGCTAATCTAATCCAATCACATCTGCTAATGTCATTTAATTGCTTTTGACATTTACATTGCTGTTGTGTGTCTAATTCACTGGTCTCTATTTAAGGATAGATGGAATCACATCCTAGCTATATCTGAAGAAGTAAGCTATGGCTCACAAAAGCTCATACCCTGCCAGACATTTTGTTAGTTTTTAAGGTGCTACTGGACTCTTGCTCTCTTCTAGACTACCCCACTGATTTGTTGCATGGACAAAATGGAAAAAGGGAAAACCACACTGAGCTTTTGGAGGAAGGGTGAGACAAAAATTAGTTTGGCAGGAAGATTTATTGTTTTTCTTGATTTTTAACAGATAGCTGCTTTGAGCACTTAAAACAGAAAAGTGGGATAAAACTCTCTTAAATAAAGAATTAAAATATCATGTGTTCCAAGAGCAAAAAACAATGAATAAAAAAATATGTATGAAGCTTATACATTGTGCTGTAGCCTGTGCTGGTTGCCATCATAGATCCAGAGGAACCATCACGAGTAGTTACATTTGCAGTATAATCCTGTTCTGTGGGAAGAGAGCTCATGCTGTCTTCACTTCCTTGAGTAGGATAGAGTTCCAGTTCACTCCACTCCAGTTCCACTCAAAGGTTTAGTATCTTTTGTATAAGACAGCACTGGAGACTGATGTCTTTGTAATATTTATTTACAAATGTACACAGTCCTTAGTGGAAGGAAACTGGCACTACTGCAACAAGCTCACTAACTCTGGTGCTTTTACACATGCCGAATAATATACTTTCAATGCACTTTGCAACTGGATTTTGTGTGAAACAGCAAAATCCACTTCCAAATGATCATTAAAGAGCATTGAAAGAAGTTTGGAAGTGCATTGTTCAGCATGTGTGAAAGCATGTGTCAGACTTTCAGAGCACCATTGGTTCAGCCTTTGCCTCACCTTCACTCTCACAAGGTTGTAACCCAACTTTAACAAACTACAGTTGTAACTTCTTAGCTCTGTCTTTCATTGCTTTCTCTTCTCTCACATGTATGCACTCTGCTGGGCATTCTGGTCTCAAAGCCCACCCTCTGAAGATAGATTGCCCATTCAAGAGAACATCCACAGCCATTAAAGGAACATTAAGGTACTGCTGTTAAATCCCAGACTACCCATTGAGGAAATATCAGCCAATCATTTCAGACCATTAGCAAGCAATCAACTTAACAAAGGGTGGTAAGGCCTCTTCTGTAATGGCACTTGCCAACTTTCTAGCTGGTTTAGTGCATAAGGTTGGGCAAATTGTAGTCTAGATGTTCCTGAGGATCTAATGCCATGCTTTTCCAAACCTGAAACTGCTTTTCAGTCTTACAAACTAAGTGACGCAGTTAATGGCAACATATTGTTTTTAGAGCATATTTCCTATCTCATCCTTCTCCCCACTCCCAGCTATATATCACTGTTGATATAGTCAATGAAGCTTCAAGGATCAGGGCAAAGAATACTTTCTCAGGAACTCATTTCCTGTGCAAATGTATGCTTTAGCTGGAATCTGTTTGTGATCTTGAGGGAATGAGTAAGCAAAACATTAAAATTCCAATAAAAACACAGCCAAAATGGACAGAAGTAGATAAGCCTCTGATCAGTATGTTTGTAGAGACTCCCAGAGTGAAAATTCAGAAGGTTCTCTTTTATAATCAGACTACATGGTTACTATTCCTGTTAAAAATTTTATTTCACCTCGAGCTAAGTAACAAGTCTGTAAGTATGTTGCAGACACTTGTTATCTTTTCTCAGTTTTCCCTCAAATTCCTTTTTCATCATCTCAGAGTAAACACATTTTACAAAGGCAATTTTATGGTTGTTTCATCTATCCAGGCCATGATTCCATGCATTTCAAGTTTATCTTATTCTTCAGAACGCTTCATTCTGCTTGTATTTGTAATAGGTTACGAATCTGAAGTTTTAATTATGATGACATCCCAAATCTGCTGCCATTATTGTGATTATTTTTAAATCATTTTGAATGTTAAATAATATGAAATAGAACACGCTCACACATTATGGTGTCCTCTTTGTAGCAGTGTAGTGGATAAGAGCAGTGGTTTGGAGCAGTGGAGTCTGATCTGGAGAACCAGGTTTGATTCCACACTCTCCCACATGAGCGGCGGAGGCTAGTCTGGTGAACTGGATTTGTTTCCCCACTCCTACACACGAAGCCAGCTGGGTGACCTTGGGCTAGTCACAGCTCTCTCAGCCCCACCTACCTCACAGTGTGTCTGTTGTGGGGAGGGGAAGGTGATTGTAAGCTGGTTTGATTCTCCCTTCAGTGGCAGAAAAAGTTGGCATATAAAAACCAACTCTTCTTCTTCTTCCATAATCTCTGCCTCTAGAAATTATCTTATTCATAGACCCACAGCTAGGCTTACAAAACCACGTTAAGATTATTTGTAGGACTCTGTGTTTGACATAACTAATTTGGCAGTTGCACTCTTAATGAACTACACAGAAAATACACCTTAGAGTTGCTAACCTCTCAGTGGGAGCTGGAGTTCTTCCAGAATTGCAATTGATTACCAGACTACAGAGATCAGTTCCCCATAGAGGAAATGACTACAAATGACAGAGTCTATGGCATCCCATCCCTGTTGAGCTCCCTCCCCAAACTGTGCCCTCCCCAGGTTCCACTGCCAAATCCCCAGGAATTTCCCAACCCAGAGTTGGCAGTCTTACTGCACCTACTTGCAACATAGCTCCAGTTATATAGTTCAGGAGTGCCTGGCTTGGTGAGGACATGAAGGTCAGGGGGTCCTGTAAGTATCTACTCAAACCTCAAGCAGCATAAAAAGTTCATCTTCACCTGTAAAACTGGAAACACTGATCTGCATGGCTTGAAAAATCATGATTAAGTATTAAGTCCATATCAATACAATGTGCATTTTTCCTCCTGTGTGGCAGGGTAAATCATGCATGCAAACTATGCATAAAATGGACTACAAATTCATTTTTAAAAAAGAAAGTATTCAAATGCTGGATAAAATATACAGGGCACCACATGCACTCCTTGCCTTGGGCAATATTTGATCTATGACCAGTCATGCCTGCATACTTCTTGACCAAAAATAAGAGCTCAGAATGAAGCGGCAAAGAGTCTTCATGCCAATGAAGGGGTGTGGCTATAGTATGGTATGGTTGACCCAGTTCCCATGGTGGTGGAGATACAAAATGGTGTTCAATGAATAAACTCCAGAACTGAGGGATGGGCTAAAGTGGAAAGGGTGGAATCTGGAACACTCCTTAACCAGCCAGCGTCACTTCTTTGACAGACCAGGTGGCAAGAGAGGCCAGCAGTAATTGGCAACTGCAGTAGTGGCTGTAAAGAGCTCCCCAAAAGCTCCAGTTCTAACCCAGCTCACTGTCAGAGACCAGGGAGATTTCCAGACTTGGAGATGTAGAGGGAGACCATCCATTACACAGTCAACCTAATCTTACCAGTCTGGAAAAATGTGCACTGGTGTCACCAAAAAGGGAGATTCTCTGTTTTTTTTGTCCTGAATGATTTTGGGGATAGGAAACCTGAATAAAAAAACTTCAGGTTCCATCTTTTCTGTTGTAACCAAAGGTTTCTTGTTTTAGTTAAATTTCTGCTTACCATGGAAATATTCTAAGATGGGTGTGTTGGTTGAGGGCTAAAAGTTGTATGACGAAGTTGTAACCACTGTAGAGGAATACCACCCAGCCTCCGCTGGGCAGGACCTCTATTAAGGGTTGGCGAAGAGTTATTTCCCAAAACAAAACACTGAGCCCAGGAGTTTTCCTTTGCTCAGTGGGTAAGCTGCCACCAGCCCCTATGCGAACAGTCAGCCCAGGCAGAGGATAGGGGCAGCCTCTGCCGGCTGTTTCCAACTTAAAGAGCAACGCCTCTCCTGAGAGGTAGGATGCCCAGCAGGCGAGGATTATGCTAACAAAAGGTTTTAAGCCTTGGTAGGTGGTCACACAAACAAAAGGCACTTCAGATTTAGCATTGGGAGCCTTGAGTCAAAAGACAAAACCAAATATAGGTTAAAGGTTTATTATCAAGATTTGTGCTCATTACAGAAAGGAAAATTCATGAAGCCTTAAGGCACAAAAATAACAAAGCTTAATATATATGGAGCTACGCAGTCAGGTCCTCAGGTTCAAACTTTTGGCAAAGTTTAAGACAAGAGTCTAGAGGTTTGTTACAGATTACCAAATCTCCAAAGGTTCATGCATCTTGGTTTCAGCGTGCAAGTTCCCTCAGTCAGACAGACAAAGGTTCCCCCTGCGAAAGGGCAAATCAAAACAAGTTTTGATGATATTGTCGAAGGCTTTCACGGTCAGAGTTCATTGGTTCTTGTAGGCTATCTGGGCTGTGTGACCGTGGTCTTGGTATTTTCTTTCCTGACATTTCGCCAGCAGCTGTGGCAGGCATCTTCAGAGGAGTAACACTGAAGGACAGTGTCTCTCAGTGTCAAGTGTGTAGGAAGAGTAATATATAGTCAGAAAGGGGTTGGGTTGAGCTGAATCATTGTCCTGCAAAAACAGTCAACAATGCAGATTAGCTTTGGATTTCACACATTAACAGATCACTTCAGGATACAATGGTTGCATATTAACATACCGCACCCTCATTAGCACATTATCTTGATACTTACAGGACAATGATTAGCACATTACCTTTGATACTTTTTGCAGGACAATGATTCAGCTCAACCCAATCCCTTTCTGACTATATATTACTCTTCCTACACACTTGAGACACTGTCCTTCAGTGTTACTCCTCTGAAGATGCCTGCCACAGCTGCTGGCGAAACGTCAGGAAAGAAAATACCAAGACCACGGTTACACAGCCCGGATAACCTACAAGAACCAAAGTTTTGATGAAGTTAGGCATGGGCCAGCCATACCCTAATGTTCATGATTTCTCATTGAACATGGTCTACTTTTATCTTTGCAATCCCAATAACGTGGGCCTAATATGCCAATGAGAATACGAAGAGAGTCATAAACCAGTGATTGATGGTCATGTCAAACACTTCTCTCTGTGTTGCATCAGCATGTCAGAGGTGCTTCAATTCTGCAGTAATACAAAGCACCTGGCCATCCTTAAGTCAGAGATAAGAGCAAGGCCAACAGATTTGTAACCAGGGTAACTAATGTCCTTCAATTTAGGGAGGAAGGGAGGTGAAATAGCTTGCATCAGGTGTGCTCTGCCCCCTTCCTTCAAAGCAAATTCTTTAAATGAAAGTGTTCTCACGGTTGTAAATTACTGAGTGAACCTTTTGCCTCTCTTAGGCCTTCTGAGTTTAATATCAAATCATACCAGGCCTTAGCGTGAACCAAAGAAATTCTAACACAAGGAATGGTGGGAGCCCAATTCCTTGACAACCACTATTCTAGAATAGATTCCAAACAAACATAGAATGCAACTCCCAAGCAAACTTGAGCTCTACCACCTCTCATTTTACAACTGCTTGACTGCCAGATATACATCTCTTATTAGACAAAAAGGGCAAGAGTCCAGTAGCACCTTAAAGACTAACAAAAATATTTTCTGGTAGGGTATGAGCTTTCGTGAGCCACAGCTCACTTCTTCAGAAGTTCTGAAGAAGTGAGCTGTGGCTCACGAAAGCTCATACCCTACCAGAAAATATTTTTGTTAGTCTTTAAGGTGCTACTGGACTCTTGCCCTTTTTGACTACTGCAAACAGACTAACACGGCTACCCACTGTGAATTATCTCTTATTAGAGTTCACCATAAAAATTCTGAAACAGATAATATTCTATAGTAAAACAAGCAAGAACCCATGATACTTGTGGGGGGAATCCCTTCCCCCATCACTACATCTGAGGCTTCCACCACCCACCGTCAAGAATGACAGCAGTGATCCCAGTGCTGTTCCTGGCAGCTGGGACCAATGAAGCTTGCTCCCATCCCCCAATGCTGGCGAGGCCTCTGTGGGTCCTGGCCTCTGCTGCCAGGCCCACCAATCCTCCCCCCCCACACACCATTAAGGAGGAAGGTGGCAGTGAGCCCCATATGTCTCCTGGCTGCCAGGCCTGCTGAATTTTGTTCCCCTCAACCTGATGCTGGCAGGTCCTTGTCTTTGTCGCGCACAGCTTGTCTGGACTTCAGGAGTTTACCTGGTAGCAACTTCACACCACGCAGTTCTGCTATGTACAGTTTATTTACAATATCTACACAGAGTCCTTTGGCTGTTAACATTCACAGCTCTGAGCAACAGCATGCTCCGCCAGCATATATATTTCAGGCAAGAGGTAACTCACATTCACTACACAGACTTATATACACATTCATGACCAATCACAGTTCACCTGAGATGAGTCATTCTGGCTGTACAAACTGGATCAGACCAGCATCATCACATGACTTAGCTGTCACTCTGATCAGTATGATCTGTTTAGCAAACTGCAGACTAGGCATAACTTTGACATATGTTTTTTTTTAATTTTTTTATTATTTTTATAAGAAAACATAAACACAAAAACAAAAAAAAGAAAAATAATAATAATACATATAAAAAGAAAAAAGAAATACATGTTCAGCGCACTACTTATCCATTAATACAATATACAATTCACTAAATTCCATCGTGCCCTGAATCCAAATCCCACCCCCCCACCACAGTACCCTTCACCATCGGACTTCCGATGGAGAGTTATGACATTACAAAATAAAATATCTATAATTATATCATATTTAAAATCATATTGTACTATAATTCGTTAACTATACTTTTAAAATCCGTTTTTGCCACCTTATCCCAATATGCAGTAGCCTTTGACTATGTTGATTTAAATTCCTCCATATCTTTACAATGTAAAGAAGCAGTAATTTTGGCCATCCGCATATACATCCATACTTTTTCTCTCCACTCTTTAATTGAAGGTTTATTTGTTTGCTTCCATTTTTTTGCTATTACAATTCTTGCTGCTGCAAAACTATATTGACATATGACTCTTTCACCTTTATCTAAATCTTTTTTTGAAATACCCAATAGGCAAAAGGCGGGGTCTCTCTTAATTATTGATTTAATCAGATTATTAGTTTCATTCAAAACTAATCTCCAAAACCTCCTTATTTTTTTACAAAACCACCAAACATGCATAAATGTACCTATTTCCATACCACATTTCCAACATAAAGCTTCATCTTCTTTCTTCATTTTACTTAACAATACTGGGATTATGTGCCATCTATAAAACATTTTATACAAATTCTCTCTTATTTCATTTGAAATGGTAAACTTAAATTCCTTTTTCCATAAGTTTTCCCATATTTCCAAATCTATATTATAACCTAAATCTCTCATCCATTTCAACATCACCGGCTTAATCCTTTCTTGTTCTAAGTTTATTTCTATAAGTAATTTATATACCCTCCCTATCAATCCTTTATTGCCCTTTGATAGTATGATCTCAAATTTCGATTTGGTTTGATTAAAACCCAACTTGTTATCTTTATTAAAAACATCTCTTAATTTATAATACATAAACCAGTCTTTAATCTGAAGTTCTTCTTTTAATTTCAATACCCATGTACCATCTTTGTATTCTATCATTTCTCTATAATTATTACCATCCAAGTTTAAATGTATACCCCTTCTCAAAAATGCTTCTACAGGATTAATCCAGCCGGGAGTTTTGCTTTCAAAAACATCCTTATATTTCTTCCATACTTTTAATAGATTTTTCCTAATAATGTGAGAATTAAATTCTTTATTTACTTTCTCCTTTTCGTACCACAAGTAAGCATGCCACCCAAATCTCAATTTAAATCCTTCTAATTCTAATAATTTCGGGTTCTCTAAGAGAATCCAGTGTTTGATCCAGGTGAAACATGCTGCTTGATAATACATTTTTAAATCTGGTAGACCAAATCCTCCCGAATCTTTCAATTCAATTAAATTATTATATGCAATCCTGTGTCTTTCTTTACCCCAGAGAAATCTCATAATATCTTTTTTCCAAGCATCAAATATCTGTACACCCTTAACTATTAGGAGGTTTTGAAACAAAAAAAGCATTTTAGGTAATATCATCATTTTAACTACCGAAATTCTTCCCCACAGTGATAATGGTAGTTTTTCCCAACTTGTCAAATCCTTTTTTATCTATTGCCATTGATTCACATAATTATCTTGAAATAAATTAAGATTATTATTTGATATCCATATGCCTAAATATTTAACTTTATTTTCAATAATAAACCCCGTCTTTTTTGTTAATATTTGTTGTTGTGAAAGAGTCATATTCTTAGTTAAAATCTTGGTTTTAGTTTTGTTAATTTTGAAACCTGAAAGCTTTCCATAAACCTCCAAAATTTTGTTCCATCTGTCAATTTGTTCAATCGGATCACTCAAAAAACAAACTAAATCATCCGCATATGCTTTACATTTATAATGATTTTTACCTATTCGTACACCAACTACATCGTCATTTGTTCTAAAATTATACAATAAAAATTCTAATGCTAAAATAAACAATAAAGGGGAAAGAGGACATCCCTGTCTCGTTCCCCTTTGTATTTCAATATTTGGTGATAATGACCCATTTATAATCAGATTGGCAGTTTGTTGTGTATATATTCCTTTTATAGCTGTTTTAAAATTCACACCAAAATCCATAAAGTCTAATATCTTAAACATAAACTGCCAATTGACATTGTCAAAAGCTTTTTCAGCATCCAAAAATATCAACGCTATTGGTGTTGTATTTTGTTCTGCATATTCTAAAAGATCAATTACCACCCTCACATTCTGACTCATCAACCTTCCAGGTAAAAAACCAGCTTGGTCTTCATGTATTACTTGATTTAATACTCTTTTTAATCTATTAGCTAATATTGCTACAAATAACTTATAATCAGCATTTAACAATGAAATTGGCCTAAAATATTTAATTTCCAATAAATCAGAATTTACCTTTGGTATTAATGTTATATTTGCTTGTTTCCAAGTTTGAGGGATAATACCTTCTTTCAATGCTAAGTTCATTACTTCCAATAAATAAGAAATTAACTGATCTTTAAATGTTTTATAATAGAATGCATTAAATCCATCTGGGCTGGGAGATTTATTTAATTTACTTTTTTTTATTACTTCTTCTAACTCCTCTTTAGTTATTAAAGAGTCCAAAAAATCTTTATTTTCCTGTGTTATTTTTCCCCAGTCCCCTTTAATAAAATACTTATCCATTTCTACCTCTGAAACTACATTTTTTTATACAAATTTGTATAAAATTCTACAAATGTTTCTAATATCTCCTCTTTTTTTCTTGTAATCTTGCCATTCTTTTTAATCTTGCCATTCCCACAAGTGGGAATTCAAACCTGGATTTCCCAGATCCTAGCCCCGCACTTTAACCACTATACCATGCTGGCTCTCGACCTAATGGAGAAATTAACCAATAGCAGCACCACAGCAGTCTGTTTTAATTTAGATTTTCAGCTAGCTACTACTATGACAATTAACAACTCTTAAATGTGTTAAACAGCCTTCTGCCTTTTGTAATAAAGGAGCAGGGTGGAAGAAGCTGTACGTTTATACTATCTTGTCAGACACCAGCTGACTGATTTTCCTTGGATATTGAGCTGATAAATAAGCATAGATCAGCATGACTTATTTGGCCTAGATAGCCATTATCATCAGCTTAGGGCTACATAGCCACTAAATGGGCATTTGCATTTTAATATCAGTGAAGATGGAATTTGCAACCTGTGGGTGATTTCTAGAGGGATGTAACTAACAGTGCAACCCAAACATGGTTATGTATATGCTCCCATGGTCTTTACTTACTGCAATCACAATTTTCTGGTACCTTTGCTCCCATGGAGCTTCCCCTGCTATCCACTCTGTTGTTCCTCTGACGGGTCTCCCCATCCCTATGCAAGGCCTTATGGCTGCTGCTAATGAAACTCTCTCCATCTTTGATCTCATGAAGGGTAGCAGTCTGATCCTCCAGGCTCTGAACCTTTTCTTCTGTGAGCACTATCTGCTTATACTTTTGGCCACTGGCAAAAGTGTAATTATTCATAAATAACTGATAGATAAGATAATGTAAAAGTGTAATTATTCATTAACAATTCATAGAGGACAACACAATTTACTCTATCATTTGAAAGGGCTGTTGATTATTATATATGTTTACTACATACATTGATCACATAAGTATATATAAAGGAAAAATATGTATATAATGTATGGGGGAGGGCTCATTTTGTACTTTTGCCCCCCTTCAAAAAATGTACATCTGGCCCTGGCTATCTATGATAAGCTATCATAGAGACTAGGAAGGAAAAAGCCACAGAGTGTCATCCTCCTGGCAGCCATTTCATCTCCCAGGCCCCAGTCTCTCCTTGGCAGGAGGTTTGGGATTTTTCCTAGCAATTACCTACCCCCACTAGGTAAACTGGAACCCTACAATCCATACTTATTGTAGCTTGCATACCAAAATTTGCTGAGAGATGCTTACCATCAGCATCATCCCCCAACACTGGTCAGCACGTGGGTTTAGGATCCACAAATTCCTACTCAGCTTCGCTTCTTTTTTAGGCATTCACACAATGTAATGCTCTAATCATGCTCTTTCCAGGTTTCTCCCATTGTCAATATGCTCTTTCCCAAACCCATTTTATGCTTTTCTTTTTGGAAAGAATACAGTCCAAGCATATTAGTATGTGTGGAGGGAATGGTGCACATTTTACTGCTGCAAAGGTCTTCTCTACCTCTGTGCCATTTTTTTCTGCCATCAGTTTCATCACAGGTGACATTTTCCTGACATTTTTTCCTACCATACCTTCACAGAGGGGGCTTTTTCTTCGTTTGAAACACAATAACTGGTAATTGCTATAGTACTATAACAATCTGTTGCCGCACACATTTCCATAAAAAGGTAAAGGTTCCCTGTGCAAGCACTGGGTCATTCCTGACCCATGGGGCGACGTCACATCCCGATTAGGGCTGTTAAAAAAAAATTCGGGAAAATTCGGATTCAGCAAAATTCGGCCTGTTTTGATTTGGGAAATGCCGAATTCCAAACTCCCCCGATTCGGATCCGGAACCCGCCCAACAACTGAGCTGGGGGGGGGAGTGCTCTGCGCTGCCTGAGCAGGCAGCGCAGAGCACTTTCCCCCCACTCCCGGTCCGATGCTCAGCTGTTGGGTGGGAACCCGCCCAACAGCTGAGCTGGGGGGGAAGTGCTCTGCGCTGCCTGGGCAGGCAGCGCAGAGCACTTTAAAGACCCACCGCCCCCCTTCCTGGTAGTCCCGGGAAGGGGGGCAGTGGGGGGTTAAACTGCTCCGTGCTGCCTGCCCAGGCAGCAGGGAGCAGTTTAAAGACAGCCCCGGCCAGTTTCCTGGGACTCCCAGGAAACCGGGCAGGGCGATCCCCCGATTTCCCCCGATTCGGCGGTTTCTGGTTTGGATGGAACCGAACTCAAAAAAAGGTGGGAAAGGGACGTGCCATATTTGGCAAGGTTGGGCGAATGCCAAATAAATTCCGCAGGTTCAGCGTTCCCCGAACCTGCCTTTTCCCGCCTTTTTTTGAGTTCAGTTCCATCCGAACCGGAAACCACCGAATCGGGGGAAATTCGGCGGCTTTTCGGTTCGGGACGAACTGAATCGACAGCCCTAATCCCGATGTTTCCTAGGCAGACTTTGTTTGTGGGGTGGTTGCCAGTGCCTTCCCCAGTCATCTTCCCTTTACCCCCAGCAAGCTGGGTACTCATTTTACCGACCTCGGGAAGATGGAAGGCTGCGTCAAACTTGAGCCGGCTACCTGAAACCAACTTCCGTTGGGATCGAACTCAGGTCGTGAGCAGAACTTTTGACTGCAGTACTGCAGCTTACCACTCCAGTCCTTTTTTATTGGAAAGAAATGGAGGTGGGGGATAAGATGTAGACAGACTGTCTGGAAAGGAACGGGTGTGGGGAAGCTGCAAGAGAGCTGAACCGATTCTATTTATATGTTGATATTGCCCTATAACAATCAATCTCCACTTACCTCATGCAAATTTGAACAGAATTGCTATAGTGCAGGCATGAAAAATGGAACAAAAATGGTCAGTGAGTAACCACGACAGGCATGACAACCCCCAAGAGCCAACGCATAGTCAACGCAGAGGACACATGGAAGAAAAAACAAGAAAAAGACAGAGGAAACTGCAGAAATCTCTTGTGTGTGGAAGTTCCATCACCAACACATAGGGTTGCCAGGTCCCTCTTTCCCACTGGTGGGAGATTTTGGGGGTAGAGCTTGAGAAGGTGGGGTTTGGGGAGGGGAGGGACTTTAATGCCATAGAATCCAATTGCCAAAGCGGCCATTTTTTCCAGCTGAACTGATTTCTATCATCTGGAGATCAGTTGTAATAGCAGGAGATCTCCAACTATTACCTGGAGGTTGGAACCCTACCAATGCATGGGCCCCTGCATTAGCAGCAGTAATGAAAGCAATGACGAGTAGCCTTGCCATGTGGAAGCATCCCCCCATGCAGGCTAGGGTTGCCAACCTCCAGGTACTCAACAAGGTAACCACACAACAAACTAACAATCAATATGTACAATATATATAGCAAGGAACCACAATGATTTTCCAAAAGTCTCAGCGGAGTAACAGTAGCAATCCATTGGTTCTTGCATCTTCAGAGGAGTAACACTGAAGGACAGTGTCTCCTCTGAAGATGCCTGCCACAGCTGCTGGCGAAACGTCAGGAAAGAAAATACCAAGACCACGGTTACACAGTCCGGATAACCTACAAGAACCAATGAACTCTGACCGTGAAAGCCTTCGACAATATTTTGAGTAGCAATCCAGTTTTTGTGTACAAAATTTCATAAGGAGCCACAATCTTCCATAGGATACGGCCGTTTCAGATTCACAGTGATATGGAATCCTTCTTCAGTCCTTCAAATATTGCTTCCAAAAAGTGTGCTGTCATACACAAACTTGATACCATCCCACGTAGGGTAAGCATAAATCAGGTTACAAAAAGATATCAGCAAAGTACATCACATAATGCAGCCCTACTAGGTTGTCAGGTCCCTCTTCACCACCAGTGGAAGGTTTTTGGGGTGGAGCTTGAGGAGGGCAGGGTATAGAGAGTGGAGGGACTCCAATTTCCAAAGCGGCCATTTTCTGCAGGTGCTTCTGCAGCTCTATCAGCTGAAGATTTGTTGTAATAGTGGGAGATCTCCAGCTAGTACCCGCAGGTTGGCAACTCTACTCCCTACTCAATCCCCACCCTCCTCAGGCTCCACCCCAAAAATCTCCTGGTATTTCCCAACACGGAGCTGGCAACCCTAATACAGGCCTCAGACCATGCTGCTCTCTACTTTTGAGTTATTTTAGTTGCATTGGGATGATTTGCCAGACTTGATCTGAGCAGGCTGTAGCCTAATGAGTGATATGGAGCTGTGTGAAGTGAACCCTCCTACACATCAATGCACAGCTTTCCATAGCAGTAGGGTAAATAGAGTAAGGTAAATAGAGATATGTTCTACATGTTGTGAGCACGGTTTGAACACACATTCCCTCCCCTGGCAACAAATGTTTCAGAATGCAGCCAATGTGTGTTGAAGCTCTTCCAACCACTCTTCAGAATGTCTGTCTGCCTTCTCCCTCAGAAAAGTTATTCCCGGTCAGCAATAACCCAACATTTTCTTGGAAGAACAGAATTTTGGAAGGACTTAATTAAAGCAATTAAAGACACACAGTAAACATTTTCATTTCATTAGCTTCTTGCATTATTCTGCTGGGAGTTTTGAAAGATTACACTGAAATAGCCTAATCTGGTGTTTGTCTTTAATTGTTTAATAACAGCAAAAGCTCTGACAGCTCAATGTGAAAAGCTGAGAAATTTCCCAGCAGTTAAACTGCAGTTACATAAACTGTATTATAGAAGGTACATTTAACACTGATTTATATTCAGAATAATAGAGGAGGTAAATCAGAACTTTAAGGAAAGAGGAGAAAATTAATCTTTAAGTGCGTGTTTTCCTGGAGATCTACTTTCTGTAATGTTGCTTAATCATTTTGTTTATATTAGACATATGTACTTGTGTACATGCATTAGGTGAGGTATTTATTTAGGTAATATTTATACCCAGCTTTGGTCCCTAACAGAACCCAAGGGAGCTAATAATATTGTTCACTTAATTCTCACAATAATGCTATGTTAGTCATGAGAGAAAATGGGCCAAGGTCACCCAGCAATCTTCCATGGGAGAGTATTCAAACCAGACTCTTGTAGATCCTAGTCTGATATGCTGGCTTTGTGTCACCAGACTATTGTAATATAGTGGAAATACTTAAACATTTGTGTGTGTGTGTGTGTTAAGTGCCATCAAGTCACTTCTGACTCATGGCGACCCTATGAATCAGTATTCTCCAAAACATCCTATCTTTAACAGCCTTGCTCAGATCTTGCAAATTGAGGGCTGTGGCTTCCTTTATTGAGTCAATCCATCTCTTGCTGGGTCTTCCTCTTTTCCTGCTGCCCTCAACTTTTCCTAGCATGATTGTCTTTTCCAGTGATTCTTGTCTTCTCATAATATGTACCAAAGTACGATAGCCTCAGTTTAGTCATTTTAGTTTCTAGGGTCAGTTCAGGCTTGATTTGATCTTGAACCCACTTATTTGTGTGTGTGTTTTGGCAGTCCACGGTATCTGTAACACTCTCTCTAGCACCACATTTCAAAGAATCTACATTCTTCCTATCAGCTTTCTTCATTGTCCAGCTTTCACACCCATACATAGTAATAGGGAATACAATGACATGAATTAACTTGATCTTGGTGGCCAGTGACACATCCTTACACTTAAGAATCTTTTCTAACTCCTTCATGGCTGCCCTTCCCAGTCTTGAATAATTTCAATTTCCTCATTGTTAACTTTAAAGTTGAGTAATTCTCCTGTAGTGATTACTTTTGTCTTCTTGATGTTCAGCTGTAGTCCTGCTTTGGCACTTTCTCTTTTAACTTTCAGCAGTAGTCATTTCAAGTCTTTGCTTTTTTCTGCCAGTAATGTAGTATCATTGGCATATCTCAAATTATTAATGTTCCTCCCTCCAATTTTCACTCCACCTTCATCTAAATATAATCCAGCTTTCCTAATTATACATTCTGCATATAGATTGAAGAGATAGGGAGATAAAATACATCCTTGTCTAACACCTTTGCCAATTGGAAACCATTCTGTTTATCCATATTCTGTCCTAACCATGGCCTCTTGTCCAAAGTACAGGTTGTGCATCAAAACAATCAGATGTTGTGGCAAACCTACTTAAACATTTACTAAGCCTATTTTAAAACCAATACACCTGAATACTTGCCACAACTTATTCATTTGATTTATCAGTTTTCCCTCTGAACAGGTAATATTAGCCATCCAGCACTGTTCTACACAGATATTTTATACACACATTCTTATTATCACTATTGACATTTGAATATTGAATACATGGGAGGCTCATTCACATCACTGTTTCATTTTGAGCTCATACCCAAATCAGCCTCATGTTGCAGCCAAGATGAACATAGGTTGCAAATATACAAATGTTTTGGTAGTTTTGTTAGAATTTTCTTAGGAGAAAAAAAAAGAATCAGCCCTCTTATCTGAAAAAATTCTTTTTTCATTCATGCTACACATCCCTCATGTTATTCAGATCAAGATAATTTGCACATTTACATCACTTTTAATTACAGCACTTTATGAACGTTTACTAATTAAGCTTCAAAAGACCCCTAAGCCTCACAAATGAGGAATATATAGTCATCATGTCACTCACCATTGAAATGAAAGCCTCTCTGGAGTAGAGTGGAACACAACAGCTGTTTTGAAGCGCACACCAATGCTGCACAACTGTTGAGATGAATTCCATTTCCAGCAGAAACTGTTGGGGAACATTGGGTAAATAGAATGTAATTACTTGATTTGGAATGTATCCAGGACACCAAGATTAACATCCTAAATCTCACAACTGCTTTTGGAACTTGGGTTTTATGGTGACTGAGTTTTGCGTCTTACTTGGAAAGCAACATGTCTGAATCTTGTTATGAGCTCTCTCGGTATAAATATGGATAGATTTTTCCTAAGATGAGATGTTGACTAGAAATTGGCATGTTACACATAAATAGATACATAAATTTTAAAACCCAATGGATTGAGAGTTGGACTTGGAAGAATAAGTTTAGAGGACTTATACTTGCCATGGACTCTGGGCCAACTAGAAATCAGTTACACATGGTAAAGCAGAGGACCACATAAATGGTCCACATGTAGAACTATGATTTACACATATTACTGATTTAAACAATGTGAAGCATCATCAGATGTGTGTGTGTTTATGAACATGACTCATGTCACATGTTACATAAATCTATGCCTTTAGGTGGTGAGTATAACCATGCAAATGGGATTACCAGGTATATGGTTGTCTGAAACAGTCTGACATTAGAAGATCTAGGCCAAGACATAATGTCAGTACTTATTTCACAAGCTATATGAAAGTATCCTCCAGAATCCAGCATCTCAACAATATTTGATGGTCTAACTATAAAAAGCCTCTGGTTGATCTAACAAAATTAACAGTAATGCATTACCTCTGTCCTTTCGTGAATGGAGATCTTCCATCAGTGTACCTATCACTCAACCTAGATACCTGTAAAAATATTTTTGTTAAACTTAAATCCACATAGATCATGCCAGAAAAAAAGTTAAAAGCCAAACTCACACCTTTTTCAACCCTTTATTTGTTTATTAAAATATTTACCCCACCTTTCTTCTTGGCTCAAGGCAGCTTACAAGTAATAATTAAAATGTTGGAAAGGAGCTCCCCCCGCCCCCCATGCAGCATATTGCTTCCAAAGATGACCACTATAAATTGCACAGCTGTGCCACTGAAAAAGGGGGTATAACAAAAAACATTTGGTATCTGTTTTGTTTATTTCTGTAGGGAAAAAATGTCACACAATTTACAATAACATTTCCTTGACAAGGTACCAACCTCCTCGCATTTAACTCCTGTATAGGGTTGTCAGCTGTTCTAGAGAAAAGCGATCTGTCCCTTTATTACAGGCTTAATTTGTGGAAATGGGCAGGTGAAGCTTCTCGTGGCATGGCAGTAAATAACACCACCTGATTAATAACATCCCATTAAGCCTCTATTAAAAGGACATTTTTCTCCAGGACAGTTGGTAACCCTACTACTCCATAACAGGAGAGGAGGAGGATTTTTTTTCCCCAGCCACTGAGATCCAATGATTGAGAAAACTTCACCTGTTAAATTTTCTTTGTCACTTACAACTATTAAAAGCATGGCAACTCTACTAGAAAATAGGTTTAAACAAGACAACAGAATGAAAACTCATGTAATTGTGTATGAGTCAATATACCGTATATACTCAGGCAGGCCCTGCAGGCCTCTCCCAGGCCGCAGAGAAGGCACGGGGGGGCGGGGGGGGGGCGGGGCCTGCCTGCACTCAGGCAGGCCCTGCAGGCCTCTCCCAGGCCGCAGAGAAGGCGTGGGGGGGCGGCGGGGGGGCGGCGGGGCCTGCCTGCACTCAGGCAGGCCCTGCAGGCCTCTCCCAGGCCGCAGAGAAGGCGTGCGGGATGGCGGCAGCAGCGGCGATAAGTTCCCCCTCCCTCTATCCCTCCTCCCTCCTCCCCCCTCCCCTCGCCTACCGTATTGACCCGCGTATAAGCCGAGTTGGCTTTTTTCAGCCCTTTTTTTTGGCTGAAAAACTCGGCTTATACGCGAGTATATATGGTACCTAGAATTTGTCTAGATTTTTGCAATTGTTTTTTAATTCTAGTCAAGCCACAAAACTATTCATTTAAAAGATCGATTAAAGGTTCCATAAGTTTTGACTTTCCGCATGAGTTTTGATGTTCTGGAAACAGGAAGTAGCAGAGGTCCCATCTTTCCCCTTCTGTGTAAAGAAATAGAGATTAGAAGATTCATTCTGTTCCATCCTATTCTGCGTTTGAGCCCTCTCCACTGCTGAGGATTTAATTTGAAGTCCTCTTTCAAATGCACAATGTGCTCCCATTGAATCTAAGAACCATTCAGAACATTGGTCTGTTGAGCTCAGTACTATCTATTCTGACCTGATCCTAACCAGAGATGCCAGGAACTGATCCTGGGATCTTCTTTATGCAAAGCAGCTATTATACCACTGAGCCACAACCCCTCCCCCAAGGTTGCTTCCCTGTGGTTCTTAGGGAAATAATGAGAGTTCAGTTATCAATGTCTCCTAATTGTGAGACCACACAAGTATGTTTCTATAGCACTTGGACAACATTTTCAAAGTGCTGATTGGGCATCTTAAAGTGCACTATTGCAATCTAAAGAGCAGAATTACCATTAGAGAAACTTCCCTAACAGGCAGAATTGCTGGCTAGACTGCTTTTTTGGGTGCAAGATAGATATTTTGCTTCTCAGGAAAGGGTCCTGAAAAGACAACCTCTGGCAGAGTACATGTTGGGCTCCAAGCAGTGGAGAACCTAAGAGGCAGAAACAGTGGCTGGAGCCCACAACTGCACTCAGCCCAAAAAATCTGACTTTTAGGGGACATAAATCAAAGTGCTATGGAGTGTTCTTGTGCAACCTCACAAATTAATACAGAGCTTTGACCAATGGGCTTAGCCTAGAATAACTCAGCATAGTGTTGTCTTTCAAAGATCTTTCATATGATTTTCCTTGGCTTTGCTAAGTTTTGTTGAACCATATGGAAGACTTGGGAGTGAAGAAGAAGAATAAAATGGCCACTTTGGCAATTGGACTCTATGGGAGAGAAAGAGAGAGAAATCCTCGTGGGGGGTGCGTGTGCACATTTGCTCCTTTCCGTGGCTGCAGGGGGCGCATTTTTGGGGGTAGAGTCCCCAAACTTTCAGCGGAGCTTCAGACGAAATTAAACAGGCAGAAATACAATTAAGAAAAGCACAAACCAAATTACTTAAACAAGAACAGGTTGATAAAATAAAAAATTTGCAACAACAATATGAGATTTTATTAACTACTGATATAGAAAGAAAAATATTATACAATAGGCAAAGATTTTTTGAACATTCAAACAAACCAGGTAAAATGTTAGCATGGCAACTCAAACATAAAGAGAGGAGAAGGCCAATATTGAAAATAAGGAAGGACGGTAAAATTTTATTAGATAAACAAAAAATTACAGAAACTTTTATAGATTATTATTCTAATCTTTACACACAGGGAATAGTTTCAGAAGAAGAGATAAAAAAATATCTAACACAATTTGTATGGGATAAAATCTCACAGGAACATAAAGAACTGTTAGATGCTGAAATAACATTAGAGGAGTTAAAATCAGTAATAAAGAAAAGTAAATTAAATAAAGCACTGTAAAAATTCAATAAAAATAATAATAAAAAAACTGGTTTTCAAATGGTGACTTAAAGAATGCATTTGTCTGGTCCCGACTGGAGTCCGATGCAAAAGGGGAAATTCCACCCCCTCCTGCTCATTATGCATAGCTAGCTGCCTCTGTCAGGTGTCAGGTGTTGCTTTGCATGGTTGCAAACGTGTTGCTTTGCATTGTTGTGTTGCTTTGCAGTTGTGTTGCTTTGCAGTTGTGTTGCTTGGCAAACTTCTTCGCACCTGCCCTGCCCTTGCTCCCCACAGCTCAGCTGTTTGTCGGGGCTGGGAGCTTTGTGCGTGGGCGGCAAGCTCTGCTCAGAGATGCACATTAAGGGTGGAGGGACCCCTTTTGGGGCCCATATCTCACCCCCCCCCCCGACCTAATCTTTACAAAACTTGGGGAGTCTTGCAAGAAGGGTCCTTTGAAGCTCCGCTGAAAGTTTGGGAAAGTTTGGGACCTCTACCCCAAAAATGCCCCCCCGGAGCCGCGGAAAGGCGCGGTTGTGTTTTTAATGGCTTTATTCGGCCGATTTTTCCCCCCGAACTTTGAATTCATGCCGAATTGCACAGACCCGAAGCATGGGAGTTCGGACTTTGGCATAGCCCGAATCCAGCTGGGCCGAACTCGGCCGAATCCGAACTATACCGATTTATTTTTTCAACAGCCCTACCCTCAGCCTCTGCCCCAAAAACCTCCCTCCGGTGGCGAAGAGGGACCTGGCAACCCTATCATGGCTGCCTGCTGTGGCCCAGGCCCAGGACTGGGGGAAGGTCCAACCTACAGCTTCTTTGCAATATGATGATCTGTTAGAAGAATCCACACCCTTTGTTCTCAAAGAACTTCTGCTTCAAAGGACCAGTACTGTACATACCCAAAAAATCTTATTTTAGTTTTTCAAGTTGCCTGAAATAAACAAAACAAAAACATATGGTTCTGCCAATTGTGGGTAGGGTTCCCTCCCCCTTCTGGGTGGTTACCAGATGAACAATGAACACTTTTCTTGCTTGCAGCTGATTTTTCAGCAGAGGCTTTTCTGTGACTTTTGTATCTTTTCTGCTTCTGTTTCCCTTCTTGTATTACCTTGAAAAAAGAGCACCCACTTTGGCATTGTCTGATCTAACTGATGCGCCAACCTGGATGGCCCAGGCGAGCCCAATCTCATCAAATCTCAGAAGCCAAGCAGGTTTGGCTTTAGTAAGTATTTGGATTGGGAGACCTCCTAGGAACGTGATGGTTGCTATTCAGAGGAAGGCAGTGGCAACCCACCTCTGTAAGTCTCTTGCCATGAAAACCCTATGGGGTGCCATAAGCCTGCTGTTACTTGACAGTGCTTTACATACACACACAATATGACGTCAGTGGATTTCAGAGTCTCAGCTACAAATCATTGCTAGCCATGCTAGTAGAGGGCTATTTACACGGAGATGCCCATGTCTGGAAATGGGGAAGATCTGTGTATAAAACATGTGTGTTACCACTAAGTTATCCTCACCTGTCTTATCTGATACAATTGTAGCTGAGAAAGTAGATTTGACTGTCTGAGCTCTTGCTACCAGACATACATTAGTCTTCATGACTAATCTTCATGACTAGTCTTCATGACTAGTCTTCATGTCACAGAACTCCTTGTTCTTGGAAAACTTGTTAGACCTCTTCAAAAACTGGCCTCCTGATAAACTGAGGCATTTTGATGTTTAAGCACCATCCGCAATTGATGTGAACCACTCTGCACTTTGCCTGACTAGATTCTCGACCTTATGAAGAGTCTAAAGTGGATGTAAATGTGAACAGAATAAACCTTTCCTGACATGGTTGAGTTCATGTACCAATTTGTAGCCCTTTAAGCATTTGGCTGTTGTGATTTTAAGTTCTTTAAATAACCCCCATACTGTAAATTGTGGAGTACTCCCCAGTAACAAAGTACCTAGTTCTTTATGGATTTAAAATATGTTTCCTTGCAAGGTTACTCAAGTTATTTTCACTTGTTTTCCAGCACTTATTTAGCACTTTCAGTTGAACATCAAAGGCACAAAAAGTGTCACATAGCATGCTACATATTTTCCTCTTTTCAGTTATCAAATGTCTATGTGTTACTTATCAGTATGCATTTAATTTAAATATGGCATTGAAATTCACAGCTGTTGCAAATGGAACATAAAGTCAATTGAAAGGACAGATTTGTGGAATTTTACAGAGAATTTCAAACACTCAGCTGTCATCATACCATCCTTTGCACTTGGTATAAATAACTTTCCTTCAGCACATGAACCATTTTAAAAAAAATAAAGATGATTACATTAAAAAAGCACCGTGTGCTCTTTAGAGCTTGGTGGGATGTTTTCCAATCTACAATATGGGCATGCTCTCATTTGGGCCAAGGAGTTTGTTGCTATGGGGAAATAAGGATGGAGTCATTGGGTGTCATTACACTTATCAGATAAACTCAGGAACAGGGAGGGTTGTGGGCCATTACTATCAGAATGGGAGAAGCAAAGGAAGGCTTCCTTCCCTTTTCTCTTGCCGTTTTATATTCACTTATCAAATTCTGGCAAATCCTTCTGTGTGTTCATATCTCATGTTCTGAATTGCATTTTGGAATCCATAGCCTGAAACATAAGGCTAGACTTCTCAGACAAGATTGTCATGGTAAAGAATGAAATTTAGCTCCAACACTTAATTGCAATGATAATATAGCCAGAAGAATTGATACCTGTAGGCCACAGTATGTAAAGCAAAATCAGCATATCAGATGACACAGCAGACTGGTCTCAAGGGGGGGAAAATGACTGATTTATATGAGTGATCAGCAGCCTAGTCTAGCAGGCCATATTTAGCCTGCTAAGGCTTTCCCTTGCCCACATATCCTGGTGGTATTGTATGTGGCAACCCCACCTCTGGGCTAGTTGTTTGAGGGAGATGGGGGAGGTGTGTGGAGGCTTTACTTAACTTATTTTCATCTGTCTTTTCCCCATATGGACCCAAGACTGCTGACAAAAATCAATACAAACAGAAATCACAAATCAACACAAACAAACAAATTTCCTTTAAAATCTAACCACCTGTACAAGAAGCTCTGTTAAAACATTAATCTTTGTGCAATTTCTGTAACTGAACAAAAAACTGAATTCTTCATCATATGTTCCAGAAAGCTATTCCATAAAGCAGGGGCAATTGAAGAGAAAGTGCTTGACTGGGCAGAGGCTGATCCCACCTTTCTACAAGAGGGTATAACTGATAAGTGCTGATAAGAGGTATGACATTGCTGCATGGGTTCATATGGTTTCACATAAATATTCAAGAGGTTTCACATTAATATTAACTAACAGGAACAGGGCCCTGACCTGGATAGCCCAGCCTAGCCCAGTCCTGTCAGATTTAGGAAGCTAAGCAGTGTCATTATTTGGATGGGAGACCACCAAGCAATACCAGGGCTGCTACACAGAGGTAGGCAATGGCAAACCATCTCTGAAAGTCTCTTGCCTTGAAAACCTTACAGGGTCACTTTGAGTCGGCTGTGACTTGACAGCAAAAAAGAAAAGAAAAGAAAGACAGGGTGAATCCCAAGGATTTGATGAGAACCCATCATCAAATTTATGGCCAGACAGAAAGATTTAAACAACTCCAGCATGCTTCCTTTCATATCAACACATTCCCAAGTGCTTCTACAATATTGTGTGGCCTATAGTGACAAACTCAACTAACAGGCTGAACAATATTCATAAGGATGTGCATCACTTATCAGTAGATAAATGGATATTGTCCACTAATGCAACCCAGACCAATTCCTAGTTAGGCTAGAAGCCAAACTGAAAGGGATGAAGAAGGAGGGGTTGGTTTTTATACACCCATTTTATATACCTTTAAGGAGGCTCAAACTGGCTTACAATCGCTTTCCTTTCCTCTCCCTACAACAGACACTTTGTGAGGTAGGTGGGACTGAGAGAGTTCAGAGAGACTAGCCCAAGGTCACCCAGCTGCGGAGGACTGGAGTGTCACACTCGGTTCACCAGATTAGAATCTGCCGCTCATGAGGAGGAGTGGGGATGGGGAATCAAACCCCGTTCTCCAGATTAGAGTCCACCACTCTTGTGTGGATGTGGCACACAAAAGAAGCTACTCTGCTCCTTCAATCAACCACCAAATTTCACACTAGCCTATATTTGGCAACTATAGTCTTGTCCAAAGAGGGTTTCTGTATGAAAGCATGATTTTACCGTCCAGTATGAACTCTGGTTGAATTCACCCTTGAAGGAAGGGCATGATTAAAATGTACAATATAAATAAATAAATAGTATGGGTTCAGTGAGGAGGAATAAAAACCAGAAGTCCTGATCAAAAACAGAACACTGAAATAGGGGAAAAAATAGTATAAGGGAGAGTGAGAGAGAACGCACTGTGGGATAAGGAAAAAAAAAAGGGGAAGTGTTAACAGAATGGTTGCAGAGTAAACTATGCATGCTGTGGGGTGTAGGCTAAAAAGAAAACATGTTCAAAAGGACAAAAATACTTTCCCCTGGTTGATGTAGCAGTCCTATTGAATTAATAAAGTTAAAAATGTGTACACAAACAGACATATGGAAAAAGTAAATTTATCCCACTCCACCTCCTCACAAAATCCATCAAAAGGCGATGGCAACTGCAGGTATGCAGCACATCTGAAAACAAGCCAGTATATAAATCACTGGGGGGGGGGGGGAATGCCATATGGATTTCACAAGTAAAGAAGAGCCCTCTGCATAAGGCCTAAATTAATGCCACTACATGGCTTATGAAGCAGCTCAACTTGCAGTCACCAAGTCTTCTCACCTCTGGGGGAAAATGATATTGAGGGTTATTGAACATTGCCCGTTTTTACAGTGGATCAGCTTGAAGTTATTTAGCACAGATGTTTCTGTAATTGTGACACACCGGGAAAACCTACATGCTCAATAGCCCTCAGACTCACACTTCCATCTGTGCTCCATGAAGGTCTACAGTTACTATACTCAGCGGCAATATAAAACATCTAGGAATCCTGGCTCAAGATCTAGTACGGGTTTTTTTTTCCCCTTGTACCATCTGTGCTTTTCTATGTACCTGCACGTCTGTGTTCCTGGAGGCATATGCAGCACAAGAATGCAATGTGTTTTGTGACTGTTGGTGAATATGCGCATTTAAGGAACCATAACCACTTATTAAGATCTTGTGTCTGAAATGTAATATGCAGAAGGGCTGGAACCAATTTCACACAAGATACGTAAATCTGTTTTAGAATTTGTCATGCTTGTTGAATGAAGTCAGATTGAGTTACCAGTTCATATGTTAGCATTTTGGCTTTATGGCCTTTTATGCAGGGATGTTTCCCTGGGGTCACCCCTGCTGACTGCTTTGGGACTTCCTTTTGATTATGCATGCCTTTTCCACCCATCAGAGGTTGCTTCGCTCTCCCCACATGTTTCGCCCATGTTTTCCAGATGCAGTTTTAGCCAGACTCTGGAAAAGGTGGGCAAAATGCACAAGGAGAGTGAGGTGACCTCTGACGGGTGGAATATGCATGCATAAACAAAAGGAAACCCCGAAGCAGTCGGCGAGGGTGACCGTTTGGAAACGTCCCTGCGTAAAAGGCCTATAAGGGAACATCCAGCGTGGTGTAGTGGTTAAGAATGGTGGTTTGGAGTGATGAACTCAAACCTGGAGAACTGGGGTTGATTCCCCACTCCTCCACATGAGCAGTGGATGCTAATCTTGGGCGAGTCACAGCTCTGTAACAGCTCTGTCAGCCCCACCTACCTCACAGGGTGTCTGTTTCAGGGAAGGGAAGGAAAGGTGACTGTAGGCCGGTTTGATTCTTCCTTTAAGTGGTAGAGAAAGTCGGCATATAAAAACCAATGCCACCGCTGCTGCTGCTGCTTCATCATCATCATCATCATCTTCATCATCATCTTCATCCAGGTCTTTCCTTTACAAATGGTTCTAGCACAGTTACCCATGGTCTCATCACATCCAGGTTAGATTACTAGTATCCTCTACATGAGCGGTTTCTGAAGACTATCTAGAAACTTCTGTAGGTACACAGAGTGTCATCTGGTATAGATTACATGAACCATAATTCATTAGCATTTACAGAACTACACTGGTTGACAATTTCTTGCCTTGTAAATTCAAAAAGTTTTTCCTTTACAGCCCTAAACAGATTGGGCTTCTACTGTGTGTGTAAAGTGCCAGCAAGTTGCAGCAGACTTATGGCAACTCAGTAGGGTTTTCAAGGCAAAAGACTAATAGAGGTGGTTTGCCATTGCCTGCCTCTGCATAGCAACCCTGGTATTCCTTGGTGGTTGCCCATCCAAACACTAGCCTGGACCAACCCTGCTCAGCTTCTGAGATCTGACAAGATCAAGCTAGCCTGGGCCATCCAGGTCAGGGCAGGTCTCTACTACCAGCACTTATACAAACTTGCCCATCAAGTAAAATCTTCTCTGGAGACCTTGCTCCATGTGCTGCCCCTCCATACACACACACCATGTTATGTGAGAATGTAATCCTCCAGAAAATGCAACTTTTCTCTAACTATATAGTCTACATTCTTGTTTGTACTGGGAGGAATTGTACTGGGAAAAGCAAATGGGAAATTACACCAAACATCACAAAAGCATCCTCTAGGAATCTCTAACCTAGGAATCTCACTGAGACTCAAGGTAGATTACACACTGTAAATCCATAGAATCAACAGGATGGGTCATCTAATAAACAATGCACTATGGTTTGGATTATAGAAACCTGAAAAAATCAGAAATCTGAAACAGAGCTGAAGCATGACATGTCAAAAGATGCAGGCATTACAAAGTAAGAGCATACTTAGAGCAACAGAAAGGACATAGTATATAGTCCACATTCTCTATCCCTTGATTAAAGCATCTATCTGAGCCATTTCATTACTGTACAGCCCTGTTGCCCATGTAAAAAAAAAAATCCATCCTGAATAATTCAGTTTTGCATGTGTGTGTGTGTGTGTAAAGTGCCATCAAGTCACAGCCAATTTATGGCAACCCAGTAGGGTTTTCAAGGCAAGAGACTAACAGATGGGGTTTGCCGTTGCCTTCCTCTACATAACAGTCATGGTATTCCTTAATGGTTTCCCATTCAAATACTAACCAGGGCTGGTCCTGCTTAGCTTCTGACATCTGAAAAGATCAGTCTAGCCTGGGCCATCCAGGTCAGGGCTCAGTTTTGCATGTGTGTGTGTGTAAAGTGCCTTCAAGTCGCAGCCAACCTATTGCGACCCCTTTTGGGGTTTTCATGGCAAGAGAGGTGGTTTGCTAGTGCCTTCCTCTGCACAGCAACTCTGGTATTCCTTGGTGGTCTCCCATCCAAATACTAACCAGGGCTGACCCTGCTTAGCTTCTGAGATCTGACGAGATTAGGCTAGCCTGGGCATAGTTTACAGAAAACCAGGAGAGTGGGAGTCTTCCTGACCTCACCAGGCAGGCCATTCCATTACATGGGGACTATAACAGTGAATGTATGTGTATGGGCAGTTGTTGATTTTGCCCATTTGCTCTCAGGCTACCTTGGAAGCAGTAATTGGTGATGATCCTTTCATCTCTCCATGGAAGAATAAAGGAGGAAAACAGACAGCGTACCAGCCATGAAGTTCACATGGAATAAGCTAAGCTCAAAGTCAACCCAAAGGATCCAAATTCTGGATTCACTCCCCCCTTCAGACATTGTCACTCTCCCTACGTAGCCATCAATTCTTGAAGCACAAAGCCTAAGAAATCAGCTGAGTGACAGCTTTATGGTCTGCCACAGTAAATTCATGCTGAGGTGTTGAGCAGGGAAGCTGCCCTAAAAATATCAGTCAAGAGACCAAGAGGAAATGGACACAAGGATGCTAGTGTTGACATGCCATTAAGTATGGGGAATTTGGCTTTAAGAACCATGAAAACAAAACAAGGCCCATGCAGTCAAGGGAACAATAAAATCTGGGCTAGCTCTCAGAAGAAGACAAAAAAAAAAAAAAAGAAACATATCTTGCTTAGAAAAACAAGTAAATTCTTTACACCAAGAATTGCTCCAATTATATTATGGCTGCTCCTGTGAAAAAGGGTTTGTGTGCATCACCTATGGACCAGTTCAAATCAGTGTTTGCTCATTGTTTCCTCCATCGAGCAAGTTTGTTTTTCTAGAGCCCAATGGCTGGCCATCTCAGTTGAAGCACTGGACAGTCAGGAAGTAGGGTTGCCAACCTCCAGGTACTAGCTGGAGATCTTCTGCTATTACAACTGATTTCCAGCCGATAGAGATCAGTTCCTCTGGAGAAAATGGCAATTGGACTCTATGGCATTGAAGTCCCTCCCCTCCCCAAACCCCATCCTCACCAGGCTATGACCCAAACCTCCCACCAGTGGCGAAGAGGGACCTGGCAACCCTATGAGGAAGGCACTGTCCCTTTAAGTTTAAGGTTGTGCCCTTGTAACTCTGAGGTTGAGACAATTACCCATATTTTATTGTATTGTGAATTTTATCAAGTGTACAAAAAGAATTTTTTCAATATGCGACCTCTGCAGTGAGAATTGTTTACGCAAGATATTGGAAAAACAAAGAGATACCCAGTTTGACAGAATGGATTACAAAAACGAATTTGCTACTATGGCAAAGCTTACTGATCAGTTACAAGGAAGACAACATGAAAACATCAGCTGAAATGGCAACCCTTCTACAATAAGTATGGTTAAGATTGTTTATATTTAGGTGATTTTATTCTAATTTGGTAATTAACAAGACTTGTGTATATAAGAATCATATATCAAAATACGGTGTAGAAATAAGTGTAGAAATATAATGATAGATGGAAAGTATTTTTTTATTCAGAAGAAATATAGTGATATAATGACTCATAAATAATAAAGAAAATACTTGATTACAAAAATGAGTAATGACAAGGTCGCAGGGCACACACAAAATGTTATATCATATTATGTTTCCCTTTTACCTATTACCCCTTTTCTTTTCTGTGCTTTTGAAAAAACAATAAAAAATATTTTTTTAAAAAAAAAGATGTCAGAAATAGGCTGATTTTATCTTGTTGACCAGAGTTTTTAGACATTCGGATGGTTTTATTATTAATTATTTACTTAAGGATAAAGATGTCAACATTTCCTGTGTGTGTGCGTTAAGGGCCATCAAGTCGCTTCCGACTCATGGCAACCCTTTGAATGAAAGTCCTCCAAAATGTCCTATCTTGCTCAGATCTTGCAAATTGAAGGCTGTGGCTTCCTTTATTGAGTCAATCCATCTCTTGTTGGGTCTTCCTCTTTTCCTGCTGCCCTCAACTTTTCCTAGTATGACTGTCTTTTCCAGTGACTCTTGTCGTCTCATGATGTGACCAAAATACGATAGCCTCAGTTTAGTCATTTTCGCTTCTAGGGTCAGTTCAGGCTTGATTTGATCTATAACCCACTGATTTGTTTTGTTTTTTTGGCAGTCCACGAAATCCGTAACACTCTCCTCCAACACCACATTTCAAAGGAATCTATTTTCTTCCTATCAGCTTTCTTCACTGTCCAGCTTTCACACCCATGCATAGTAATAAGGAATACGATGGCATGAATTAATCTAGTCTTGGTGGCCAGTGACACATCCTTACACTTCAAAATCTTTTCTAGCTCCTTCATGGCTGCCCTTCCCAGTCTCAATCTCCTTCTGATTTCTTGACTGCAGTCTCCCTTTTGGTTGATGGTGGAGCCAAGGAATAGAAAGTCTTGAAAATTTTCAATTTCCTCATTGTCAACCTTAAAGTTGAGTAATTCTCCTGTAGTCATTTCTTTTGTTTTCTTGATGTTCAGCTGTAGTCCTGCTTTGGCACTTTCTCTTTTAACTTTCACCAGTAGTCGTTTCAAATCTTCACTATTTTCTGCCAATAATGTAGTGTCATCAGCATATCTCAAATTATTAATGTTCCTCCCTCCATTTTTCACTCCACCTTCATCTAAATCTAATCCAGCTTTCCTAATTATATGTTCTGCATATAGATTGAAGAGATAGGGAGATAAAATACATCCTTGTCTGACACCTTTGCCAATTGGAAACCATTCCGTTTCTCCATATTCTGTTCTAACTGTGGCCTCTTGTCCAGAGTACAGGTTGCACATCAAAATGATCAGATGTAGTGGCACGCCCATTTCCTTTAAAACCAGCCATAGCTTTTCATGATCCATACAGTCAAAAGCTTTGATGTAATCTATGAAACACAAGCTGATTTTCTTCTGAAATTCTCTCGTAGGCTCCAGTAACCAGCGTATATTTGCAATATGATCTTTAGTGCCTCTTCCTTTTCTGTAACCAGCTTGGACATCAGGAATTTCTCATTCCATATATGGTAACAGCCATTGCTGTAAGATTTTGAGCATCACTTTACTTGCATGAGAAATTAATGTGATGGTCCAAAAGTTGCTGCAATCTTTGATGTCTCCTTTCTTGGGAATTGGAATGTAAATGGATCGTTTCCAGTCTGTGGGCCATTGTTTTGTTTTCCATATCTGTTGGCATATTCTTGTCAAGATTTTGATGGACTCCGTTTCTGTGGCCTGGAATAGCTCTATTGATATCACATCTGCTCCTAGTGATTTGTTTCTCCCGATTGCTCTCAATGCAGTTTTCACTTCACTTTCTAAAACTGTAGGTTCTTCTTCAAAAGATTCTTCTTGGAAAGAATCTTTTATCCTTTCATCTCTTCTGTATAGTTCTTCAGTGTATTGTTCCCACCTTTTCTTTATTTTGTCCTGTTCAGTTAATGTATTTCCATGTTGATCTTTCAGCATGCCTAACCGTGCTTTAAATTTCCCTTTGATTTCTTGGATCTTGTGGAACAGATCTCTTGTTCTTCCTTTTTTGTTGTTCTCTTCTATTTCTTTACACTAGTTATTATAATAGGTCTCTTTGTCTCTACGTACGATTCACTGGAATGTTGCACTTAAACTTTTGATTCTATTTCTGTCACCTTCTACTTTTGCTTCTCGTCTATCTCTGGCAATTTTAAGAGTTTCCTCAGACATCCATCGAGGTTTTTCTTTTCTTTTGGCTACAGGAATAGTCTTTGCACATTCTTCCTTGATAATATCTCTAGTTTCCACCCATAGTTCTTCAGGTTTACATTAACTTGAACTCAGTAATGCAAATCTGTTCCTTACATGGTCTTTAAACTCTTCCGGAATATTGCTTAGATTGTATTTTGGTGCTATGAATGTTTTGGTGTTTTTCTTAAGCTTTATCTTGATTTTTTATATTGATGTCAGGCTGTTATCTCGGTTTAGATGTTTCCTTTCGTTTCTCTGCTGAACCGTCCAGACTCAAGGACGGCTACACATACCAAAGCCTGGGAACGCCACTCCTGGGAAATAATGCTCTGTTTATGCTTTGTAATCTCCCGCCGTTTCTCTGCCTTATATTTCCAAATAACGGGCAAGACAAGCCATAGCTGTCATCTTGCCTTCCATGCACTGTATTGCCTATTTGACCAGTAAAGCCATCTGCTTGGAATCTGATTGTCTCTGTGGTGATTTCTGGTTTGATGGGTCAAGAGCTCACATTATGACAGCTATCATAATAGGTCAAGAGCTCACAATTAACAATTCATGATCTGTACCGCATTCGGCTCCTGGTCTTGTTTTGGCTGAGAGAATAGAGCTTCTCCAACTTCTGCTTCCAATTATATAACCTATTTGATTTCTATACTGGCCGTCTGGTGATGTCCATGTATACAATCTGTCGTGGTGCAAGCGAGGAGCGAGGGCTGTAAGTTGTAAGCGTAGTCTGGGGAACAGTCCAAGGTCATTCACAGTGAAGGCAGAGTCCGAGATATCAATACAGGCAAGAGAAGTCCAAGGTGTTAGTCAGAGCCAGTCCAAGAAGTCAGGGTACCAGGAATCCAAAGGATAGCAGGGAAACAAGGCCGGTACACCAGGAGGTTGGTGACAAGTTGCTTGCACAACAGCCAAGCCTAACTGATGGCTTAAATCCCTTCCCCTGCTGCTGTAGCAGAGCCAGCTGATGCTGATGAGGCTGAGTTCACAGGTGGTGCGTCAGCCCTGCTCTTTCTCATCACTGCTACTGAGGAGGTTCCTGTGTAAAGCCTTCAGCCTAGCACTCTGCCGTCTCTGCTGCATTGCCAGACGAACCTGTTTTCTTTTCTGCTCCAGTGGCCTTGGCGAGGCCTCTGGAGACACTGCATGTTGCAAGGTGTCAGGTCCAACTGGAGTCCTTGAGCTGGCAGGCTGCAAGCATGGTGAGTCATCTCCTGACTTTGGCTGATCCTCTATTCTGGCCTCTACTTCCTCTTCGTCAGAGGAGGTCTCTGCAGGCTGACTCTCTGCCGGCTGACTCATGACACAATCGTCTATTTGGTTGCCTGAAACATGTGTTTGCAATGAGCAGATTGTTGCCTTCACAGAATTCTACGAGGCGTTCTCCTGCTTCATTCTGTGCTCCTAGCCCAAATCTGCCAACATCATTTGATTCTGCTTTGTTTCCTACTTTTGCGTTCCAATCACCTATGATTATCAGCATATCTTGTTTAGGTATGTAATCAATTTCTTCCTGAACACTGGCATAAAAACTTCCAATTTCTTCCTCATCAGCATCTGTAGTTGGGGCATAAACTTAAATGATGCTTATATTGATAGGCTTTCCCTGAAGTCTGATTGATATTATTCGGTCAGACTTTGCATTATAGCTCCTAACTGCCTTTGCTACATCTTGCCTCACTATTAAAGCAACTCAATTTCTTCTCTTTTTGTCATTCCCTGAATAAAACACTTTGTAATTTTCTGATTGAAAATGTCCTAATCCAGTCCACTTTAATTCACTTACTCCCTGGACTGAAATGTCCATACGTTCCATTTCTTGTTTAACAATTTCAAGCTTACCCTGATTCATGCTTCTCACATTCCATGTTCCTATTATATGCGTCAGACAGCTTCAGACTTTCCTTTTGCATCTATTCATGTCAACCACTGAAAGTCCTTTCGTCTTTAGTCCAATCGCATCATTAAGAACAGCGCTACTTGTACTTGTCCTCTGCTCTACCCCAGTAGCAGATTGAGTGCGATCTGACCTGGGGGTCCCATCTTCAGCACTATATCTTTTTTCATTTTGGATTGTCTCATCATAGGGTTTTCAGAAGTTTGGTCAGAAGTGGTTTACCAGTGCCTTCTTCTGCGCAGTACTAACCAGGGTTAGCCGTAGTGGCACTGCCGTTGTCTACGAAAGATCCTCTGCCAGTGTCACCTTCCACTACTGCTGCTGCCCAGTAGCTAACCTTCAGGGATTCCTCTGCCCTCATCCCCATTGGAACTGCCTGTTCTCTTCTGCGGATGTGGCCATTGATCCCTTCAGGGGGTGGATGCATCTTCGTCTGGTGTCTCAGCTGTGACCATTCCGTCTTGAGTGACTCTGCTAGGAGTTTAGTCTCTTGATACAGTCTAGAGTAGACCCCTTATGGTATTGCTCTCAGCTTCCCTGACACACACAAACCCCCTCACCACGTTAAGATGAGCATTTCCTACACAGTGGCAAAGTTTTTTACATTGTCACTAGAGTGCGGAGAGCTCTGGTTTGCGTAACAAAATTGTAATTCTGGCACTGGATTGATTTTAACGTTTATCTGCTGATCAAATGACCATAAATAAATGAACTCAACTGAACTGAAGTAAGTACTTTTCTAGAGGGTGTTTGATGAGTTAGTTGGGCTTTTTGTTTTTATCCTTTTTTTAAAAAAAAACCACAATAGTTCTCTCTCTCTCTCTCTCTCTCTCTCTCTCTCTCTCTCTCCCTCTCTCTCCCTCTCTCTCATACACACACACACACATATATATATACACACAAGTTGTATTTTTAAGTGTTTTATAGGCACATATTTTAAGCCTGTAGACCTTGAGAAAAGTGGGATGAAAAGCATGTTAAACAAATCTCAACTTTAGAGAACCAGTAGAGATTTCAGGATTGCGGGGGCGGGGACTCATACGCCTGCTCAAAACTCAACTTCCAAAAAAAATTTTGTATATTCGTTCATTAGGATTACTGGATATACCTCATAATATTTACAATAATATAATCTTAAATGTAGTTTACTATTATGTGAACCTAAAAATGGTGGGTTCAATTGTACCAGTCTGTACTGCACATTCCTCCAGTGTGAAACGTCTTCCGTTGATGCAAGATACTCTTTCATCTGTGCAGAACTATCTTGCTTCAGCAGAAGGTGTTTTGTGCAGTGATTGCTAATAGAATGAAATAATAGGATCTAGCCCCACGGGGATAAGGCTTTCTGAGGATTAACCCCGTGCTACACCTAGCTGACTGGGTCTCTAGGTATTCATTTATGAAATTTCCCATGGAATACCAGAAACCACATAAGAAAGGAAACAATTTTAGTATTGATTTACATTAAAGAGTTTTGGAATTCAGTATCATGTAAACCAAGTCACTGAAGCATCATTTACATGAATTCTGGGAATACACACTATCCAATAATTTTAGATTTCAAAATATATGGTCCCTTCCACACAGAATGCAAAGTTTCATTGTTAGCGTCCTATGCACATAGAGTTGCCAGCTCCACATTGGAAAATACCTAAAGATTTTTGGGATGGAGTCTGAGGAGGGCAGTGTTTGGGGAGGGGAGAGACTTCATAGAGTCCAATTGCCAAAGTGGCTATTTTCTCCAGGTGAACTGATTTCTATTGGCTGGAGATCAGTTGTAATAGCAGGAGATTTCCAGCTAGTACCTGGAGGTTGGCAACCCTATATGCACATGCATATAGAAAATCCCTTCTAGTGAATACAAGTAATACAAGCTGTGAGACAGTAGCAGTGTTCATGTGTTACAATGCATCCTGTATGTTAAGGTTGCCAACCTCTAAGTACTAGCTGGAGATCTTCAGCCATTACAACTGATCTCCAGCCAATAAGAGGTCAGTTCACCTGGAGAAAATGGCCGCTTTGGCAATTGGACTCTATGGCACTGAAGTCCCCTCCCCAAACTCTGCCCTCCTCAGTCTCTGCCCCAAAAACCTCCCACCAGTGGCAAAGAGGGACCTGGCAACCCTACTGTATGTACATGCATATATCTATGAGCTAGAGCAAACATGTGTTCACTTTACAAATGAAACTCAACACAAATACCTGGATAAATGTAAGGTTTAACTCATGTATGCTGTATATACAATGAAAGTAACTTGAGAATGACTTGATGCACATATCAAGAAAAATCAACATTCATTGTAACTGGTAAGCAGGGCTCTTGTTGCCCAGCAAGATGCCTGACTCTTCGCTGACCTGGTAATTGGCAAGTTCCAGTAATGGTGCAGATTCAGTAATCATCAACAGCAGCAAATGGAGTAAGAAAACATGCAGCATTTATTGCATGGGTACAAGAGGAAGGGATGATAACATCTAGCCTAATAGGCAGTGGAATAATTGCCCCTCCCATCTAGAAAACATTCACACATGTATCTGTCTGATCTCCCTGGAAAGCATATTGAAAAACAATGAAAACAAAATACAAATGATTGTAGAGGTCTTCTCAAGACTCTGAAACCACAGGATATGCTGTCTTTAATTACATTGTTAGGGGCTTAACTCCTGGTTTCTCTCTGCATATATCAAAAGGAAATGTTTGAGAAAGAAAAACATGGGGTGGTAAACCTGATATGTAGATCAATGAAAGACAGAAGACAAGAGATGACATATTGGGGCAGACTTAACTCATTAGGAAAGTCTCCAATCTTAACCAGCTGATAGAGCCTAAGTGGATTGATCCTCTGGCTGGACCATTTAACAATAGAATCAATCATCCCACAAAACAGTACAATTCAGGGGCAGGAGAAATCTTTTAAATCTCTTTCACCTTGCTTCTCCTCTTATATTGCTTCATATTTTCCTGGCAATGATTACACAGCATTTCAAGGAGATATATATTTCACCTGCTAAGGAATTTCAAGGTGGATTATATAGCACAGAATAATTAAGACATATCAATATTGTCTGATGTACTATTATTATAGAAGAACCCAGAGGGATGTAGTCATTGACCCAATTTTATGGCTGTTTGGATCACAGTTACTCAATATTAGAAGTTTTCAAATTAAGTTCTCATGAACAGAACAAATGGTATACAATTACTCAAAGGTGGAGGAAATAAAAGATGCTAATCATGTGATATTGTCCCATGCTCTTACCATTGTGACATGAGCACCAGTCTTTATTAGGAACCATTCTTGCCTATATAAGGAAGAAATTAAAAAAAATGTCAAACGATTTAAGGTGTTCAGTGTTTACACCTATGTTCCCTTTTACTTCTACATCAACATTTGGGTATTAACTCAGTTTCCTGCACTAAGTTAATACAGCAGAGATAGATGTGCTCAAAATAACATTCATTTATTAACAAGAGCCCTGTTCATAAGTGACAGTGAATACAACTAGAAGAAGAGTTGGTGTTTATATCCCACTTTTCTCTACCTTTGAGGAGTCTCAAAGTAGCTTACAATCACCTTCCCTTCCCTTCCTCACAACAAACACCTTATGAGGTAGGTGGAGCTGAGAGAGTTCTGAGAGAACTGTGACAAGCCCAAGGTCACCCAGTAGACTGGAGTGGTTCATCAGATTAGAGTATGCCGCTAAGGTTGCCAGCCTCCAGGTACTAGCTGGAGATCTCCTGCCATTACAACTGATCTCCAACCGATAGAGGTCAGTTCACCTGGAGAAAATGGCCCCTTTGGCAATTGGAATCTACGGCATTGAAGTCCCTCCCCTCCCCAAACCCTGCCCTCCTCAGGCTCTGCCCCAAACCCAAAACTGGCACCCCTATGTGCTGCTCATAGGGTTGCCAACTGCCAAGTAGTAGCAGGAGATTTCCTGCTAATTCAACTGATCTCCAGCCGATAGAGATCAGATCACCTGGAGAAAATGGCCGCTTTGGCAATTGAACTCTATGGCACTGAAGCCCCTCCCCTCCCAAACCCCACCCTCCTCAGGCTCCGCCCCAAAAATCTCCCGCCGGTGGCAAATAGGGTTACCAGATCCCTCTTCTCAACCGGCGGGAGATTTTTGGGGCAGAGCCTGAGGAGGGCGGGGTTTGGGGAGGGGAGGGACTTCAATGCCATAGAGTTCAATTGCCAAAGCGGCCATTTTTCTCCAGGTGATCTGATCTCTATCGACTGGAGATCAGTTGAATTAGCAGGAGATCACCTGCTACTACCTGGCAGTTGGCAACACTAGTGGCGAAGAGGGATCTGGCAACCCTAGCCACTCAGGTGGAGGAGTGGGGAATCAAACCTGGTTCTCCAGATTAGCGTCTGCTGCTGTTAACCACTACACCACACATACAATCCGTGTACAGTGTATACTTGATTTTTCTTTATAAGTACATGCAGTAATTATCATATTATATTGAACAACTTAAAGTGTGGTTTCATTTGTAAAGTAAATACACATTGGCTCTTTTTTACAAATAGATGTTTATGCATTCACTGTAATATGTGAACAGGGTTTCCGCGATGCAGGGATGGAACAACTGGTTTCAGAACAAGGGTGCTTGTGCTGTCTGTACGTCTAGCAGATAAACAGTACTAACTAAGCAGAGACTCAGCCCCACCAACTTACACAGGTATTAGAGTGTGTGTGTGTGTGAAACAGACTGTTCCACTGTAATGTATACAATAAATATATCACAATATATTGCGTCAGGAACATGCAGAACTATATGATCACGAAAACAATATAGAAGAGGTTTTGGGCTGTACCAAGATGACATTTCTTCCTGATATAAACTTTTTTGCATTTTTCTTAATACGGAGAAACATTTTTTTAAAATCTTGATATGCATAGTGGAAATAGAGGAGCCAGACTCTGTTGTGGAATGGCTGTTTCGTGAAGAGTCAGTGGTATCATAACATTTGCAGCCCAATTACTACTATGAATGCTGCCTATTCCTAAAAAGCTTGGATATTTTGAGTCTGACTCTGGCTCATGTCTAAGTTGCTTTCATATGCCAAGATAATATTCTATAAAGATTTAATAAAACATAATGAGCAAGTGAAATTTATGAAGTGTGCTTGAAAGACATCCCCCACAAAAAAACACTGGGATTTTTATTCCTGCTGGCCAGAGCATTAACTAAATGGTGATTCATTTTACAAAGTCAGAGGTATCTTAGCAAGAGCCATTCATTTAAATGTTTCTACTCCTGAGGTGCATATATGCACAAAGCACTGCTTTCTGATATTTAGTATTTATGAACCTTTGAGAACCATCGCAGTGCTAATTTGGCACATCACCTTCTTGTACTTATTCTTCAAAGACAGGCTGGGAATCCCAGCAGCATTCTATTACAGAGCGGTTTTTCACTAGGCTTCTGAAAATAGCAGTTGTTGCTGACATTCAACTGATGTGGAATTCAACATGACAGGGTGTGTACGTGTGCGCAGCCAACAACATACATCAAGCAAATTTTAAATATATGGATGTCACATAATCTGAAAAAAATGAAACAGACTAGACACAGAACATGCACATTTTAAGCCACCAGCCCAATATACAATTAACTGATGAAACTGCTATCACATGAAGGACTAGCTACCAACTTTGATGGTTTTTACAAAAGAATTGTATTCAAGAACGAACTCCCAAGTATAGAAATGATAGAGTTCACACAATACCAGACCCCAGGAAAAACAACAGATACAGGCCAAATTTCAGCTACCATTGAAAAGCAAATGATGGGAGGGGCTGTGGCTCAGTGGTAGAGCATCTGCTTAGCATGCAGAAGGTCCCAAATTCAATCCTCAGCATCTTCAGTTCAATCCCCGGCATCTCCAGTTAAAGGGACTAGGCAAGTAGCTAATGTGAAAGACCTCTGCCTGAGACCCTGGAGAGCGGCTGCCGGTCTGAATAGACAATACTGACTTTGATGGACCAAGGGTCTGATTCAGTATAAGGCAGCTTCATGTGTTCATGTGACTCCGTGACCTTAGACTGAACCAGCCCTACAGTTTAACACATTATCTTCACCATCTAGGCATTTTCTAACCATTAGAGTGGTTCCTCAGTGGAACAGGCTTCCTTGGGAGGTGGTGAGCGCTCCTTCTCTGGAGGTTTTTAAGAAGGGGTTGGATGCCTGCCATCTCATCATCTGCTAAGGTCATAGAATCAGCATTGCTGACAGATGGCCATCAGCAATGCTGATTCTATGATCTTAGGCAGATGATGAGAGGGAGGGCATCTTGGCCATTTTCTGGATATGGAATGGGGGCACTGGGGGTGTAGGGGTGGTGGTTGTGGGTTTCCTGCATTGTGCAGGGGGTTGGACTAGATGACCCTGGTCATCCCTTCCAACTCTATGATTCTATGAACTATAATAAATTAATGGCATTTTATAGCATTTTACTGAAGTGCTCAAAGTATTTTGCAAATGATAAAATAGTATTTCAATGATCAATACAAGAGGGAGCCATACAAGAAGGGCCAATGTTATATCCATACCTGAGATGAGACTGAGAGACTGTGGTTTTTGTAAGGTTCTTCAAAGGATCTGTGACTGAGATGCAACTAGGAAATTCCCACTTCAACACTCATATTCTTAAAAACGAACTACCAGTGCAATCATAAACTGAGTTACACCTTTCTATGCTCATTGAAGTCAATGTGTGGGAGCCAGTGTGATATAGGGTTAGGGTGTTGAACTAGGATCTGGGAGACTCAGGTTTGAATACCCACTTGCCATGGATAGGGTTGCCAACCTCCAGGTGATGGCTGGAGATCTCCTGCTATTACAACTGTTCTCCAGGCAACAGAGATCCATTCACCTGAAGAAAATGCCCTCTTTGTAAAGTGAACTCTGTGGCATTATACCCCGTTGAAGTCCCTCCCCTTCCCAAACCCCACCCTCCTCAGACTCCACCCCCAAAATCTCCAGGTAGTTCCCAATCCGGAGCTGAAAACTTAAGCCATAGTATCTTTATGGGTCACTTTGGGACAGGCACACATACCCATCCTATCCTACCTCATGGGGTTGTTGTGAGGATAAAATGGAGGATGTAAGCCACTTAGGGTAACTGTTGGGGAGAACAGCAGGGTATAAATGAAGTAAAAACACTATGTTTAGGATTTCATTGCACATAAACTTCTGAACAGCCTCACTATCAGTTTAGAGTTTTAATTTGGATGAAAAGTGGGAAGGAAAAGTGAAATTCATGCAAATGTGGATGCCGTAACTTTATTATACTGGACCTCTGGGTTGTATTTTTCAAATTTTGCCAGGGCAAATCATTAACCTTTATGGCTATCTGGAAAATTAGTTTAATAGCTACCTCAAAGGGATATTGTGTGGCTAAATTAATTATATTCGGATCCAGCCAGGCTCTTATTTTGCATCTGCAGTAAGGCAAGTACATTAGCTGCAACACTATACATGTATCCATAGATAAATTACAAGAGTTGGAGGTAGAAACAAAAAAAAAAATTCTTTCAAACACACTGGTCAGATGTCCACACAGAGACACCCCCTCTTCCACAAAATTATAGCATTAGAAATGAAATAAAACCCCTTTGACTCTCTCTCAATGTGTATGGATATCTTGCTTTGAGCTATGCTTAAATGCTACAATTACATCTGCAAAACACAAAACATGGTTATTAAATCTATCTGGCTAGAACCTACTGGGGGGATTGATTTACTACTAGATATACATTTAACTTGTGTGAGCGAGAGAATGACTTACTTATAGGCAGAATTTTATGGGTAGCTGTAAATAGCTGCATCTACCAGTGTGGAAAGATGATAAAAAAGGTAAAGTATATTTTAAAATTCCTAATTCCATCACAACTGTAAAAAGTAGTAAAACTTCTTCACCCATTTGATCTTTAAACCAAACAAAATGAGACACTTTGTACTGTAAAAGCTCTTTGCTTATAGTTGTTTTTTTAAGGATGAACAGAACAAGTTCAAGGCTTCTGCTGCTTTTTTCTTTTGCCTCTCAAATGCAGTTAAAACAGCACTGCCATTCTGTTTCTCCATATTATGTCCTAACAGTAGCCTCTTGTCCAGAGTATAAATTGCACATCAAAACAATCAGATGTTGTGGCACACCCATTTCCTTTAAAACCAACCGTAGCTTTTATGATCCTCATAGTCAAAACATTTACTATAATCTATGACACACAAGTTGATTTTCTTCTGAAAATCTCTCTTATGCTCCAGTAACCAATGTAAATTTGCAATGTGATCTCTGGTGACTCTTCCTTTTCTGAATCCAGCTTGAACATCTGGTATGTCTTGTTCCATATATAGTAACAGTCTTTGAGCGCAATCCTGAGGGGGGAGCAAATAGCCGGCGTAGCTCCATGCTGGTGTAAGTGTTTATGCCAAATAGAGGGGTCTCCTTTTTGGGGGAGAAATTAGCTATGAGACTGGTAGAGATTTGCAAGAGGTTGGCAAGAAGAATCTTTGAACCTATTTTTCAGAGATGAGCACATCAGTAGAAAAGGCTCCCAATAATGAAACATTTATAAATTTTAAGGGTTTTATTGAAAAGAATCAAATTCATATACACACTCACAGGAAAACACACCCATCCTGATGCATACAGAACTGAGAAAATAAAGGTAGGAGGGGTGGACACAACTATTAGAGTTTCCCAGGGGAAAGTATATTTACCAATCCAGGGAGCAAGGTCTAAATAGAGGCAGCTGCATGGAGAGAAGTAACGACCAGTGTTCCTCATAAGGAAAGTGAAGGAAAAGTGTACAGCAAGTACAGGGCTCACATTTTGGATCTGAGGAAAAAAGCTCACAATTTGCCATGGCAAATGGAGACATATTTATACCCCAAAGAGGAGTTGGAAGTATGGTGTCACTACACCTGACAATGTCTGGAAATTAGGGTTGCCAACTGCCAGGTAGTAGTAGGAGATCTGCTAATTAAACTGATCTCCAGCCGATAGAGATCAGATCATCTGGAGAAAAATGGCCGCTTTGGCCATTGAACTCTATGGCATTGAAGTCCCTCCCCTCCCCAAACCCTGCCCTCTTCAGGCTCCGCCCCCAAAATCTCCCGCCGGTTGTGAAGAGGGACCTGGCAACCCTACTGGTAATAGCCTGTCATAGCCATTGGCAAAAGGTCTGATTGCTCTTGATGAGTTTAGGAGTTTGGGTGAGTAAAGAACAGGAGGTGGGATAGATCAGAAATAATGCCTAGGTAATTTGATCTAAGTACCCCTGAATATTGGCTATAGATTTTCAGATGAGGGCAAGGTCTGGGAAACTATCGGTCAGGGGAAGGATAGGGTGAGTCAGCTAGCAACTTGATGAGTTTATTGTGTCCATCCCAATTCTCTGAATGGAGTTCTGTCTCTGATGAGATTACTGAGGTGTGCCTTATCTGCTGCAGGAGAGTGCTGTTGTTCTCTTCTGTTTCTTTACATAATTATTATAATTGTTCAAATTGTCTCTACGTGCCAGCTGCTGGAATGCTGCATTTAGACTTCTGATTCTATTTTTGTCACCTTTTACTTTTGCTTCTCATCTAGCTTTAGCAATTTTGAGAGTTTTGTCATTCATTCATTGAGGCTTTGCATTTCTTTTGACTATGGGAACAATCTTTGCACATTCTTCTATGGTTTCATCCCATAGTTCTTTTGGTTCACATTCATGTGAACTTAGTAGTGCAAATCTGTTCTTTACATGGTCTTTAAACTCTTCGGGAATGTTGTTTAGATTGTATTTTGACACCATGAATATTTTTGTATTTTTCTTCAGCTTTATCCTAATTTTTTGATATTTACAATTCATGGTCTGTACCACAATCAGCTCCTGATCTTGTTTTAACAGAGAGTATAGAGCTTCACCATGTTCTGCCTTAGTCATTCCTTTCTTAAGGGAGTACAGCAATTTTTGCCAGTTTCCTGCTCCTGCTGCAGCCACTGAGCATCCTCCTGAAATTGTGTTCCTGGGGATCAGCAGATATTTAGGAACAGCATGGAGTGTGAAAACGTCTCTTGCCTTGAAAAACCTATGGGGTCACCGTAGTTAAGATGTGACTTGATGGCAGTTTCCACCACCACCACATGTGAGGGATAAGGGAAGGAACGGGGGGGGGGGGGGACTGTGCAAGCCCAAGGATCCCCTAAACTTGTTCACAGAGCACCAAACCATGGTTTGGTTTTCCATCTGAACCATTCAGTCCAGCATAAAATAAGGTGAGATTCTGCACTTCCAGTCCGGAGGAGCTCCTCTTCCATAAATTCCTTTTGAAAGCTGAAGATAGTGTTAAAATTAGTGGCTGTTAAACACGCTACTACTACCTCAGATGAGACTAATCCATTTAAAAACAAGACACTCAAGATAAAATTATGTTTTCTAGTCCATCATTTTATTCTAGGTTATTCCTGCCATATCACATTTACATCACAGCATATCTGAGGTCCCTGACTGACAATATAAAGGGATGTGTTTTCATAATTAAAGCCCTTCTATATTGTTAGGAGACAGCAACCCATTCAGTAGTGACAGGGGTTGTGAATAACTGGCTCACAAGACTACTGACTCACTGACAGTTGACCCTACTTTGCTGTGACCAAAACTGATCTAGGCTTATTGCTCATTTACTGCACTCTCCTCTGGGACCATATGGGCAATTGAGTGTCCTGTGATCAGTGGCTGCCCCACTGCAGGTCATGCATGACAGGTGGCCCACAGACAGAATCCACTTTGCATCCTCCTGCTAAGAATTCCACTGAAGCTATGATGCTTGACTCACAGCATGAAGCCTTTGTTGGGTAACTTCAAGTCCTATTATCTGACTTTCATGGAACACAAAGGAAGTGACCGTATCCTAAGATACTATGGAGGGCGGGGGGGAGAATAATATCTCAGTAGCTATTAGGTAAAATTGCAAATCCATTGTTAGGGATAAAAAACAAGGACTCTCTGTTGCTTTCAACAGCATATATTTGCTCATAGCAACTGTCTGTCTTGAAAGTATACTTTCAACAAAAGAGGATGTTGCTTTGGAAGGACAGGATATTTATTTTATCTATTCATTTACGTTATTTATAGTCTGCCTTTCTTACTGGGATTCAAGGTGGATTACATAGAGTGGGTCAATACAATCAACAGTTTGAGACATTCAGTAAACAGCGAAATAGGATTTGGGTTGTAAAACCAATCAGAAATCTAAAAAAAAAAAAACAGAACTGAAGCAAAGCATAAGTGTTACCGTGATACATTATATAATGCAAAATTACATAGTATTCTGGTTTCAGCAAGTTATACACAGTAGTATAGACCACAGTGCTTAATAATTTATCCAAGTAACTTTGTGAATCATTTTGTATAGTGCTACCCTATTGCCTACATAGGAATATCCTCTTGAATAATTCAATTTTGTATAGTTTGCAGAAAGCCAGGAGAATGGGAGCCTTCCTGACTACCTCAGGCAGACCATTCCATGAGGTGGGAGTCGTAATGGAGAAGGCATGTGTAGGGGCAGTTGTTGATTTTGCTCATTTGCAGGATGGCACCTGCAGAAGTCCCTGCTCAGATGAGTGAAACTGTTGTGATGGAGCATGGGGGAGAGACGGTCTCGCATATTTGAGGGTCCAAGGCCATGGGCTTTGTATGTGATAGCCAATACTTTAAATTGAACCAATTAACTGATGGGCAGCCAGTGGCGTGACTGCAGAAAGCAAGTAAATATGCATGCTCCATCTAGCTCTAGTAGTCGAGCCATGGCATTCTGCACTAACTGGAGCTTTTGAGTTGCTTTTGAGGGGAGGCCAATGAACATTACACTATAGTAGTCTAGTCTCAATGTCAACGTGGTGTGGATCCAGGTGGCCAGATCAGCTGCACCCAAGATAAGGTGTCATTTTTCAGGCTAGGCTGAGTTGGAAGAAAGCCTTTTTTTGCAACTGTATTAACTTGTTTCTCCAGCAATAATGTTGGGTCCAGTATAACCTCTAGGCTCTTAACTGAGTCAGCAAGCGTCAGCTGAATACCACCGAAAGTGGGGAGCATAATGTCCCTGAAGACCTCCACCTTCCCAAGCAGCATTACTTCTGTCTTTCCAGGGTTTTGTTTCAGTTTATTCACATGTAGCCATTTAACCACAGAAGCCAAGTAGAGATTTAGAACATCTGCTGCATCACCAGATTTGGATAAGGATATATATAGCTGTGTATGGTCTGCATATTGATGAGTGCCAACCCCAAAGCTATGAATTATTTGGTCTAAGGACTTTACATAAATATTGAAGAACATGGGGGGTAGGACTGTGCCCTGAGGGACCCCATAGGATAGGTCCCACACTGATGATGACTGGTTTCCAATGGCAATTCTTTGGGTCCAGTCTGGAGGACTGATTTAAACCAGTCCAACACATAACACCTGATGCCTACTTCTGCCTCCAGGCACCTCCTAGAATTCCCCAGAGTGTTCTGGAATCCGGTAGGATTCATGAGCCTCAGGATTAACTGTTTTAACCAGGGTCCCTCTTCTGTGGGATGTTGGAGCCACAGTGACCTTGGTTTTCAGTAGGTAGTGGTTCAGGGTGACTCTCTAACCCTGAAATCTAACCTGCCCTCAAAGATTTGATGCAAAAGTTTAGATCCAAGGTATTACCTCTGTCATGTGTTGGGGCAGTCACAACTTGGGAGAGGCCCAGGTTAAGAACATAAGAAGAACCACCCTCATCAAGCTCAGCAGTCTGTTCACACAGTGGCCAACCAAGTGCCTCTAGGAAGCCCACAAACAGGTTACAAAGTCCTAGGCTGGTCCCAGTATGGTAACCTCAGCAGGGATGTTGAATTCCTCCAGAATGATGAGCCTGGTCTCTCCAGCACTACATTTGAGACCACCTCTGCCAATTCAGACAAGGTGCCCACTGGAGAATTCGTCATCTGGTAACAAGCTGGATGCCTCATCTATCCATAGTCTCTAATGTGAGGAGCATATAGTCAATGCTAGTTATGCACTGGAAGTCTGTGGGAGGATCCTGTTTAAGACAGCCTCTGCTCCAATGTACTCACACTGCACCTCAAATCTTCCCACTTGTTCTTCCATATGTCATCATATTTATGAATCATAGGACTTAAACTGAAAGTTATTGGGGCATAAATGACATAATTATGCTGTTGTTACTTTGCTATGCTGTCATAGTTTACAGCTGCATGAGTGCAATCTTGAGCAGAGTTATACCCTTCTAAGTTCATTGAAGTCAATGGGCTTAGAGGGGGTAAGTCTGTTTAGGACTGTACTGTTTGTTACACTCCTAGCCTTGTCCAGCTATAGTAACTTGAAATAGGATTGAACTGGTAATTACTGATGCCGAGCTGATATGTAAGTGAACAATAATAATTAGAAAGCAAAGCCATCATGAAAAAGATGTAGTAAAATGTATTACGTGAAATGATTAATCACACTGAAAACAACAAACTAAATGTTAAGTGGGTGGAATTTCTAGTTCAGCAGCTGGGCAGTCTATGATGTAGGAGAAATTACTCGATGAGTAACAGAGGCAAATGCAAGCACATTTAAAGGTTATTTTCTAATTACACCTTTTTAATTGTAACACTTACTGATTGATAACACTATTGCTGTACATTATTTGGATAACAGTATATTCAGCTGGCAACAACCCCAGATTTGCAGGTGCTCACCCAGCAGCCTTAAATTTTGAGCCATCTGTAATACACTGAGGGCTGATTTATACTTTGCCTCTGTGTATAGTGCCACTTCCTTGCAGCTGGATGCCACACTGCAATGATCACATCTCAATCTGGCCACCACAGGTGATGTGCTTAGGATATTACTACACAAGTCTTGTATTTGCCAGAGGTGGTGGGATTGTATCACTCTTCACAGACCATCTGATTTCAATTGTCATGGTTGCACTGCAAGATCCAGCTAGTGGGAAAGTGGCACCCATGGCAGAGAAGTAATGTCAAAACCAAAAAGAAGCACAACCAAGCTCCAAAGGAATCATAGAGTTGGGACCACCAGGGTCATCCAGTCCAACCCCCTGCACACTGCAGGAAATTCATAACCACCTCCCCAACACACACCCAGTGACCCCTACTCCATGCTCAGAAGATGGCCAAGATGCCCCCCTCTCTTGATCTGCTTAAGGTCATAGAATCAGCATTGTTGACAGATGGCCATCTAGCCTCTGCTTGAAAACCTCCAGGGAAGGAGAGCTTAAGGCCTCCCGAGGAAGCCTGTTCCACTGAGTAACCAATCTCAGTGTTAGAAAATTCTTCCTAATGTCTAGATGGAAACTCTTTTGATTTAATTTCAACCTGTTGGTTCTTGTCCAACCTTCTGGGGCAACAGAAAACAACTCGGCACCATCCTCTACATGACAGCCTTCAAGTACTTGAAAATGGTTATCATATCCCCTCTCAGTCTTCTCCTCTTCAGCCTAAACATACCCAGCTCCTTCAACCTTTCCTCATAGTTGGTCTCCAGACCCCTCACCATCTTTGTTGCCCTCCTCTGGACACGTTCCAGCTTGTCTACATTCTTTTTAAATTGCAGTGCCCAAAACTGAACACAATACTCTAGGTGAGGTCTAACCAGAGCAGAGTAAAGCGATAAAGAGCAGTGCTCAGCAAGGCTATGATGGCCATCGATGGGAAGGGATGGCACTATGATGAAAGGATGAGGAAGTGTGCCCACACGAGTTTGGGGAGAGGGGCCATAGCTCAGTGGAAGAGCATCTGCTTGGCATGCAGAAGGTCCCAGGTTCAGTCCCCAGCATCTCCAGTTAAAGGGACTAGGCAAGTAGGTGATGTGAAAGACCTTTCTCTGCCTGAGACCCTGGAGAGCCTCTGCCAGTCTGAGTAGACAATACTGATTTTGATGGACCAGTATAAAGCAGCTTCATGTGTTCATGTGTTCAGGACCCACAATATTTTTTTTTCTTACTTACGTTTCTATTTCCTTTACTGAACAAAACAAAACATAGATTCTTTCCGCCGCCTGACCTCCAGAATGCATTGCCCTATCAATTAGAGTGCCCCACACTGATCCAATCTCAGTGTCATTTGGGCAAAATCATTCATTTAGAGAAGGACTCTCGCCCTGGTTGTCCTGTTTCATGGAAGTACATGAAACCTATTCAGGTAATTCTTATTGACAGCAGAGAGTCATGACACTTAGCGTTAAGGTGAAGCTGACCGGCTGCAGAGCGGCTGCTGACTGATTAGCTCAGCCAACAGGTTACATGAAATTCCACTTGAGCATTCACTCTGTTTTGTTCAGAGGGGGGGGAAATAAAAAGGAGTGCTTTCTTTAACACCGTGCTTTCTTTTTCCTCACGCAAGTGTACATTTCTTTGAAGAATGGACCCTAGACAGATTCATGGTTGCTGGTTTTTTTGGGTTTTGTTTAACGTGCCGTTTTTATGTGGAGATGTGTCAAATATTTATCAAGGAAAGAAATCTAAAGGTGAATTTAAACTGATTTGAAATACATCACCTAAATGGGCTGACTTTACCTAGCATTATAAGAATCATTTATTTCAATAGCAATAGGCTTCAGTCTTGTAAACAAACTGTCTGCGACGAAATGTCCTCTGTGAAACAAAATATATCCACACACACTTTTCATTCTTTTGACCCTCATCTGCTAACTCTGTTTCAGGAAGCGAAATGTTCTCATCCTGGCAGCTTTAGAAATAGTACATGTACTGGATTTCCCATGACCGAAGAATGGTATACTCCTATCTGAGATGGCCATTCTTTTCCACTTTTCCACTCCTCCACATGAGCAGCGGACTCTAATCTGGTGAACTGGGTTGGTTTCCCCACTCCTCCACATGAAGCCTGCTGGGTGACATTGGGCAAGTCACCCATGGCGCAGAGAGGTAAGCTACAGTACTGCAGTCCAAGCTCTGCTCACGACCTGAGTTTGATCCCAACGGAAGTTGGTTTCAGGTAGCCAGCTCAGGGTTGACTCAGCCTTCCATCTTTCCAAGGTCGGTAAAATGAGTACCCAGCTTGCTGGGGGTAAAGGGAAGATGACTGGGGAAGGCACTGGCAAACCACCCCGTAAACAAAGTCTGCCTAGAAAACGTCGGGATGTGACATCACCCCATGGGTCAGGAATGACCCGGTGCTTGCACAGGGGACCTTTACTGCCAATTCAGACAAGGTGCAGTACGTGATCCCCTGTATGGGATTATTTGCTAGTCTCTCCCTGCCCCCTGCAAAACGCATGTTTTTTTCCTATGGTTTTGGATCAAGTAGGGATTTTTTCTCCCCATAGGCAAGTAATGAAGAGTTCCAGGGGAAGAAGAAAACAAAAGTCAGTATTGACCCCGGGATATTCTCAAGTTTCATTACATTAATTGGTACATAGTTATTAATCATTTATACACTGCTTTTCTTTAAGTAAGCACAAAGTGGCGAACAGGATGCAAATAAAAAAAGCAATAAAACAAGCTATAAATATGCAATTTATTGTAAATTGGCCAAAGCTTTTCCTTGATTGTGCCTCCTAGCAGTGGTATTCAAGACTTCAAGCAGCCAGCTAGCTGAGCTGGAAGTCTGGTGACATCTTTGAGAGTGAGGCACATGAACATAAAAACATTCCAGACAGTTGTTTATGTGTGTTTTAAAGTTTATATGTTTTATTTTATTGTTTTAAATATTTTATAAATATCTGTATTTTAAATAGTTTTAATATTTGAAATAGTTATCATGTTTTAATGTTCCCTCACAAGACCTCTCATTTCCATTCCATGTGTTAATTGCTTTTTAAAATAATGTTTTATTTTTTTGTTTTCCAATGTTTTGCTTTTAATTGTAAGTCCCCTTGGTTGCCCTGTTTGGGAAGAAAGGAAGGATACAGATTTTGTAAATAACTGACTAACTAACTAAATAAGTATAATAGTTCTCAGACCTTCCTATTGAAAAGTGCTTATTGATAAGCCCCAAGTGATCAATTTTAGCATAATCAATGATTGGTGATCTAAGACAATTTATAATTATTCTTTCAAAGATATAATTTAAGGTATAGTGTTTTTTAATTGCTCATGCAAATAATGTTAGCAGGAAATAACTGTGCACAAGAAGAAAGAGGAGACTGCTTTAGAATAAAGCCCTCATGAGGTTTGTTGCTTTAAGAAAGGAAAGGATATTTTTTATTGCTGAAGAAATCCATACTGTGGGAGGAAAGGCAAGATAAGCAATCTATCTAGCTAGCTATCTAACTAGGAGATTGAGAGAGATTGAGAGAGAGCATCTTGCCCTCTTGGAGGTCAGAGACAGAACACAGAAAAAAGAAAGTGGGACCTGGAGGAAAAGAAGATGTGACAGGCCCTTTCTACCAACTGAGGGGACCCACACAGCCTCTTATGATTTTGTGGGGGACCAGGTTTGTTTTGAACTGTAAACCTTCCCCTCAGTTACATAAGAACATACATAAAGCCATGCTGGATCAGACCAAAGTCCTATCTAGTTCAACATTTTGTTCACCCAAACACACACATTTAAATGGCCACTGTTTTCAGTGGGAACTCCAGAGACCAGGTCTACCCCCACTTGAAACAATGTCCTTTACAATTTAAAGGGACAATGTGCCACATAACATCTTGGGGAGTGTGCTGAAAATAATGAGCAGTAAACCTGGCATCCAGAGTTTGAAGGCCAGCTCTACTGCTCATTATTTTCAATGACTGTGACGGCAGTCAGCCTGGCAGTGGGCTCCCCTCCCCATGCAGGTAGCAAGAGAAGGGGGAGCCCACAGTTGAGATGGCTGCCACACCGGCATTCAAAATAATGGATGGTAGATCTGGCCTCTGGAGTAGGGTTGCCAGGTCCCTCTTCACCACCGGCAGGAGATTTTTGGGGCGGAGCCTGAAGAGGGTGGGGTTTGAGGAGGGGAGGGACTTCAATGCCATAGCGTTCAATTGTCAAAGCGGCCATTTTTCTCCAGGTGAACTGATCTCTATTCGGCTGGAGATCAGTTGAATTAGCAGGAGATCTCCTGCTACTACCTGGCAGTTGGCAACCCTACTCTGGAGCCATGGTCTACTATGTGACAGTGCCCTCAGTTGTTCCACAGGGTCATTATTTAAAGGGTATTAGTCTGGTCTCTGGAGTTCATTCTCCCTCCCTCACTGCTCCTGCTTTCTCTTTGAAACCTGAAACGCTCCTAAAATTCCAGGAGATCAATTATTGTGACTCCCCAGACTTTCAGGAGTGTTTTGGTTCATTCTGGATGTCTCTGAGCTGACCTGAAACAGCTAATTCCGGGATTTAAAATCATTTTGGGAATGTTCAAATGCATACCCTCTACTGCCTACCTTGTTAGCTTTATAGGCCCCTCCACAGTATTGATGTGCTAGGTAGAAAGAGATGATGCACTGTCTTGGGGTTGGGGACATATGCATTTTGGTGACCTTTACAGAGATACTGCAGCCATAAACCCATCAAGGAAACAGTGTTCCTAGTGCAAAGGTATTTGTTTTTGATAGAGAATTCAATGCAAGTACAATATTGGCCCATCAATTTAATTTGCTCTGGGTAAAGTGAGGTCTAAATAGAATAAAAAAAGGAGACGTTCTGCTCCTCAAAAAAAAAAAAAAAACCCGAAAAACCCCTTTGCCCTGCTTAAATGAAAGCACTACATTACTCACTGTAGCACTAAACAAACAATGTAAAACAATACAAATCCAAAATGGACTTCAAGGGATTTTAGAGGTGACCTCTGTAATAGCATCTTTTCTTTTCAAACATCATGCTACTTTAATACTTAATGGGAAACTAAGTGGAGGGAAAAGAAGATAGAGTAAATAGAGAGGAAAGATAAGGGAATAACTCAAGCAAAACTCTAGCAGCTGTGTATCTACATAAAACCAATTACAACAAACGTTCTTCATTTGGGCCACGAACATACACTTGAGACATAGTTCTTACAACAATATTCCAAAATTTCAGCAGATGAAAATCCAAAGGATGACTAATAATTTTCTGTTTACATTACAACACGGTCAATAAGGACTTCCAAATGTGGGGTTCTCATTTAAAACTGCAGTGAGAAACTGCATAGCTTTAACTGGGGTGTGTGATGGTAATATATACCTGGTGTGAAAGGGAGAAAATGGGTAGGGTTGCCTGCTTTAGGTTGAGAAATATCTGGAGATTTTGGGGGCGAAGCCTGAGGAGGGGAGGGGAGGGGAGGGGAGGGAAGGGACTTCAACACCAGAGAGTCCAATTGCCAAAGTGGCCATTTTCTCCAGGTGAACTGATCTCTGTCACCTGGAGATCAGTTGTAATCGCAGATCTCCAGCCACCACCTGGAGGTTGGAAACCCTATATGGGCACCTACTTCCAAAGAAACATTGTACCCTTCAAAAGTGATAGGTAAAAGTCACATTATAGTGGCTTTCTGAGATCATGGTTGAGATGTATAGATGTTGAACAAGATATATCAACATCAGCACAATGTAATCACACTCATTGCAGGGCATAGTGAAATGTTCCACTTAGTTTTATGTACAAGGTGAATGGAATCATTAATTTTTTTTAAATGTTGTGCAGAAACAAATGATATGAAATCTCCTCTTGGCTGATCAAAAGCTGGAATCCTATTTAAAGGGTTCATAAACTCAGGTGACTTTCAGGGTCAAGCAGGCATGACCTTTTGTAATCTTTTTTGGCAAATGATTAACTGAAGATCAGTTCTATTCCTTAGAAGCTGTTCTCTCACTTCTACTGTCAAGCAAGATTTAGAAATTCCGATGGACAGTATCTTTATTTAAGAGGTACTTTTAGAATTTGTGCTGGGCTTCAGCCCTGGAGCAGAGTTTTTTGGACAGAGGAAAGACTCTCAAGGTACAATAAGCACCAGGACTTCTCTGTTGAGAAATTATGCATTGAACACTCTCTGGGATGATTACAAAATACTAGTCAAGTACAAATAATACTGTCATAAAGAATGCAAAAGAACAGCACCTGAGGAGGGTAATTAGCTTATATGCAAATTATACATAGCAAGACATTCATATTATTCTCCCCTCTTTGGCTCACATTATCATTCATGACTTGATTCAATTAAAAATATTTCACAGCTTCACAAGTGCAATTTAGGGCACTCAGAAGCATTGAAGCTATGAAAATTGGCTTCACAACTGGCTGGTTCAGCATGAAGTAGTAAGCCATTAGAAAAAAAAATACACAGATACAATAAATGAGTCTTCCAATGTAGCAAGGTATGTTTACTGCATGGATGATAAGCTGACAAACACGGTAAAAATTGGTTGCCAGTGAGATGGTTTGGGGGGAAAATAGTAAAGCGTGGCACATTTTATCCTGCTTCTGAAATCAAAGTAGAGTCACAACAAGTCCCCTTAAAGGGATGAATTTTCTCCATCGTGTTGTAACAAATATTGATATGCCTTTAACATCCTGAATAGCACAATATATGGTCGGATTAGGAATCAATCCAGGTTCAGAACCGTCTCTTTCTCCACACACTTGCTTAAATGCATACAAAGAAGTCCAGACTGAGAGGTATATAGTAATTTATGTTCATGTATGTATTTACAAATTTCAAACATAAGATTTTGATTAATGAATAAGAACTGTCAGTAAGAATATATAATTTCACTCAATCTCAACTCATTCTTTTCCTTACTACTGTCCCCATTGCACATCCCTTTTATTCTTTTAAAACAAAATTTATACCCTGCCTTTCTGCCCTCATAAGAGCTACCAAGGCAGCTATCAAATTACAAGATACAAAATAAAATAACATTTTTAAAACCATTAAAACCAACAAAAAACAAAGTGTTAAACAATTTAAATCAGTACATAGAACAAAATCAAAAATGTTAACATTGGGCAGGAAAGAGGAATCACTGAGGGAACACCAAACCAAACCAAACAAAACCCCTCTTCACTCTAGGGTTGCCAGGTCCCTCTTTGCCACCAGAGGGAGGTTTTGGGGCGGAGCCTGAGGAGGGCGGGGTTTGGGGAAAAGAGGGACTTCAATGCTATAGAGTCCAATTGCCAAAGTGGCAATTTTCTCCAGGTGATCTGATCTCTATCGGCTGGAGATCAGTTGTAATAGCAGGAGATCTCCAACTACTACCTGGAGGTTGGCAACGCTACTTCACTCACTGGTAGAAGATTGACAGCAAAAGGGGCAGACCAGTCTCTCTGGAGAGAGTGGACATGAGCTTGCTGGCCCTCTGCCTCCATGTGATCCTCAGGTGTTCTTCATGGGGTGAGAACATGAGGAGATGCCATGTGCATAGCCTCTCTCTGGAATCAGCAACATTCCAAAACTAGCATCGCTGACCACAGGGAGAAGGCGTACACAGAGGCATTTTCTCCACACAACTGGCCCATGCAGACCACTCAATGATCATGTGGAAGCAGGGGTGGGGGCAGCATTCTCATGCCTGTTTTGCTTTGCCACATAGTGGGTCAACATGCCAATTGATCGTCTGCATATGTCACCAATAAAGTTCATGGCACACAAGCCTGTGGTGCTGTTGGTAAATGACAAACCTACTCAAAGACTAAGGAATCAGCCTGTCCTGGAAGGGGTTGGACTTTCCCTGAAGAAGCAGGTTCATAACTTGGGGCTACTGCTGGATCCTAGCCTACAGTTGGTAACTTTTATCAGTTTTAGCTGGTATGCCAGCCATTCCTCTAAAAACATGATCTGGCCATGATAATTAGGGTTGCCAGTTCCGGGCTGGGAAATACCTGGAGATTTTGGGGGTGGAGCCTGCGGTGAGCAGGGTTTGAAGAGGGAAGGGACTTCAGTGCCATACAGTCAAATTGCCAAAGCGGCCATTTTCTCCAGGTGAACTGCTCTCTATCGGCTGGAGATCAGTTGTAATTAGGGTTGCCAACCTCCAGGTACTAGCTGGAGATCTCCTGCTATTACAACTGAGCTCCAGCTGATAGATATCAGTTCCCCTGGAGAAAATGGCCGCTTTGGCCATTGGACTCTATGGTATTGAAGTCCCTCCCCAAACACCACCCTCATCAGGCTTCGCCCCCAAAACTTCCCGCTGGTGGCAAAAAGAGACCTGGCAACCCTAGTTGTAATAGCAGGAGGTCTCCAACACCACCGGGATGTTGGCAACCCTAGTGATAATCGGTGCTCTGGAAAAATAGCCACGTTAAACCACTATAATGTGCTCTACATGGGGTTGCCTTTGAAAAAAGTCTGGAAACTTCAGCTCGTCCAAAATGCATTGGCCATGCAGTTGTGAAGGCCAGGTAAAAGTAATTGGATCACCCTTGTTCTGAAAGATCTCCACTGGCTGCCCATTTGTTGACAGGCACAATTCAAAGAGCTGGTTCTTACCTTTAAGTGTCTAAATCAATTGGTGCCAGGTTACTTGAACCACGGCTTCCAATTAAGGTCTACCTCACAAACCCTGCTTTTGTTCCCCCACCTTCAGAGGTGAGGGAGGTGGCAACCAGAGACAGGGCTTTTTCAGTAGTGGCACCTTACTTATGGAATGTGTGAGGCTTGTATGGATGCCTATGTTGCTGTCTTTTGGGCACAGGCCAAAACATTTCTGTTTACTTGATCTCTTAATACCATTTTAGTATGTTTTCAGTCTGAAAACGGTTATTTTAAGCTTGTCACTGGTCTGTTTTATGGTCTCTGTTTTTACGCTGTGACAGGGGTTTAATGATGGGTTTTAATTAATAACTTTTAATGTTTTGTTTTAGTATATTTTATTTTGTAAGCTTCTATGAACAGGTCCTGTGGTGAGGAGGCATATTTTTCCATGTAAATAAATAATAAACACAGAGATCAAAAAGAGGATAATCAAACATGATATAATTAGTACTGAGTTTTAAGATCACCATGTATGCTCCACCCTGGACCTTAGAATCTCCCCCCTCCCATGTCTCCCTCCATATTTAAAATATCATACAGTTCCGAGCAATTGTCATGCATTTATGCTAGGTAGAGTGAATGATTTGCCCACAGCCATATTGAAAGAACAATTTGCTAATATTCAATTTCTCTGGATGCCTCTGTTGTTGTGCCTCTGGTATGACTTGAGAACATTGATCATGTTTTGTTATTTTGTGGCCAATGGTCCTCATTACAAGAACTTTGGATTTCCCCCATTTTGAGCAAGTATCAACTTGCCATGGAACCGCAGGTAGTTTCCTTGTTGCTGGCTGACATTAGTCATGCAGTTACTTGCTCTGCGGCCAAATTCTTGTCTATTATAATATCTTTAAGACACTCTCCAGCTAAGTGACAATCTTGTAATTTTACTAGTGCCATAATTTTCTTCTGTTATCATTCTGTAACTGTTATAGATATTTCTACTGTGCTTTTATTGTATGGCTCAAGGCCTCCATGCAAAGGAGTTTATTGTTAATAAAGAAAAGGAAAGGAATAGTAAACATTTATATGCCACTTTTCCAAATGTATTGCTTGAGTTAGAATTATGATCAACAGCTGTCTGATTAGCTCAGGGCCAAACTACACATTACTGTTTTTCAAGAGTTCCCCACAGCCACACAGCAGCTTCAGGGAATGGCTTCTTAAAAAATAGGACAGTCCAAAAGGGCTTGGAATGGCACCCTAGGGAGAGGAAGCGCTCCTGCCTTCCCCACAATCAATTGTCTCCTTCAAAAACAGCGCTGGAGTTATTTCCCCAATTCTACTGCTTCGCATGCACTGATGCTCCACATGGAACAGCAAAATGAGGGAAATAAATCCCTCTAGAACAAAGGAAGAAGTAACATATAGTATGGCCCTCGGAGTCAAGAACAAAGAGGAGTGATAGACTTCCAGAAATATTTACCTGATGAATGGAACCACTCACCTGTCCCTTTTCATGAGAAGAACAATTCCAGTCCAATAGTATGAAAATCCAAATACTGATCACTTGCAGCTGGATCCCCCCAGTTTTGGGGGAAAGCATTTTGTGGGCACTTTTAATGTGCGCGTATACTGCTCACCCATCCACCCCTCCCCATGTTACCATATAAATATACAAAGGATGTTTAATATGTCTGGATGTCTGATGTGTTTTGTTGCTGTCTCTTCAGAACAGGTGATAAACACAGGAGGCTTACTTGGCACGATATTGCATGAAAATTCTGTTACTTGGTTACCCGAGTTTCTCACTGAGTGAGTCACATTACCATTTATGTTAATTCATACATTTCCTGTAAATGTATAAGAATTAATTTGCTTGAAGTTACAAATAAATACATATTGATATTTCCAGAGATAAAACAACTTTGATGAAAGAAGCCCTGACTTATGTGTAAAAAAGAATCCTACGGAAGAAAGAGATCCAGTTCATTATTTACGAAAAGATCAAAGCAATGTTTGCATGAACTGATGCTTAATATTTTAAAATATATAGGAAAAATGAAGCCAAATGAAAAGTATAAATATCGTTTCTGATGTAGCCAAAAAGGTTATACAAAAATACTTATGCGGGACTAATAGCTTGGATCAGTATCTAGCAAGATGTATAACTAATAGTGGAAGATATAATTTGTGAAAATCAAGATGAGGAGAGGCTGGATCAAGTAGGCTCTTCTTCATTACTCAGAAGCACTTTGGAGACTCCAACTACACAGTTACAGAAGTTTCCAGAGAAGTTCTCGTCAGATCTCAGAAGCTAAGCAGGGTCAGCCCTGGTTAGTATTTGGATGGGAGACCACCAAGGAATACCAGGGTTGCTGTGCAGAGGAAGGCACTGGCAAACCACCTTTGTTAGTCTCTTGCCATGAAAACCCAAAAAAAGGGATCACCATAAGTTGGCTGCGACTTGACGGCACTTTACACACACACAATACCTGCTCATTTAACTCCCTAAAAGAGCAGGTTTTCAGTTTAGGGGTGCTGTTAGACTCTTACCAACAGAAGGAAGCTATGGTCTCCTTTGATGTACCTTTCACTAATTTTGTTTGGGTACCTGAAGTGCGTCTTTGAGAAGCATGAATTGGTCATGGCCATCCATCCAGATAAGAATATTGTAATGTGCTCTTTGTGGTGCTGCCTTTCAAGACAGTCTGAAAAATTTAAATGGTAAATAATGTAGTAGAGAAGACATTCTGTCAGTTTTGAAAGACGTTCATTGGTTCCCAAGCCATTTCTGTCACAATTCAAAGTGCTCGTTCTTACCAGTAGAGTCCTACATTGCCTGAAATCAGGGCCTTCTCCTGTATACACCTGGATGCCAGTTAAAAACATCCTCTAAGGCATCCCCAGTCCCTCAGCTTCTGAACTGAAGTAAGATGGGCAATGACCAGAGACAGTATCTTTTTTCTGTTTTGGCACCTAATGAATGCTTTCTCCTTAGTATATCCCATAGCATCTGGTCTTTTAAGCGCTATATGAAAATCTTTCTATTTACCAAGACAGTCTGCCAATATTGTAGGGGGGTTTTTCTCAGCGCCCTTGGTGTATGAATAATTTTATTGACAGCTGCTGAACTGGTGTTAATGGATCCTTGTTAATTAATGTTGCTACATTATTTTAATTTATTGAATTCTTGTCTTTAGTTTTTAACATGGTTTCCTGCTGCTGTTTGACTCCAACAAAATTCCATTTGTTGAGTATAAATTCCATTTATTATACAACCCAATGGGCTTGGCCCTGTGTTGGAGTTTGATGGGAAAGATATTTTGTTCCTGTAAGGGAGCCATAGGAGGCATCTGAGAGAGATTTATGAGGGGAAAGAATGTTTTTTTTCAGGAAAAAGGGACATGGAAGCCATCTGAGGAGAAGGAGAACCTAGGCAGAGGACATTGTAGCCTAGGCTTATAAGATCTCCTGTTCTTTGCCTACTGTCCTCACTGCTGCTTTGCAGGGTGTGGGGGAATGGAAGGATAATAATTGCATAACTTCTGGCATAAACCTAGAAGTTTGTCACTTTGTCAGTGTGATGTGCTACAATCACATATGAACCCACATGAAGCTGCCTTATACTGAAACAGACCCTTGGTCCATCGTAGTCAGTATTGTCTACTCAGGCCGGCAGTGGCTCTCCAGGGTCTCAGGACTGAGTAGGGGTCTTTCACATCACCTACTTGCCCAGTACCTTTAACTGGAGATGCCGGGGATTGAACCTGGGACCTTCTGCATGCCAAGCAGATGCTCTACCACTGAGCTATGGCCCTTCCCCCCCCCAAAAAAAAACTCCTATGGTAAGCCATAAAGTTTTGGAGGATCCTAGAGTATCACAATACTGCAGTAATATCACTTCCAGGTTTATGCCAGAAGTGACATCATGGCATTGCTCCAACATAGTTGGATCCTTGGAATACGATCACTGATTTGCCACTGCTGGTCACAAGGGGATTATCTGAGCGGCTGGGTCCGCCATTTCCCAACACACTGTCCTTTTCCATGAAATGGAGGTATGAGAAACACCCAAAAGGGTGGTGATAACACAAGCCATTTTCCCCAGAAAGAATGATGAAAACATGCAAACCAAAACATTGACAATTCAACAAAGACTCAGCAATCAATCCCCATTCCTCAATAATATCACCAAAAATGCATCAGGAACTTAGTTTCCTTATGTCAGTATGCCAACAAAGTGGGAAATACACACACACACAAAAGGAAGTGTTTGTTCTGTGGAAGAATAATGTACAATTTGAATTAATACCATTCCCTGTTACAACTAACAATGTTCCTACAATACACTGAAACACACTTGTAAGCCTCTACTACTGATAGGAAACTGTGGCATTAACAGATAGGAGAGAAGGAAAAATCAGCAACGATGTGCTGAAATCCTCACTGGAGGGGAGCTCATATACAACCTACTAAACATCTCCTTGCTAATAAAATGCCTAATCTCTGTTAGCAGGCAAGGGGCGACAAACATGAAAGGACCGTGTTTGGCGGCAGGAACAGAGGGGGGGTGACCTCTGGTCTGAGCAGAGAAGGGAAAGGGTGCATTCACCCTAGATCAGTTTCGGAAAGGGAAATGCACTTGGGGGGCTCTGGGAGGGGCCATAGCTCAGTGGTAGAGCCTCTGCTTGGTATGCAGAAGGTCCCAGGCTCAATCCCTGGCATCTCCAGTTAAAGGGACTGGGCAAGGAGGTGATGTGAAAGACCCCTGCCTGAGACCCTGGAGAGCCGCTGCTGGTCTGAGTAGACAATACTGACTTTGATGGACCGAGGGTCTGATTCAGTATCAGGCAGCTTCATGTGTTCAATTTCTCTGTGCCATTATTATCATCACAGAAAAGAGGGGACATGGGTGGGTCAAACTTAAATGACTACATAAATGGGGAGACGGCTTCCAGGGGGTTTGGAGAAAGGTTGGCTGAAGGAGGAGTGGGAGGCGAAACAAGAGTGGGGTTGTCCGAGGGGTGTGAGCAGAGAATCCCAACGCTTCAATTCTTCATGTTTTTTTTTTTACTGATTTAGCAAACCTAAAAATTGCAGTGGATAATTCACAGTGGGTAGCCGTGTTAGTCTGTTTGCAGTAGTCAAAAAGGGCAAGAGTCCAGTAGCACCTTAAAGACTAACAAAAATATTTTCTGGTAGGGTATGAGCTTTCGTGAGCCACAGCTCACTTCTTCAGTATCTGAAGAAGTGAGCTGTGGCTCACGAAAGCTCATACCCTACCAGAAAATATTTTTGTTAGTCTTTAAGGTGCTACTAAAAATTGCAATAAAAGAGGTTCCTGGAAACACCAGTCAAGTGTGCAGCGGCCCCTGAAGGGAGGAAAAATCATGAATAAATCAAAGGAAGCCATGGAGTAGTCCCGCAGGGATCACGCAGCTAGTAAACAAGCCTAAATAGCCATAGTAATAATAATTAAAAAAGAATGAAATGTGCCAAAGGCAGTAACACATGTTAAATATATCTTTGCTAGTTTAGCTTGCCAGTGCATTCACTCCTAGAATCTGTTTTTCTTACTGAGCATTTCTATGACAAGAAAAATATATCCTGAGCTTCTTGTTCTGTAGCTCACAGGTGAAGGTGAAATCAACTTGAAATATATGGGAGCTGCTCTGAAAAAGAAACAATTTCACCAGCACAGGAAAAAAAATGTTAATAGTCCCTAGGAACCCTGGAAACGATAAATAGAACAGGAGACCAAATAAGGATATCAAGGAAAGAGTTTCTTTCTTTAAAAAAAACAAAACAAAACAACAACACAGTTTCTTATCAACCACCCATCACATAATATAATTTATAATTTAAAAGCTGTTGAGCACACACTGTTCCTTCTACAGATTTAAAATGTTGCAGCATGTAGAACAGAAATACCCCAATTAGCTGTGACAATAGAACCAGGAGAGGAACCCTAAAGTCACTCTAAAAAGACAAAGGTGAGATGATTAAGCCCAGGAAGAGGAGGCTTGGAAGTGAGTGAAAAGAGGGACTTAACATCACAAGTTTAACCTTCATTGTATCGTAGGAAAAGGCTGCTGAGAACAGAGAACACAGCCTTCATCTTCATCGATTTTTTTCTTTCAGGCTTTAATATGGTGTGTCAGATTTAGCCATTTAGGTGGCAGGAGATTTCTCAAGACATCTGTGTTGTGCATTCTGCCGATGCACTTCAGTTAGAAAGTGACAGCTACAGCTGGAGAGGAGATGATGCCTTAATATTACATGTGTACAACACAGCCTTTCCCCTCCCCTTCCTTAATTTGAAAAGGAGATGTTCTATAAGCACCTCAAAAGAAGAAGTTAAAAAAAAAAAAAAAGGCTGTCGGTGATGCATAACTGAGCATGCACCACACGCCCTGTTGGTTTTATATAATTAAAAAACTAAGATCTCATAGGCTGTGTTCATTTCATACCTAACTATCTTATATTCTAATTGCAAAGTTGGCCAAATCTTTGGATAATTATATCCAGTGCCTGGAGCAGTGAAAGGGTGAGTCAGATCTTTCTACAAACCTGAAAAGAGCCCCTAGTTTGCAGAAAAATCTGACTTAAAAAAACACACACAAACCAATGGAGGTTTTAAAAAATGATAAAAGAAGCACCTGTAGCTTTAAGCAACAGATTCCCTTGGTGGCTGTTGCTATGCAACCACAGCATTCCAGGCTTCAGTTTATGTGAGTAAAAGGCAGGCGGTAAGGGCCCTTTCCAGGCCTATTTTGGCTTTTGAGGGAGTGTAAGCCAGCAGGTGCCATCCGGGAGATAGTTACATGGCAGACTAGTTACATGGCAGCCCCAAGAGACACGTGCCGCCTCCATTCCAGACATGTGCCAATCCCCAAAAGCAATGGGGAAGGCTCCCACACCATCCAGTGAAACTGACAAGGAGGGACCATGGGCAGAGAAGCCTCTCTGGGAGAACCAGAGGGAATCCATTTTCTCTGACCCAGTCTCGAGCAAGCTGTCATTTTGCAAGAGATGACCAGGCACTCACGCAGTCCTTTCCCCCGCCTCCTCCATATGCATGATTAATGGCCCATCGGAAGCCTCCAAGATATCAGCTCCAAAAGATCGCCCCTCCGGCATTGTGAAAGTGACTCACCTGGATGCAGCTGTTCGTGTCTTTGTATCCAGCCAGATAATCCCATCAACGATTGTCTCCTAACCCTCCCAGAATTGCTCAAGCCATAGGTTTTAACTTACCTGTCTCAATTGCCCCCCTGACACACCTTAGCAGCCGACCATTAAGGTTTCATTCACCTTTTGTTTACCATGGGAACCATGAGGGGATAATCCCATTATCACCAACCCCAAAAAGAGTATAACTTGGTTTGCTCTCAGTCATAATGTACCTTCCCTTTTCCCCTCCCATACTCGCTGTCACTCTGTCGGTCTGGGTAGCAATGTCAGACCACACAGCTCTCCAGCCTCGCTGGTTAAGCCACGGGAATCCCTACCCCTTCCCCCTCCTTTAGCCGCATGGAACCTCGGATGTCTCCCCACTCTACAGGATCAGGTGCAGTATTCCCCTCTTCAAAGGGAAACCGACCACATTGGTGAACGTCTCTACTCTACCACCTTTTATTCTCTAGGCTCTGTGTGTAAGAATCTGTTTTGTTTGTGTGTGAACATATACAGCTAAATCCACTGCCTCTGCCTCATTTTGAGGGTCATGGTACAGACTCCGGTATGTAAAGGTTGCATCCTGCTTAAGTTATGTCCAGTGCCGGTTATTGAATGCTAATTCCCCCATATAATAATTTGTAACCGGGCATTTTGGCTAACAGGAGGACTCACTGAGGCCGGGCACAGGATTTTTTTTATTTCCCATGGAATTGTTGTTAGTCCTGAACACATGGAGTTGCCTTATACTACATAAGATCATTTGGTCTATCGATGTCAGTAGTAGGCAGCAATTCTCTAGGGTCTTAGGTTGAGTCTCACATCACCTTTCAAATGGAAATGCTGAGAATAGAACCCTGGACCTTCTGCATGCAAACAGATGCTGTAACATTGAGCCAAACAGTCCCTTCCATGGTAATAAGCAGCTGTGCTTCACTGTGCTCTGTGGGAGAGGGAAAGAGGGAGGAGTCAGGAATACTGAATTGGATATCTGAATGGAGAAATAGTAATGCTGCAAATTTGCAAAGAGGAGAATTACTGCAGAAGGATGACTAACAACTGAGCTGAGAACAAAGTAGTCTCTGATTCAAATCTCCTTTTTCCCCATTTCCTAGGTGGCCATAGATAAGCCATAAACATCATCCATACTTTCTATTTGAAGACCATTTCCATTCTCACTTTTTCAAAATAGATCAGTCTAATCTTTGGCCATCAGTGCAATCCTAAACAGTTATACACTTCTAAATCAATTGAAGGCAATTGGCTTAATCTGTTCTATAGCCAGTACATGATATTTTTGTCTTCTCATTAAACAAATTGTTTAATTATCATCCTTACTTTGCTTTTGCCACATCTTCAAGTCCCTGAGATCTCAGGATTAGGCTGCTTCAACATACAAAAGGCCAATATTAGTTTGCAGTGTACATTTAGCCATTGTTTCAATAATCAATATTCTTTCAGTATTCAGCTAGGTTCAGTAGTACCTTTGAGACCAACAAGATTTTAGAGGTATAAGCTTTCAAGTGTTAATGCGTTCTTCATCAGAGAGCATTGACTCTTGAAAGTTTATAGAGCAAGTGTGGTGTAGTGGTTAAAAGCGATGGACTCTAATCTGGAGAACCGGGTTTGATTCCCCACATAATTCCCCACTCTTCCACATAAGCCTGCTGGGTGACCTTAGGCTAGTCACAGTTCTCTCCATATTCTGTCAGTCCCACCTACCTCACAAGATGTCTGCCATGGGGAGAGGAAGGGAAGGCGATTGTAAGCCCGTTTGAGACTCCTTAAAGGTAGAGAAAATCGGGGCATAAAAACCAACTCTTCTTCTTCTTCTTCTTCTTCTTCTTCTTCTTCTCTCTGAAAGTCTTCTTGATCTCTAAGGCACTACTAGATTCGTATCTAGCTGTTCTATTGCAGATCGATATGGCTACCCTCCAAAACTATTTTCAGTATTCCCCCCCCCAAAAAAATGGTGTTTTGCCAACCAAAGCAGATCTCAAACACTACACAATAAAATTAAAACTCTTATTTTATTCATCTTATACGGGGTTTTTTTTTTTTTCAGTCTTCTCAATGGCCATTTTTTCACTTCCACTTCTTCACATTCGTTTGAGAGTTCATTTGGTTCTTGTTTTGAATATGGCTTCAGAGATTTGCAAAAACGGGGGAGGAGGTCTCCTTCCTTAGCATCTTCATTTTCTTTCTTCCCCCCCTTTTTTCATCTGTCAGTTGTCTTGATTCAGTTGTACATGTTTATAATTTTAAAACAACATGATGTATTATCATTGATTAGACAAAGATGCTGCAGTGAATGTAGCGCTGTTTGATCAAGAATCTTTAGTTTGATCATCTAGTTAAACATAAAAGAAAGCCTAGCCAATAATTTATGTTACCCGAAATGCTCTTTGGATGGGGAATTAGTCAAGCAAATCGGTAACTTTAATATTTTTATAGCGAGATCAACTAACTATACCAGAGCCCATTAACTGTGACCTTAAGAATCGAGACCGACAAGGGAATTCCAAATTAAGAGAGTTTATGTCATTTTCTTTCAAATCAGTGATGCATACAAACATACAAAGAAGCTAAGAAATAAAGAGAGTAGTACAAGCACAGCTGCCAACGTGGCAGGGATCGTTGATGGGGCAATATTTACCGTTCTTGAAGAGGAGTTGTCCAAGTTCACGTAGACTAAGATAGCAGAAATTAAGAGCAAAGGCGGGGGCAAGGGATTCCCATAGACCTGACCAGCAGGGTGAGAGGGAGCGTGGTCAGGCTGCGCAAAACCAAACCAACAGAGTAATGGCAAAGATGCCAGGAAAGACCTAAGGTGACATTATGGGCTTAGGGCACCCCAGATATACTGCTTTTCTGGGGGCGGGGAGAGGGGATTTACCCCTCCTAGGTTCCCAGGTGACAAAAGAAGGCAAAAGGATTAATCTGTGGCTGCTGGGGTGGGCTAGTGAGAATTTGGAAATCTATTCTGATTCCAATGGCTTTTACAACCCGGGAGGAACCGGGAGTTCTTTGCTGAAGTGATTAATGTTCTGGAACAATAGGCGCAATCTCTGCAAATGTCCGGGGATCGCTGCTGCATAGCTGGAAGAACGACTCATCGCTGATATCAGGATCGCTGCTGATTGCCCATTAAGCTGCTAATGTTGCAATGGGAAAGGGGGGTGTTGGCACTGACTATGTGACTGTCTGCTTTTCACAACATGGCTGTGGCTGGAACAGAGTCTGCAGATGAACATGGAGTCTCTCAGGTTCACTGGAGGATGCCCTTTCTTTTTTTTTATATATATAAATTTTATTGGGTTTTATGATAGAAATTTTCCATTGCATTAAACAACATCTATAACAATATCGAATTTCAATTCTAACCTAAAGTTCTTATGATTCCATATCATATAATAAAAAAGAGAAAAGAAAAAAGAAAAAAAAAGAAATGGAAAATTTTTTGACTTCCCCATCACCTCTATCTACCTCTTAATAAAAAGTTCATCCCGTCATAGGTAATCTAATCTTGATAAAATATCAATACCATATATAAAAAACCATAATCTGTTAGTAAATATAATTATGCTTATTCAATATTAAAAAAAAAATCAAAAATAATCCTCTGGATCAGATTAGAAAATATTCTTCCATTCTTCCCAATTTTAACTCATATTCACAATAATGCATCCACGCCCCCCATTCCCCCAAAAACCGAACGTCATTTTCTTCATTTAGAATAGCTGTGAGTTTTGCCATTTCTGCCACTTCAAACATTTTAACAATCCAGTCTTTTTTCTCTGGAGTTTCTAGCCCTTTCCATTTCGCTGCATAAAGCAGTCTCGCAGCTGTTGTGGCATAAATCAAAAAGGTTCTTTGTGTTGCTAAGTCGTCTGGAATCATACTCAATAACATCATTTCTGGTGTTTTGGATATATTCTTTTGTAGTATTAATCTCAGTTCGTTATAAATCATGTCCCAGAAGTCTTTAGCTTTGTCACAGGTCCACCACATGTGATAAAAGGAACCAATTTCTTTGTTACATTTCCAACAAGTAGGGGACATCGTTTTATAAATCTTTGCAATTTTCTTGGGTGTTAGATACCATCTATACATCATTTTATAGATGTTTTCTCGCACTGACTGTGCTTTTATTCCTTTTAAATCTTTAGACCATAATCTTTCCCATTTATTTAAAACAATATCATGTCCCACATTTTGAGCCCAATCGATCATAGTTGGTTTAATCGTGTCCTGCTCACAGTATATTGTTAAAAGGAGATTATACATTTTAGAAATCAGCTTTGTATTATTGTCTAGTAGAATCCTTTGGAAAGGAGATTTTTCTTTAGAGAAACCTTTTTTTGCATCTTGTACAAAAACTGATTTGATTTGGTAATATTGAAGCCATTGTAAATCATCCTTAAGAAGTTGAAAGTCTTTTAGTGAGCATTTCTTTCCTTCCCAATTAATTAGATCTTGGTAAGTAATAAATTTGTCTGGTCTAAGTGGGCGCAAAGTTAGCATTTCTTGGGGCGATATCCACATCGGTGTTTCTGGTTCCAAAATGTGTTTATATCTCATCCAAATACGAAGTAGAGAGGACCTGATTATATGATTACGGAATGTTGCTTGTAATTTAATTTTATCATACCACAAATAACCATGCCATCCACTTAAGTTATTATAACCTTCCAAGTCTAGCAAACGTACATTTGACAAATTCATCCAGTCTTTTAGCCATACTAAAGCTACCGCTTCAGCATAGAGTTGAAAATTAGGCAGTGCTAAACCTCCTCTAGTTTTTAGATCCACCAAGTATTTATAAGCAGTCCTTGGTTTTTTTCCTTGCCAGATGAAGTTTGAAATGTCTTTCCTCCAAGTTTCAAAATATTTTGTTTGTGATATTATTGGTAAATTTTGGAATAAGAAGAGCATCCTCAAGGGTGCCCTTTCTTCTGTTTCCTAGCTGCTGGCTGCACGGAGCTTGCAGGAGTGACCATTGCAGTTTCAATCGAGCGCGCTGCGGCCGTCCTGTAGCGTTTAAGCGGGCGCGCGGCTGGAACAGTAGTCGTGTGCCTGCATATCGGGTTTCCAGGTCCAGTCCAGGAGTTTAGGCAGCCCGTATGCTTACATTTAAATAGTATGACAGAAGACTAAATAATTGGTTGCATCTAAAGAAGAAATATTGCTCTATATGGGTAGTATTTTAAATGTAACCTTATCAGATTTTCCCCATACATCTATTTCTGTTATCTTCTCTTTGTCCTTAAGTTGTTTCAGGTTCTTCCTTCAGCATTAAGTATTCTGGCTGCAGTGCTACCAAAGGTTGCCATATGACTTTGTTGTCTTTGGTTTTCTTTGAGAGCCAGCATAGCATAGTGGTTAAGAGCAGCAGACTCTAATCTGGAGAACTGGGTTTGATTCCCCACTCCTCCACATGAAGCCTGCAGGATGACCTTGGTCTAGTCACAGTTTTCTCAGAACTCTTTCAGCCTCACCTACCTCACAAGGTGTTGTGGGGAGGGGAAGGGTAAGCCTGAGACTCCTAAGAGTAGAGAAAATCGGGGCATAAAAGCCAACTCTTCTTCTTCTGTTATTGGTGCCACTTTGGGCTCTTAGCTGGCTTGAATGTACAGCTTTCATTTAAAAAATAGCCTTTATTAATCCAAGCAAAGAAGGCAAAGCATAAGCAGTACTCTGCCTAATTATTTAGTGAGAAACAAGCTCATTCCTGCCTTCCATTGTTTAAGCCAATAAAGAAAGGTATAGCTATGACTGACATGATTGCTGCATCTACAAGTTTTGCTGCTGAATGAGAACAAAGCAAGAGCAAATCCTGGCTTGAGAAAAGGGTTGGGTACAAAGATACTGCCTTAATATTTTCTCAGTTTTTTTGTAGAATAGGAGAAGACACACAACCAGTTGTAGATAATGTAAGACTTAATGATTTGTATAACTAGCAAACAATTTGCCTAACATACAAAGCAGGATGCCAGCATTTGGGGACCTGGAATATGGTACCCATTGACAGGGTTCCAGTGTTCTATACCATTTTTAAAGATAGATGAACCTTTTTATTTAATATATTTTTCTTAGTTTTTTATTTATTTATTTATGTTCTTTTTAGTCAAACTTTCTCACTGAGACTGAAGGCAGATTACATTGTGTAAGTTAATACAATCTACAGGATGGAACATCCAGTAAACAGAGCAACAGGGGCTAGATTGCAGAAATCTGAAACCAAGCACAACCCTGAACAGAACTGAAACAAAGACAGTGAACAGACTATAGTCAATCTTGTCATATATTGAACCAAGCCATTCTGTCCTGAGAAACTAGAATTTCATATGGGGAAAATAATATTTTTACCATTCTTTTCTGACAGGGCCCTGTAATAATTACATGTCAGGGAGCAGAACAATGGTTTCTCATCCTAGGAAACTTTACATATTTAGTTTCTGCCTGCCATATAGGCATGACTCTACCTGGCCAATTTCTCATTCATCCTTCTATCTTTGGTAGAAGAATAGGTGGCATGTGTATAGCCAGCCTTCTTGCTTGTCTTTCTTACCATATATGAAATTTCTCTCAGTGGCGATCATTCCTTCTGCACACAAACAATGCCCTGTTGAAGTGAAGCTTCAGGAAATGTTACTGATGATGAAGCAGAGCACATTTAAATGTTGAATGAAAAATGACTGTCTGAACATTAATAAAGCATTTTGAAATGACTAACATTTCATTTTCATGTATTTTTTCCCATATAATTTCACAAAGAATTTTATGGGAAAGGTCCTAATGAAAATGTGATAAAGAACAGGACACTGCTATCTAAAAGATTTTATATTGGGCTAGCCAGAGAGATTAATGTACCCGCCCGCAGCTAATATATTACTCACAGTAGCTTGCCAGAAATGAAACGTCATGTACAGCAACTTGTACTTTATTGCTTTTAATTTGCACCGATCTTTGGAGGGAACAGCGAATCAATGTCATTCCATTAGATCCCACTTTTTTGTTTTATGAATGTGATTCCTAACCACTGTCATCTCATGTTAAATGGTCAGTCAACGGATGAGTCCAACTACATCTCTTGGATCTAAGGAATTAAGGCCATAAGAAGTGATGGAAAGTTACAGGTAAGTCTTATGCTCATCTAGAGTAGCAGAATTTTCAATAAAGGAAACACGAATGAGTCCCAATAAAAATCAGCCCTATTCACCTAGAATAAATGTATAGTTAGTGGTTCAGCAGGAATGTGGGCTTCAGCTAACAGGCCCCCTTCTAAGAACATGGATTTCAGCAGCTGTTCTTCCTGTGAGAGCATAATGAAGGATGGGGGGGGGCTACATGCTCTAAGCTGCAGTAGCGAAGTAAAACGAAAGCAAAATATTCAAGCATGGCTGCTGATGGAACTGCTGTGATCACAAGGCAATACTCTGCATGAAGCTGCTGCATTGTCCTTAGGGCTGGAGCATGATTTTTTTCTCAGTTGAAGGTTATGAGGACTAGAAGATGGATAGACTGGTACAAGCCAGAAACAAAAGAATTGATCACTCGGATGGATGGCCGGCAAAGATACATCTGGAACATTTGCTGGTCCTTTTGGACAGCTATGCCAAAGGGCAAGGATTCCTTGTCAAATGTGTCAATTTTCTGTCTCAGCACTACAGATAAGCATATATGAATAGGATATTCTCCGAGGTCTAGGAGAATCAATAGGGTCACGTTTTTCTTGTCTGTCTGCTGGCACAAATGGTCCACCGTGGCAATCAAGGCAGTTTCAGCCTGATACCATGCCAGAAACCCAATTGAAATGGATACATATAATCTACTCCATTCAGAAGCACTTGGAGCTGAGCTATCATTATTCATTTGACCACATTGCCCAGAAAAAGAAAATTAGAAACATCTCTAGGATCTAGGGAGAGAATTATTAGTAACGATCACTCTACTGACTCCATCAAAGTGGTGGGCACTACCCTTTCCTAATGAGAGGCACTTACATTTCCCTGCTAATATTGGCCAGTCTTTCATGACAGGCATAATTTGCCATGTTGGGCAAAGGGTGGGCAAGAAACTGGTAGGTCACCCTTATCCAAGAACTCTATTCACATCCTCACGTGAGAATTATTGAAACTTACTTCAATAAGTGTAACCAAAAGGACCAGTGAGGTGCACTGCTACTGGTATGAGCAGCCAGTGTGGTATAGTGGTTATTATGTCAGATTGGAACCAATCACACCATCACTTTGCCAAGACACTCACTGGATTACCTTGGGTTTGTCACTATTGTTCGGTCTGATTTCCCTCACATGGCTATTGTGAGGGTGAAACAGGAGAAACCACGCATGTTCCCCGAGTTCCTTAGAAGAAGGATCATAGCATAGTTTGAAAATATTACCTGTTGGCCAGCGATGTGGAATAAAGTCAAATCAGAACAAACTGTCTACTGAAAGTTTCTCAGTCCCACCAGTCTGAGTGAGTCAATGATGACTATGAAAATTTCTTCCATCCATTCTTTTTTTCATATGAAATGAACAAATTTTTAGAAAGCCATTTGAAGAATAAACTCAATGCTGCCAAAAATAAAGGTGCAAATGGTGGGTGGAAGGGTTCACCCAGGGATTGAGATATCTCCTGTACTGGGTGGGGTTGCACTTCCCCTAAAGGAGATGTTTCGTAGCTTTGGGTGCTGAAATCATGAGTTTGGTGTTGTTTATGTTGTTGTTGTTTTTTCAGAGGACTAGCCAGTTGGCAACATTTCACCCAGATTTTACAATCATCATCCAAATATATAATACATGACAATTTAAAACCAATTATTTATCTGAATGCTTATACAAATTATGAACACTTCAAACTGAAAATAGCCCAGAAGAAACTATAATTCAGGTAAGGGAAGGATCTTCTTTTTGTTCTAGTGTGGTTCATTAATTTACAGTAACCTTTGAATTAGGAATGGTTCCCCTATGACTTCCCCTCTATTTTTCAATAATATAGTATTTATCAGGAAAGACAATTTATCAAATGCTTTCAAAGTCTGCAGCTCTTGGATTCTGAAGTAAGAATAATATGTGAAAAAGTATAGTACCACTCAGGCTGCACTTTACTGCTTTGTCTGTCTGTACTCTGAATTGGTTTCCCTGATATGATGTATATTTAAGATTTTACTGGTGGTTGGATCCAGAAATACACAAAAATGTCAGGTTCTTCACTGAATGCAAGATCCAGTCAGGCTCTTGACATGAGTTCAGGCCAAGTTCTGGCCACAAGTCAAGTCCTTGGTTCCCAGGGTTTTGGGAGCTCCTGTGTATTGTTTCGTTTGTGCCGGTTCTCACAGCTGCGGTGTGTTATGTCTCCACTCATGGGAACCGCTTATCTCACTGTTGCCTAGCAATGTTTATCTTACTCTCTGTACTAAGGTTTTTAAGCAAGTATCCTGCAAGGGGTCTCTATTGCTAACCTCACCTGCCTGCGTGCAGTCAGTTCTTTTATTTGCCTTTTAGTTCCTAATAAAGTATTACTGCTTCAGATCCACCTGTCATGAAGAGTGTGCTTAAGGGATACTAGGGGCAGATGCCTGAGACTGACAAAACTTGTATTGACTACTCCCAAACATAATGACTGAAATAGCCAGCAGCAGCATCCAATCAGAGCAGTAGCCACAAACAGGATCATCTCAAGTAGTGTTTCTACTGTCTGTCAGTCATTGCACAGATCAGTGGATCTGAGTGGATTTTCAAAACCTATATAAGCATGTTCCTTTGATTGCATGAGTAGTTTATTCTTTGGCTTTGATTTAGGGTTACCAACCTCCAGGTAGTAGCTGGAGATCTCCTGCTATTACAACTGATCTGCAGTCGATAGAGAGCAGTTCACCTGGAGAAAATGGCCGCTTTGGCAATTACACTCTATGGAATTGAAGTTCTTCTCCTCCCCAAACCCTGCCATCCTCATGTTCTGCCCCCCAAAACCTTCTGATGGTGGCAAAGAGGGACCTGGCAACCCTACTTTGATTGCACATGTGGAAGGGCAGCCGAAGGGTAGAGGCTGACCCTTCCCTGGGTTGTAGACTTTGCAGACTAAAGGGGGGGGGGATACAAAAATATTCATAAAGATTTTCCTTGCCCTGTGAGATTAAGGAGAAAACACATACACTAAGACACAGACAACTTAGAGATTCAAGAGCAATTTGTCATGATGAAGGACAAGACATTCCCTGATTCAAGAAAAAACCTCTAATTCTGGATATCTTGGATATCTTTATTGCGTTTAAAAGTAGCTATGGTTAGACATGATATGCACCCATCCTTCCATTCATTACAAATATCATTGTGATGTTTTGCTGAGCTTTGTTAGTTGAAGTATGTTTTCCAGTGTCAGAATTCAGCCAGGTTGGAAGAAAAATGGTGAAAGAAATGGAGCATAAGCAAGAAAGGGGCAAAGGAAGCAAGATTTAGCTTCCCTTGCCACTACATTTTTGTGACAAAAGAGTCACCACAACTCTCCAGCGAAAGGCCTTGGGAACTGAGGGGAAAACTTATTAATGTACCAATTCACACCTCCCTGGGCCTGCTCTACAAGTGAGATTCGTACTTTCCTAGAATGGAGATGCTTTCTCCAATCTGCCTGAAATTTAGGAAAGAGGGATCCTTTGGATGAAGGTTGCCATCCTTGAGATTTTCATCCCAGTTTATGGAGGCCACACCCAAAAATGTAGGTGTTTCCTCATATGACTAGCTTTAATTCTGATACAAAAGAAACCTACTCGGTTTCTTAAAATAACAGAAAACCAAATCCAGATATATTTTGGGCACATCTCAGAAGTCAAAGAAGAAGGGAGAAATCAGGGATTTACAGTAAAAAGTGAGGATGAATTAAAGGAGGCACAGGAAGAGGAACAGGTAATGTGTGTACCTGGCCCCATTTTCTGGGTTTGACTATCTGCATGTTGGCCAGGTTCAGAATAATTTTTATTTTTTTAAAAAATATTGACATTATTGTAGTCCACATTTCTCACAGAGACTCAAAGTGGATTACATAATGTTAAGTCAGCGTAATCAATATGATGACACACCCAATAAACAATGTAACAGGACACAAATCAGAAACGAGGCAAAGGTATTAAACATATATTGAGCAGGGTATTGGACTAGATGGTCTGTATGGCCCCTTCCAACTGTGCTTGAAACTTGGGGGTCTTGAGAGGAAAGGGAGAACTGCATTCAAAGTGAATTCGGTAGTGTTAGAATTGGCTGTCCATTGAAAAGAAGGGGCCTGAAAATGGGCTTGAAAACACCACACAGTTTTCTAACCCAAACTAGTAATGCCCAGCCTGAAATGAAGCAATTACAGTAAAAAAAAAAAAAAATTCTACAAAGCCCAGACCCAAAACCTTTTTTTTTTTTTTTTTGCTGCAGACACTCCTAAAGTGAAAGGGAATATTATAATTTCCTGGTTACATTGGCATGTAGCTGCACAACAGTTATAGCCACTGGACCTAATCAGAAAGGGAAAGGTTATACTTAGTGCCATGCATACTTAGAAAACAACATTCTTAATAACATTCTCCCCCACAAAAATAAAATTTAAAAAACCCTTCTGGATCAAAGGCACTGATTCACAGGGGTTTAAAATGCGAGAGACAAAAAAGCCTTTTCAAATGAGAGGATTAAGAAGGATGCTGGGTGTCTCTTTGGAAGACAGTGGAAAGAAATGATTTCGCACTGTGCTTCATCTTGAATTGCAGAGAAAAAAATAAAGCTTTCCAAATGCAATGCAGATTCTCAGAATGAATGAATGAGTTTAAGAAGAAGCAGCCTGTTGACATTAGCAGGCAAGATTGAGAGGAACGATTTGAAGAAAAGAGCTTTTGCGTGAACAAAATACCCATTGTATGCTGAGGTTACTCTTTCAACACCAGAGCAGGGATGAGCAGTTTGTCTTTTGCTCTTTATCCTCATAAACTGAATACCTGCCTGTATTGTGCTCAAGGCTGAATTAATTATTGAAGTATGCTTTAGTGCAAAGGTTGTCAGGCCACTTGAAAAGATGGAGCTGCCTAATACCAAGTCAGAACGCAGGTCCATCTCACGCAGTGCTACCTACTTGGACTGGCAATAGCTCTCCATGAGTTTTAGGTAGAGAAGGGTCTTTCCCAAAATTGGCTGCCTGGGATCCTTTGACAAGTGATACCAGTGACTGAGCCTGGATCCTTTTGCATGAGAAAGATCGATCTTGCTACAAACTGTGTTACTTTTTCAATGGAATCATCCTATACTGCTATAGACCTTCAACATAGAAATAGCAAAGTGTAAATATAAATAAATGAATGTACTGGCCATCTCAGAAGCTTATCAGAGGAAGGTAATGATGGCAAAAAAATTCTATTGAAAGCTCCATTACTTACTAATGACCATACCCTGCAATGCACATTCAGAGAATATTTGAGGGTATTCAGTTCCTCTCACTTCCAGGGCAACTTCAAGGTCAGCCTGTGATCAACACAAACAGTTTGGGCACCCTGTACGATGACCCAAAATCTTATCCAACACATGGGAGTTCTAGAGCAGATATATCAATTTGAAGCATATTCCCTACAGAGCGATAGCTTGGGAAAAAACAAGCAACAAACAACTTCTTATACAGAGAGCCGCAACATCTAAAGACCAGATGTACTGTTAGGGCGGGGGCAAAGAGAAACAGCAGGTAACTCTTTTACCTCCTGTTCAACAGTGTGCAAGGCTGAAATCTTGTGCTCCAACTCAGTGAAATAAGCACCTTTGAACTCAATGCTAGTTACTTTTGAGTAAATATGTGGAAGATTGGACAGTAACTAACAATGCAATCCTAAACACAGTTATACCTTTCTAGGCCTGTTGACTAGGGTTGCGGGTCCCTCTTCACCACCAGCAGGAGGTTTTGGGGGTGGACCCTGAGGAGGGGAGGGTTTGGGGAGGGAAGGGACTTCAATGCCATAGAGTCCAATTGCCAAAGTGGACATTTTCTCTAGGTGAAATGATCTCTATCAGCTGGAGATCAGTTGTAATAGCAGGAGATATCCAGCTATTACCTGGAGGTTGGCAACCCTACTGTTGACTTCCATGGACTTAGAAGGTTGTAACTGTTTAGAATTACACCATCTTGCTCATACATACATGTGCCGCCAATGATTATCTCCCTTATCCAAGGAGGCTGCATACATAACTAATAGCTAAGCTTCCTTACCATAAGCACAAATCAAGGCAAATTTGGTGTCTGTTCATGGACATTCACAGCTCTGAGCTACAGCATGAAAAAGTTTAACATTTATAGAGGAAAAACACCGAAGTTATTAGAAGGTTTTCTTATAAGAATTATTCAAAAATGAGATCTATTGCAAAATGTAAGGATTAATTTATTAATCAGAGCTTTCTGAACTCTCGCATTAAGCAGCTTTGTTATGCTAATTCCCTTATAAATGAATAATGGACTTATCCTCCCATTATTGCCTATCATTTAAAAAGACCCCATTTAGAAAATGAAGATGTCCTTTTCGCTTGCAAATTATTATACATTTTATGGGCATGGGTTTATTTTAAAATGAATACCAGAAAATACTCCCTCTCTCCCCTCCCCATCATTCATATTCATCAATCACTGTTCCAATCAGATTTGTCTGATCGTGAGCATTTTATCGGATACAAGCCTTCTATGAAAATTAAACCCAAGGGAGGAAAGAACTGTATTGTAGCCTACTTCTTTCTTATAAATTCCCTTTAAGCAAAATTCTGTTGAGACGGACATACAAGAGGGGCAAAAAAAGATTGACAGCTTCCCCTGTTTCAAAGACTCGCTGTACCGATAAATATGCACTTGGTGGTGACACCCACCAAGAGCTTCACCTGATCTTGGTTACCACACAAGACACAATACTGGCATCTCTGAGAACTTACGCAAGCATTGCAACCAATCCTGAAGACTCTGGAAATGATTAGAAATTGTTATTCTAATAATAAAAATGGTCTGAAAACTATACTTTTGTGTGGGAATGATAATTGGAAAGTCACTCTTTATATGCCGAAAAGGACTGTTTTGCATGACTCATATATTTCAGGGCTCAGCCCCATCATTGAAAGGAAGTTCTAAATTTAAATCCCAGCAAAACTTTCCTGCCAAGGTCAATGTAATCTCTGTTTGGGGTGACTCTTAGTCTCATACAAACCTTAGTTTATATTTCATTATCCTGTAGAGGTTGTAGGCCCTCACTCTACCAACTACCCTGAATTTATGGACCCTCTCTCCAGATAAGCAAGCTGAAGTACAAAAACAGAAACTACAGTGCATAAAAAGTAGGTTAATTTAACACCAGATTGTTTCTCCACTTAAATATATCTAAACCATTGACAGAATATATCTATACCACAGTCCTAAAAAGGTTCAGTCATCATTCCCTCTCTTGTGAGTTGGAAATAGGTCTTTGACACACACAAAACTGCCATCACCCTTATGAAGCAAAAATTGTTATGGAGAGGATCATGATAAACTGGATAAAAACCACTGCAAATTTTTACTTTAATTGTTATAATGAATACTGTATTGCTGTTGCCTGGTAATTGGTTAATTTTGCTTTTCTGACAGAATCTGGGAGTGGCCACTAAAACAGAACTCCATGCTCTCTTGAGACTCGTGGTTTCCTCTTTCCCTTTCTCATGGTTTCCTCTTTCATTACATATCTATTTTAACTGTTTCTGTTTTTTAATGTATATTTGACGTGTTGTTACCCGCCCTGAGCTCTGCTGTAGTGGGAGAGGGTTATAAATCTAAACTATAAATAAATAAATACATTTAAACTGCATTAATAATGCTACATTATTAAATTGCATTAATAATTCTCCCTGGAACCATGGCATGCGAGGGAAGGAAATTCACCCCCCATGCAGTTGTTCAAGATCCCAAACCCCTGGAGCATTTGGGCTCCTGAAAAATGGGACGGGGGGATACTGGAGTCCTTCTTACCCCCTGTGTCAAGGTCCCTAGCTGAATCAGGCCCCACAGAATTTTTAAAACAGAAGAATTCCTGCAGTAAAATGGTTGCACCATCCCCGGATCGTCCTTGGGTATGCCATCTCATGGACCTGTGCCCTAAGAATGTCAGTTTTGACAACATTTTGAAATTCATGAAACCACTTTGCATTTGCCAGCAGTTCCCATGTCAGTGTCTGCAGGCTGTGCTCATACCAAAGCAATAGTGCTGTGAGCCAGTGTATCCATGTTCAGACTGTGTACATGAAGCAGATTGTTGTGACTTGTCCCATTGTGAGAGCCAGCATGTGAGAACCAGCATGGTGTAGTGATTAAGAGCAGTAGTTTGGAGCGGTGGACTCTGATCTGGAGAACTGGGTTTGATTCCCCACTCCTGCACATGAGCAGTGGAGGCTAATCTGGTAAACTGGTAGGGTTGCCAGGTTCCTCTTCCCCACCGACGGGAGGTTTTTGGGGCGGAGCCTGAGGAGGGAGGGGTTTGGGAAGGGGAGGGACTTCAATGCCATAGAGTTCAATTGCCAAAGCGGCCTTTTTCCTCCCGGTGATCGGATCTCTATCTGCTGGAGATCAGTTGAATTAGCAGGTGATCTCCTGCTACTACCTAGCAGTTGGCAACCCTATAAACTGGATTTGTTTCCCCACTCTTACACATGAAGCCAGCTGGGTGACCTTGGGCTAGTCACAGCTCTTATAGCTCTCTCAGCCCCACCTCCCTCACAGGGTGTCTGTTGTAGGGAGGGGAAGGGAAGGTGATTTAAGCCAGTTTGATTCTCCCTTAAGTGGTAGAGAAAGTTGGCATATAAAAACCAATTCTTCTTCTTCAAACTGCTATTCAGATTATGGACATCACAGCAGACTGTATACATTTCTTACATGGAATGTTAGTTTACAAATACGTTGCCCCTGTATGAGTATAGCTCAGGGTCAAATCCACCAGGCGCTATCATGTAGGAAATTGTTCTTAATTTCTCATGATTTTGGTTGATTCTGCTGGGTTTATTGATACCATTTATTGTTATGCTGTTGTTATGACAACTATTTTATTGTTTTCTTTTAATTTTATCGCTGGTTCTATTGCTTGTATTGCTCTGCCTTTGCATTATGTTATTGTAGGCTGCAGTTTTCATGATTTTGCTACTGATTTTTTATTGCTCTGAGCCTTTTCATGATTTTATTGTTTGCAGTTGATTTTACAGATTAATTCTACTGGCTGATTCAAGAGCAGCTTCTATTGCTGCTGTTTGCTTTTAGTTTATCACTTTTCAGGCAATATTTTATTGTTTTAATAACAGTGATGGGAAGGCCTCTGTGCTAGGGCTGTATACATTAAATAAATAAAGTAGCAAGTGTGAACCTGCCCACAGATTTCACATGGAACCAGTAGACTGCCTGAAGCTGAGCATTATATTCTTAAAGCATCCCCAACAGATAACAGCTATAACTCACACTCCAACCCTACAAGAAACATTCAGAGCTCTAACATGTATTGATTTCCCACCATCATTTTGTGCTTTTGTATATCAAAATGTATATGTAAGCTCTACACATTTGAAGGGTGATGACTTTTGTTTTATTTTGTTTTTCACCAGGCTGCATTTCCACCTGCAGGACACTGGCAGCATTCAAGTGTCTGACCTTTTTCTGGCTGACACAGCAGACAACCTATTTAAGCTGGCAAAGCAATAAAGGCAAAGGAAAATAAAATTGCATTCACGGTCTGTTTTGCAAGACTTCAAGCTTAGCTGGTATTTTCCTCTGGCCAAAAATGACTTCTTCTGATAAATGAAGCCACAGCATCCACCATCACTTCTAAAGTCTTTGCCATAAGATGTAAAACCAAACTGCATTTTAATAATACCCATATTTCTCTGATTGTGAAAAACAGCTGACATGCATTGTACTTTAAGGCTTTCACTCACAGACTGCATCTCCTTTTGATTTCTCTTGCTGGAGTGAAATCTCAGAATTTTATAAGAGACAAGACAGCGTAATTATCATTCTATGAAAACAGTTCATTTGTCGAGACACAGATGAAAGATGAGACGGACAAACATGGGGAAGGAAAGATTCTTGGCACACATTAGCCGTGTCAGCTGCTAACTGCTATTCCACTCATAAATGACTTTTCAACGACACTGGATTCTTTTTATTAAGTAATGCTGTCAGAGGTTTCTTCAGAGTGTGAAAGGTGCTTTTTAAATAAATGTGTTCATTTTGGCCTATCTTGTGGTTGTAAATCAGACACTCTATTAAATTTTATCCACTACCTGCTGGGAAGTGCCAACTAAAGATGAATCTTCACTCCCAATCTGTTTTGTCTTCTGTCACACTCTATGTTTTTAATAAGCAAATCTATTTCCGAGGCTGCATTCTGAAAATGCATCTTAATACCAAACATTACCCTTCACAAATCAAAATGTTTAGTTAGTGAATGCCTTAGCCAAAGTATTATAGTGTCTAAACCAGTTTCAGCTGAAAATATCTTGAACAGAGCATGCAGCTGCTTGTCTTTTATCAGGAGCTAGCTATTTTCAACATATCACACCTGCTTTATAACATCTTCATTGGCTGCCTTTTTTTTCTTCCAGGTTGAATTCAAGTTGCTGGTTACCTATGAAACTCTTCATAACCTGGGGCCCACATACGCCACTCGCTTTCATCTGACCACTGCCTTCTCAGCATTCCTTCCCCAAAGAATGATTCACTCCACCTGCTAGTATAACCTGAACTTTTCCAGATGCTCCAACCTTACTGAACGGTTTGCCCAGAGAAATGCGAAGGGCTCCTCCTGTATTGAGTTTCAGAAGGCCCGATGGAGGGGTGTAGGTAGTGAAAAACAAAACACATTTCCAGCTGTTATGTCTTTGGTTGCTGTTCAATTTGGATGAACTTTTTATGGCTGGCATGCCTCATCCTAGGGATCATCATGCCAAATTTCAAACATCTGGAGAGCGAGGACTGCAGTTTTGCTTGCAATTAAATTCTGGTTTGGCAGAGCAAGAGACTTGGTAGCCCAAGGAGGCAGGCAGTAGATTATGTTTGGCACCCTGGTAAAGGCAGCATAATTGAACGACAAGCAGAGGGGACTTTTTGCCACCCCACGAAAGCACACGGAATTCCACAAAGCTGGTACAGTTAGGTAACAGGGCAGAGGGAGAGCAGAACTGGTACTTGAGATCTACAGGAAGACAAATCTACCCCACAAATAGGGGTAGAACGTGCAGAAATCACTAGAATAAGGGTCTATGCACTGCAAGTATCAGATACTATCAGTGTATTCCTGGGAGGAGGGCGGCCAACTGTGGCAGCCGGGACAACAGACCTGAGAAGCCTCCTCAGAGGCTTCCCGGCCTCTGCAGAGGTGGGAGGGAAGCCTTTTTTCCAAAATAAAAATAGGAAAAAAGGCATTTTTCCCCATAGGGAAAAGCAGGCTTGCGCTCCTAAAATGGTGGTGCAGGACCACCGCTATCCCAGCAGGTGTTCTCAGGGCAAAAGGGGTTTGGAAGCTGCCTAACAGTAGCACCACCCTCTGGAACGCCCCGGGAATGCTGATGCCAGGAGAAGCTGCCGGGAGGCCCCGCTGGCACCCGAGCCCCCTGCTCCTGCCATGGTCCAGGGGGGCCAGCATGAGGGGCACAATGTTGGCATCCGTGCCAGTTTGCATGGCAAAAATGGCACAGATGCCAGCGTAGGGGTCATTCTGGCTCCTAAGAGCATTTGCCCCCCCTTCAGGAATGCACTGTAACAAACTCACTGCGCATGAAGCTCCATTTTGCGTGCAGGCAACCTCCCGTTTTGTGAGCAGTGCAACAACACATGAGTGACAGGCAGGACAAATACTCGCAGAAATGGATTGCCTCCCTCACACATGCACAGAGATGAAAGACTTTAATTAACTATACTGAAATGAAACAGAAAGGAATGTTGGGCTCATACCAGCTATCAGGAAGCACCAGCTACAACCTGAACTTGCTCAAGGAAGCGAACAGATCCAAGCAAAGTGAGAACTTGGGAATGCTTGTACAGAATCAAGAAAGCCTCCCCAAGCCATTGTGAACCAATTATGTGACTGGTGGAAGGAAACCATGTGGCAGGGAAGCTTTGGCAACTGGTCTCTCTGAAGGTGCATGCTGTGTTTGACTGATGGTTAGGAAACGTTTGCAGTCAACCTTATACTCCATCCCTTCCACTGAATTCTGATGCACAAATTGAACTTTCCCTGAGTACTCTAAACCAAGCAGCTAGGTGCCAGGAAAATGTAACAATATCTATCTACAATCAATAACAATGCCTTGGGGTTTTCATTTATTTTTCCCATTCATTATAATGGTGCTCTACACCCCTAGAAGGCAACAGCTTTCCCTATGGTTTTTCCGTGCATTCCTGAGATGCTGGCTGGCGGGGAAGAGGCGCAGCCGCGCCTCCTAAACCATTTCCCGCATGCCGCCAGGACAAAAAAAGCCTTTAAAAGGCTTTTTCGTTTTCAACAGGGCCTGCTAAAAAGCAGCTAATGGCAGCTCCGCCCCCCGCTCCGGGAACGCCAGTGCGGCAATTCTCCACCATGGCCTGCGCCACAGAGAGACCGCACCAGCGGAGGGGCGAGGCGCAGCTCCGTGGTGCTCGGGCGCCTACAGAACTGCCCTCACCGCCAGCGTAAGTGCATCTTGTTGCATTATTAGACGCACTTATGCTGGTGGCGAGGTCACGCTGCCTCCTAAGAGGACTCGCCCCCCCTCAGGAATGCATGGTTTGCCAGCAAATGGTACTGTATATTCAGAGATGCACTTTGAACCTGAAGAACCATATGGCTGTTGTGACTAGTAAGCATGGATAGACCTATCCTTTGTGGATTTGTCTAGTTCCCGTGTGCCTCTTCCAACACCTTGTGGCAGCAAATTTCACCCATTTTATGTAGGGGTTGGTATTTTCTTCTCTCTGCTCTGAATCTACTGCCAATAGAAAGAGAGAAAAATTCTGTCTGCTCATTTTCTCCATAGAATGTATAATGGTATACATCTAACATATCTCCCTTTCAGCTTCTTTGGGAACTAAACAGCTCCAAACACTTTATCTTTTTCTTGTTGGGAAGGTACTCAAATTTCCTGATCATTCTGGTTGCCTTTTTCTGCACCTTTTCTAATCGCAACCTTTTTGAGATGGGGTGACCAGAATTTTTCAGAGTATTTCAAATGTGGATGCATCATAAAGATATTATAATCCTGACAGTTTTATTTTCAATCCCTTTCCTAAAGATCTCTAACATAGAATTTGCCTTCTTCACTGCTATTGTGCACTTAGAGATTATAGAACAACATCCTATTACTTGTCTGTTTCCTGATAAAAGTCATGACATTACCTTTTATTTTATTTTACATTAATAAACGCTGTCCCAAATTCTTACAAACTATCTCTGGATGCAGTAAATATGTTCTGTATCTTTTTCTTTCTTGAAGGCCAAAAAGTTCACAAAGATATTTCTGTTCTGCCAGGCAGATGATTTGCCATTGATTATACGGTTTACAAGTGGGAGGCATCTTTCCCCCCCTCCACACACACACTATTTCCTCTTTCCCTTTCCTGAAAGCCCCCATTGCCTCTCCCCCTTTCCTGCTTCCTTCTCCCCTTCCCACTCAACACTCAGCCTACCTTTATCTGCTCCTCCTAGCAGCCAGGAAAATTCGAGCCAGCATTGCAGTTAAACCGGACAACATTTGTATTTGATTTAAATTTATTTTTTTACTTGATTTTAACTGTTTTCTTGTTGAATCTGATTTGATTGTGTCTACTTGATTGTAACAGCCTTTGGCTATATGCAATAAATCTGTACTACTACTACTACCACAGGAGCCTCTATCTATGAATACTGTTACTCAGTTGTGTGGTACCAGCCACTGGGCCATGCCCACTTGCATTGTAGGGAACCCTCAAGGACTTATGAGGGGCACCTCACTTCCCCCTATATCCACCTCCCCACACTGTTCCCTTGCCTCATTCTCTCCTTAGCCATTCACCAACCTACCTTTTATCTGCTTCTCATCTTCGGCTATATTTTTTTAAATTTCATTTATACCCCACCTTTCTCCTCAGAGGGGATCAAAGCAGCTTACATTATACTCTCCTCCTCCTTTTTATCCTCCCAACAACAGTGTGAAGTAGGTTAGGCTGAAAGTATGTGACTGGTCCAAAATCACCCAGTGAGTTTCCACAGCAATATGGGAGTTTGAATCTGGGTCTCCCAGACCCTACTCTGAAACACTTACTGCTAAACCACATTGGCTTTCATATGGTGGCTGCTGTTGAACAGTAGCAAGAAGCCAGGCCTTGTTAAAATCAGTCTTGCCCATTCACAGCCCCAGTTACCAAATTTAAGTATCCAAAATTGGCTGACTTCTCTATTAGAATATAAGATAATGGGCTATTTATTCAGTTAACAAGTGGTTTTAATGTGGTTTTGAATTCTGATTGCCATTTGAAATTAAATACTTTCCAAGCTGTCTTTTCCATTACACATGCGCATGCACACACACACACTTGATATTATATATATGCATTAATCCTCCATTGAGCAGGGGTTGGACTAGATGAGCTGTATGGCCCCTTCCAGCTCTATGATTCTATATAGCATAATATATAGGATTTTTATCTGATACATTTCCTAATATTCATGATGCTTGAAAAAAACCACCTAGCCATTTCATTTGGGCTGGCTGAAATGTATGGTAGTTCAGCTTGCAACTCAGTCATTGTGACATGGATCTTTTCTGCACACTCGACTTACTCATGATTTTCTTGGCAGTCAATCTCCAAGTATTGAAATTGGTTTGGGCAAGGTTCTTCCGCATGTCTGCTCTCCTTCTGCATTTTCACAGTTGTGGAGTCAGTTTATTTTCTTCTGCATGTGGCTTTAATAATCAGGATTTTCAAGGGAGGTTGCTACCATCATTTGTGTCCTCCCTCTTTAAAAATGCCATTTTTGAGTTCCAGTGCCTCCCAACTAGGCAGCAATAGAAAGGCTTTCAATTTCTTCTCCCTGTTGTTTTGACCCCAAGGTCCCCATTACTGTTTCACTTCTCCCTTGTGCAAATCAAACCCAAGATTCTTTATTTTCATACCATTTTAAATTTCCCCACCATAAAATTTATGAGAAAATATATGCATTTTTTAATGTTATGTTGGTGTTAATAAATCAGGAGTATATGTTGCATGTTTATTTCATAACAGTGGAAAGGCATTTCTGCCAGAAGAAGAGGAAGGTGATTTTCACCCACTATAGACATCCACCCCACATACTGCCCAGTGCTGTTCCTGAGGCTGACCCTGGAGAATGCATGGTGGGGGGAGAGTGGGCTGCAGGGGGAGGAGGGGAAGCTCCATTCTGTGAGCATAGCTCCACTCATGGTACTTCCGCTGCAAGCCATTAGGTATGGCTTACATATAAACAACTTAAAATGCATATTGCCCTTATGATAAAATGGAGGAGAGGAGATTGATGTAAGACACGTTGGTTCCCCATTGGAATGTATACCATATACACTGAGTGCAAAAAAGGTTTTTTGAAGCCATGCTGGTCCAAATCCAAATCCAATCACACAATCAACATACCTTTTAATAGGACCAACAGCATTTTTTTAAAAATCCAACCTGATCAAGAATTCTGGAGAACGAAAAAGTTTGCACACTGTTATGTCATCTGGCTGGTCCTCATGAAATGTATTATATTGTGCCACTGAATGCAAAAGCCATACAAAATGCATAAGAATATGAACAAAACTACACAATGAACAGCAAAAGGCAGGGAAGTGAAACAATGTACAAAATATAAATACAAATAAAAAGAAATGGGAACATTTACAGTGCAGTCCACAAGGGGAGGCAACATTGGTGTGGAGGCAGCATGACCCCAGCACCGGCATAAATGCCACTTGCGCCGGCAAAGGGGGCACTTACACCACGCTGGGGAGCTGCTCAGCAGCACTATGCATGGGCACTGGTGCAGCCGTGGAAGTAGTGTGCCTCTGGCACGGGGGCTCATGCCAGTGCCAAAGTAGTATTCCCAGGGGTGGGGCTGGCATTAGGCAGCTCCCTGAGCCCTTTCACCCCAAGAATACCCACATTTGCCGGTGCGAATATACTTTGGCAAAAATGTTAGCACACCCCCATGAAGCTGCATACAGTAGTTTCAAGGCGTTTGGCGGAGATTCCTTGTTGAGTAGCTGGCCGTGGCACTGCAAGCAGCTTAGCAGGCAGCTTGGCGGTGCCATGGCTGTTCCGTCCCTGCCCACAGCGCAGCCACACACACACACACACACACTGGATTGTGCTGTTATTCTTCCTAGACCATACACATAGTCAGCTATTTGGCCATTCAAGAAAGCACAGCTCCCATCGTTGAAACATAAGAGGCTGAGGGTACTGTTCTCAGGTGGAGGCACGGCTTCTTCTGTTGTGCCTTGGTGTGAATACCGGCCCATGAGGGCCCTAATTGAACTCGCTCCTTATGTCAGGATGCTGCTGAGTCCCACCCTCTGTTCTTCTGTCTTGCTGGATTCGAGCACTCCTGTCAAAAGTCCAGCCAAGAAGAAATATCTTTAATTAGCCAATAACACTTAGGAGATTGTTCCTTCCATTCACTCTGTTGAATGCAAGCTTTGATTTTCTACCTCAAGCTGTTATTCCGTGCTGTTAAAATGTTAGGCATTTTGTCTTTGCAAACCCTGAAATTAGGCTATGCCATTTATAATCTGCAGAGAAGCCATCTGATATATTTGTAAATATAGAGTCACAAATATTTTGAAATGGATTCAAACAGATCATTTCTAGGTTATGCTATGGCAGATCAAATTTTTTTAATTACAAGGTCTACCGTTGGGATTTGAAAAGCATCAGGAGTAGCAAGCTGGCAGTAAATAATCCTTTGTCCATCTATATTGTCTCTCACCTTTTAAATGCTGAACAAATTAGCTAATTAATACAACATTCCCTTTACCTCTTGTTCAACAGTGGGAAGAGCCACAGTGATGAAAGACGCTGCCAACACACAGGCTAATGGCACCAGGCGCATGCTTTTGTATTGGTGTTAACTAGCTAGTAGACAACAAATAGAAAGGGAATGAAATGGCATATGTGCAGTCCATGAGTACTGTTAATGGGTAATAGAAACAGCTGAAGGAAGTAATGGACTTGAAATGAAAAAGTTGCACAGAACTTACATCACTATTCACAGTGTTGGTATAAACATATCTCTAGCTTGTTAACCTTTACAGGGGCTCTCATTAGTTACCCCTTTTAGTCTTCCAAAGCAATTCTTATTAGAAGGACACACATAACCCTGCTCTGCCTTCAATTAAACATAGGACACAGACTCATCATAGGAACATGACCTGCACCATCAAGCTCAGGACTAAGGAACAATCCACATATTACAAAGCCTATGCAGCAGACACACAGACTGTCAACAGGTGTGGTCATAGAGTTCTGTGCTGGGAACTCATTTCCTAGGTGTGCAGGGTCTGATTTGGAGCAGAACCACAGTGTGCAGGGAAAGCTGGCTTAAGCCTACCCCCCATGCTGTTTTCCTGATCTGAAATGGTGCTGGAGAGCTGTTATTTGTCCCCTAAAGAACTGCATATGTACTGACAGCGACACATTTCCTCCGATGGGGCAAATAACAGTTCCCTGGATCATTTCATGTTGGAAAAACAGTGGAAAGGGGAAGGCTTAGGAACCCTCTCCACACACACCATGGTCCCAAACTGAATCAATCCCCCACATGCCTGAGAACTGAGTTCCCAGCATGGAGCTCCGGGTGCACATCTTATCCAAAGTCCTTATGTCCACCACATGAACCATCTAACATGTCAATCAGCCTGGGCAGCCTATTCTTGAAGGGGGTTCGAAGCTCCTTGGGAGTTTGCATGACCCTGTGCCAGCATATGTGCCTCCTTAAGATGGCATCTACACCATCGCGGGGGCAAACATGCTGGTGTCCAGTTGCCACTGGCCCCCGTAGCCAGTGCAGCCATACTGCCAGGGCTTTCCCAAAAGGGAAAGCCCGTGTCGGCATGGGGGGCATTCCCCGGGTGTTCCCCAGGGGTGTAGTTGCCTTTCCACAGCCCTTTTGACCCAGGAATGCCCCTTGAGCAGCGGCAGGGCTGCACCACCTTTTTTGATATTGTAGCCTTGCTGTTTTCAATGGGCATTTCCCTCATTTTTTCCTTTTTTATTTTAAAAACTGCTTTTATTTTAAAAACTGCTCGCTGCAGATCTCCCCCTCTTCATGATATCGCTCTAAGTCTAGCTTTGAGCTGTATGCGGAGTGTAATTTAAACATTGCTTAAACAAATGACTGGATCGGAACCTATAAGCCCATTTCAGAAGTTCTAAATGGGGAGCAGGAGCACAAGAAGACTGGAAAGCAGGATCTCAGCAGCAAGCGCCAATCCAAAATCAACATATATCCATAGGTATGTGCATAGGGCTCTCTCCACCCTGTTTTTTTCAGGGATCCTGATCATGGGGAGAGAGACTTTTAATACAGAATAAATGATGCATGCCTAGGCTCAATGCAAACACTCAGTCAAAGTGCTCAACTTTAGGAGCACAGCTTGCCTCACCAGTCTCGCACCCCAGCTGCTCATATTCATTGCACCCCACTAAAGTCTAAAAAGGGCTTTAGTGAAAGGTAGAATTTAGGCAAAGGGCAGGATAGAGGGGTATTCGTTCACACCTTGGAAGCACATTTATATAAATGAAGGATATTTATCATTGAGTGAGTGCTTCCTCTTTCCATGCACTCGGCCTTGCTTGTTTTTGATCATGGTTGTCCTGGCCTTCACTGCAAAAGTTTGGAACTATGTGTTGCCATTTCAGTTAACAAGCAGTCTTCCAGAATGCCAGAGTATGAAGAGTTTTGTACAATTACATGCCGGTTTATGACAGCCTGTAGGTGTTGATGGAATATTGAGGAATCCGAAGGGATATGGTGCTCCAGCTTCCCTTTGCTGTGTTTATGATGATCTTGCTTGATCCTCATTATTTGCAGTGACACAAAGGGAGTGGAGTGCTGTTACAGCTATAGTACTGTCCATTCTGTGAGGCTTAGTGTTTAATTTCAGACGTGGGCCAGGAAAACCTGAGTTCAAATCCTAATTCATTCTTTAAACATGAGGGCCCAAAACACATTATGTTTATTAAGCATAGCTTCATTTAAAATACGTATATCCTGCAATCTCCATAACAATACATTTGAGGTGACAAGTACTCATGCATATTCATGCTGTACACATGTACAGGTGCTTGTGTGAATGCAGTTTTGCAATGAGAATCCAGTACCCTAAAATTTTAGAGTCTTGGTCTCATGTATCAATACATGGATTTAATGAACACATGTATTGTTGTGACTCAGTGTGTATACATGTACAATGTACAGGGAACACAAAATGAATTCCTATACACAGATCATGTGAAAGGGGTCTAACATACCCCTTGTGATTGTTTGAAGGATAAAGCAGTGTCTTAAAGGAAGGATGGACTACACATGAGATAATTAAGCCATACATTTTATAGCTACTTAAAAATAGGTATTGTCTAAGAAGGTATTACGGGTATCTCATCCATAGTATATAAAGAAAAGTCCTCAAAAACTAAAAAAATTAAGCAGTCACTTTAAAAAAAGAACAGCAAATGTTTGGCTGACCTGTATAAATCATGTGCTGTCACAGTTATGTTAACAGAATATTCCTTGTTGCTTAAAAGTGACCCCAGGATCACCCCAGAATTTTCTCCACAGGACCTGACCTCAGGATTACCTGATCCCAAGAAGTTTCCATTATTCCATTCAATAGCTTGACTATATATGGTGATATCTGGGTCTCAAGGTGGGAATGAATCTGATTGTGTGAGAGTTGGTAGAGGAATGAATACTCATAGAAATTGCCAGTTACATTATTGGCACTAGATGAGCCGAAGATCAAATAAAGCTTTGAAGCAGCTAATCGTTTTCAGAGTGGCCACGGAATGACAATATTGACAAAACTGAGATGTTCAAGAGCCAAAAGGAGAAGATAGACAAGTAATAATAAAAGGCCTTTCTGATCAGTATCATTTTTATTGTTCTGCTCAGAGATGAAATGAAATAAACTGTGCAGCAGATCTGGAAGGGAAAAAATGAAGAAGAGCCACTCATATATTATCAACAAAGTCCGGTTTCTTGAAATGTAAACTCTGTCCTGTTTCATAAGAAGATCTGTTTTTAGAAGTTACATTCTTATCATTATAATTCACAGTGGGTAGCTGTGTTAGTCTGTCTGCAGTAGTAGAAAAGGGCAAGAGTCCAGTAGCACCTTAAAGACTAACAAAAATATTTTCTGGTAGGGTATGAGCTTTCGTGAGCCACAGCTCACTTCTTCAGATACCATTGTATCTGTGAGCAACACTGTATCTGAAGAAGTGAGCTGTGGCTCACAAAAGCTCATACCCTACTAGAAAATATTTTTGTTAGTCTTTAAGGTGCTACTGGACTCTTGCTCTTATCATTATGGCATCAGTCATATAGAAGATCAAGCACATGAATCCTCATGTAAGGGTCTATACTGCTGTTGTGCTAGTAATATGAATTACTAGTTTGTGATTAATATTAATACATTTTTGGGGTCACATAAGGATGAAAAGGCATGAAGAAAAATGGGATTCCAGGCTCCGTTCCCTTAACAATGTGTGCAACCAATCAGCTTATCACTGGCCCTGCAAGTCCTTCTGAAGTATTTTGAGTTCCCATAGAGACATTTGAAGGGATGCAGAGGGGTTCCTCCCTTAGAACGTTCCCTGGCATTTTGTTTGCCCAGCAGTTATGGAGCTATAGGAAAATCCTTCCCTGCAAGCTTTCAAAAGATATCTTCACAGAAGATGAAAATTGCAACATATTGAAGCTCATATAAAAGTGTTATGTGATCCCAGTTCTGGTGCTGGATCCAGACTGAAATAACAGTTTCCACCAAGTCCTGTTTCCTACTGCAGGCCCCTGCTTTATCCCACTCCTCAGCGTCCCCTCTACCCCCAGTAGGCTTCAATGGTTACAGCAGAAAATTTCCACGCTGGTGAGAGAAAATTTAGTTTGGATCCAACCCCAACATTGATTCTTCATATCTTGGTTTCTCAAATTTCAGATTCTGATGTGAGACTCCTCCTTCTCCAGCATGGGCATCTTGCACTTAGCTGCCTTGAGGAGTGTCTCTGGCAGACATGCTGGGCCTCAGAATAGGGGAGGAAAAGGGGTTGGGCCACCTGGTTCCTTCTCCTCACCTCAAGACTGCAGTTCTTCCTACACCAGAGCTCAGTCCCATCCTTCCTCCTTGGCCTTTATGGGAGCTTGATTTTAAATTACCTTGCTCCCCCATCCTTCCTTCCCCCCCCCGCCCCATCAGCTCCAGCCTACCCTTGAAGTCTGTTGGCCCGCACCATCTCTTTCCTCACAAGCCCCAATTTGACAGCTGTTTCCTCCCTCATTCTCCTCCCAGCCCTTCACGTACCCTTGGCTAGGCAGGGAGATGGGCGGGGGTGGGCTCTGAATCCTGGGTGGAAGCTCCATCATTGGCACTAAAGCCAAGGCCCATTGGAAGCCTCATCAGTGCCAGGGCAGCCAGGCCACAGATAGTCCCCAGCTGTGAGGGGAGCACACTGTGGGCTGTGCCGCCTCCGCCGGAGGCTGTCTAGGGTCCTGTGGCAGCCGCTTATACAGAGGCTGCACCACCTGTAGCAATGTTTGGGAGGCTGCCCAGCACTGTGCCAACTAAGGTGTCAGCCAGTAGGCTGCCTGGAGCTCACTGATAGAGGTGCCAGTGGGGGGGGGGGAGCTGCCGAGCATCCAGGGCTGGTCCTAGACATCTGATCTAGGGAAGTATGTGTTATTTCAATGCTCCTAGTACAATATGAACAGCTGGCTACAAAAAAGGCTGCAGGCAACATCTCAGCCACACCATGAAGGGCTAAGGAATGGAGAACTGCTTCCACTGATTCAGAAAATCAGCTGAAGTAAGGAAGTTACATGGTGGAAATAATGGATGAGCTATTAAAATCAGATTACAATAGCACATCAGTTATTTCCACTATGTAACTTCTTAAACTTCTTCGGCCCATTAATCTAGTCAGGTCTTCATAAGGATGTGACCGAGATGTCACTTTTGTCATCTCTAGAAACTCTTGTCAACCTCATCATCATATACCTAATTCTGAACCAAGCCCTTGATTATATTAACTCTAAATCTACAAAATGGAGTAAGGGACAGTCAGGGGGCATTTCTTGACAAACCTGAAGATATAGATACACACACACAACACCTGTAGCCTTATAAAATGAATGCCCACTGAGTTCTCAGTGGCCATGTTGTGTATTGCTAGGCAATCATACTGCTAGGCAATCATATTGCCTAGCAAGGCCTTCCGAGCCTTGGTTTCTGTGAAATAAAGCCATGGGAGGGGAGAGCACGAGTGGTCTGGGAGACCAAAACAGCTCTGGAAAAGGTTCTGCTTCCCTCCTGTCTCATAGAATCATAGAGATGGAAGGGGACATACAGGCCATCCAGGATCAGCCTAGAGCATCCATGGCAAGTGTTTGTCCAGCCTCTGCTTAAAGACTGCCAGTGAGGGGGAGCTCACCACCTCCCTAGGTAGCTGTCTCATGATGGAGGAGGACTCGGGCCTGATGGCCACAGCTAAACTTTTGAAACATAGGCTTTCCTGGGGATAGGCTGCCAAGTGGAGGGAAGAAGGAAAAACTGAAGACTTGGGGGAGGGGAAATGGCTATGGGGACTAATGGGGGAGGGAAAGAAGATATAGTGGAGGAGGAGGATACAGGGAGAAATGAGAAGCCCCCACAAGTCCTTGCGGATCCTATGCTTGTGATTTCCTAATAGCCATCCTGCTCCAGTCTACTCTTTGCTTCCCAACCACTTGCTTGTTGTTTCTCTCTCTCTGATATTTTGATGCGTCTCTCAGCATAGATTATTCCCTTCCTCCATTGACCAGTTCATGTGCACTGCTTATTTCTCCAGTAGTAGACTCCACCGCCACACACAACTGGGCTATCTACTCAGAATACAGAAAACATTAATCCTTTGAATACCAAACCTCATGGAATTGGCCCTAATATTGCAGAAAATGCCTTTGAGTTGCTTAACCTTTGAAGGACAATATGAAGTTGCAGAAAATTCAAAGATGTATGAGTGATTGCATAGATTGGGGGGGTACAATTCCTTTGTAATTCTAAATATAAATTACAGCTGTTTTTACTCAGTTTTTCAGCATGTTAGGAACACTAGTACATACTCACAAAGGAGGCTGCCTACTGCTTTTCCTCAGTGTTCCCTGTGGACAAAACTACAGAGGAGGGAAATGACTCATACATGGGAGGGGTAGGTATTGAGTCTGAATGCAGAAGATCCAAAATCCAGTTAGAGTATTTCAAGTTGCAGATGCTACTTAAAATCATTCATCTGCTTGGGATCCTGGACAGCTGCTACCAGACAGAGTAGACCAGGGGTGTCGAACTCCATTGTTACGAGGGCCGTATATGACATAAATGTCACTGGTTCGGGCCAGGCCATGCCTCGCCAGACCAGTTCGAGAATGGGGAGGGTGGCTGCTTTGGCTGCTCGCGGGCCAGATAAGAGATCTCAGCAGGCCAGATCCAGGCCCCGGGCCTTATGTTTGACCCATCTGGAGTAGACTATATGTACAGTATATGTACCAGTGCTCCAATGTGATTCAACTCAGCTTCATATATTTATAGATGTTCATAGGGATGGTCTTCTCTAAGGATGGATACACTTCTTACACTCTAAAGACTAACCTTTTTCTTTCAAGAATGAAGCATGCCGCCGATTGCTGTTCAGAAAAAAGTACGCCTCAGAAGCAGAAATGTGGGGCACATTAGCATATATCCAAACTGTCAAAGCATGTTTATGATTAGAATGTGTGATGTAATGGTAACAAATGCTGTGCGCTAGAGCACCTTCGAAGCTTTGTATCTTTTATCACATCCCTTCTGTGCTCAGTAATCCCTAAACTTACATAATGTGGGGAAAATGGCATTCAAAGTGATCTTTATGAACATTTTTTGTGTTTCATGGCTTGAAGATAAGAGTTTCTGTCTGCTGCAGAAAATAACTGTCAACATAATCTGCTTGATCAAAGCCTCTGTTGTCAGTGATTAGTGGAAGCAGTGAAAATCCACAACGCTGTGATGATCTTTCACATTTTTCAGCTTGCAAATTTTTTTTTGCAATTTTTATGCTTTCCAAATTGAAACAATAGTTTAACATTGCCACTCTGATTCTGGCATATGTCTGGGAGGACGGGAAGGAAATGTTTTTTTTTTTTTTTTTCCTGCCTTGCCTTTGGAGAATAATTGAGATTTTTCTCTGGCAACACATTTTCTCTTGTTCGCTCAGTTCTCCATCAGTCCTGGTCTCCTAACTCCGATTTGTATGAATCATTAGCCATTATAGTTAAATGGGTTTCTGTTGAGCCTCTCTGGTGAGTAAAACCACTGTCGTGTCCAGGAGAATAGCTAATACATGATAAGGAAAGCTCCCCAACCCACTAAAAAGAGGAAACTAATCCGCACTTTAATTGTATAAGGAAATAGCTCCTTGAAGGTGTAATTGACAGTATGCTCTGGAACAGCTTTATACTCTCCTTCTAAGCCAGCAGAAGTGAGTTTCTTTATATCCTTCAATAATTGCCTAGTTTTAGAGTGAATTGTATTGATTTGGCGAGGCCCAGCTTCAGGATCTGAAGGTGCCAGAGTGATAGGCTATAAATTCTCATCATCACCCATGGTATCCTTTTTTCCTCCCCTTGTCATGGCACTTCAATAGAGCCAGTGTGGTGTAGTGGTTAAGAGCGGTGGTTTGGAGCAGTGGAGTCTGATTGAAGAACCAGGTTTGATTCCCCACTCCTCCACATGAGCGGTGGAGGCTAATCTGGTGAACTGGATTTGTTTCCCCCACTGCTACACATGAAGCCGGCTGGGTGACCTTGGGCAAGTCACACAATCTCTGCCCCACCTACCTCACAGAGTGTCTGTTGTGGGGAGGGGAAGGGAAGAGAGAGTGTAAGCTGGTTTGAGTCTCCCTTAAGTGGTAGCAAAAGTTGGCATATAAAATCCAACTCTTCTTCTTCTTTCCCTGTTCACTCTGTATTGGTCTCTGTTTTCTTTCTTTGGAGCGAGAAGTCAAAACAAAGGGACAATAGGAAGAGTGCATGCTCTGTTCACTTATTTCAATCAGCTCTGTCTATAGGGAGCAGCCACAGGCAGTTGCCCAAGTTACGTGGCCCAGGTTATGGACACTTACTCTCCAGTACCCACCCAGTCAATCCATCTCTTGTTGGGTCTTCCTCTTTTCCTGCTGCCCTCCACTTTTCCTATCATGACAGTCTTTTCCAGTGACTCTTGTCGTCTCATGACGTGACCAAAATACGACAGCCTCAGTTTAGTCATTTTAGCTTCTAGGGTCAGTTCAGGCTTGATTTGATCTATAACCCACTGATTTGTTTTTTTGGCAGTCCACGGAATCCGTAACACCCTCCTCCAACACCACATTTCAAAGGAATCTATTTTCTTCCTATCAGCTTTCTTCACTGTCCAGCTTTCACACCCATACATAGTAATAGGGAATATGATGGCATGAATTAATCTAGTCTTGGTGGCCAGAGTCACATCCTTACACTTCAAAATCTTTTCTAGCTCCTTCATGGCTGTCCTTCCCAGTCTCAATCTCCTTCTAATTTCTTGGCTGCAGTCTCTCTTTTGGTTGATGGTGGAGCCAAGGAATAGAAAGTCTTGAACCATTTCAATTTCCTCATTGTCAACCTTAAAGTTGTGTAATTCTCCTGTAGTCATTACTTTTGTTTTCTTGATGTTCAGCTGTAGTCCTGTTTTGGCACTTTCTCTTTTAACTTTCAGCAATAGTTGTTTCAAATCTTCACTATTTTCTGCCAATAATGTAGTGTCATCAGCATATCTCAAATTATTAATGTTCCTCCCTCCAATTTTCACTCCACCTTCATCTAAATCTAATCCAGCTTTCCTAATTATATGTTCTGCATATAGATTGAAGAGATAGGGAGATAAAATACATCCTTGTCTGACACCTTTGCCAATTGGAAACCATTCCGTTTCTCCATATTCTGTTCTAACTGAGGCCTCTTGTCCAGAGTACAGGTTGCGCATCAAAACGATCAGATGTAGTGGCACACCCATTGCCTTTAAAACCAGCCATAGCTTTTCATGATCCACACAGTCAAAAGCTTTGCTGTAATCTATGAAACACAAGCTGATTTTCTTCTTAAATTCTCTCGTACGCTCCAGTAACCAGCGTATATTTGCAATATGATCTCTAGTGCCTCTTCCTTTTCTGAAACCAGCTTGAACATCAGGCATTTCTCGTTCCATATATGGTAACAGCCTTTGCTGTAAGATTTTGAGCATCACTTTACTTGCATGAGAAATTAATGCAATGGTCCGATAGTTGTTGCAATCTTTGATGTCTCCTTTCTTGGGAATTGGAATGTAAATGGATTGTTTCCAGTCTGTGGGCCATTGTTTTGTTTTCCATATCTGTTGGCATATTCTTGTCAAGATTTTGATGGACTCCGTTTCTGTGGCTTGGAATAGCTCTATTGATATCCCATCTGCTCCTGGTGATTTGTTTCTCCCGATTGCTCTCAATGCAGCTTTCACTTCACTTTCTAAAACTGTAGGTTCTTCTTCAAAAGATTCTTCTTGGAAAGAATCTTTTATCCTTTCATCTCTTCTGTATAGTTCTTCAGTGTATTGTTCCCACCTTTTCTTTATTTTGTCCTGTTCAGTTAATGTATTTCCATGCTGATCTTTCAGCATGCCTAACCGTGCTTTAAATTTCCCTTTGATTTCTTGGATCTTGTGGAATAGATCTCTTGTTCTTCCTTTTTTGTTGTTCTCTTCTATTTCTTTACACTGGTTATTATAATAGGTCTCTTTGTCTCTACGTGCTAGTCGCTGGAACGTTGCACTTAGACTTTTGATTCTATTTCTGTCACCTTCTGACTCAATAAAGGAAGCCACAGCCTTCAATTTGCAAGATCTGAGCAAGGCTGTCAAAGATAGGACATTTTGGAGGACTTTCATTCATAGGGTCGCCATGAGTCGGAAGCGACTTGACGGCACTTAACACACACACACACACCCAGTAGCTGAGGGGTGTGGTGTGGGTCAAAGCTGCAGCTTCTTCCTGCTGACACTTGGGGTCACTGCTGCTGGAGCTGGTGGAGGGAAGCATTCATAGTGGCAGCAGCATACAGTTCACGCCCCCCTCACCTCAGGCCCCCCAAGAGAAGGGGGAGGTGGTGGTTGTAGGAGAAGCAGCAGGAGCAGCACATTTCCCAGAATGATTAGCCATCCCCTGACACCCTCTTCTCCTCCTCCTCTAAGCCCTCCTTGGCCTTTTGCTGGTCATGCCAAGCTGCAGTGCCTCACTGTCACCTTAGAAACAGTCGTCTCCTAAGATGGCTCCCCACTGCCCTCTTTGGCAGACGTTCTCCTGACAATGGGACCACTTTTACACTAGAGAAATCAGCACCCCTCCCCTAGCCAGAAATAAAATGGCAGCCTTGTCAGGAAATTCAGGCATGTGCAGCAGTTGGAGGGTAGCTTTTCTAAGGGTGTTTCCACACACACTGAATAATGAACTTTCAGTCCACTTTCAATGCACTTCAGCGAGTGTTTGCAAGTGGATTTTGCTGTTTCACACAGTAATAACCAGTTGCAAAGTGCATTGAAAGTGGATTGAAAATGCATTATTCATCATGTGTGAATACTCCACCTGTTCTCTATGGTACATTGAGAGGAGGGATGGAAAGCTAGACTATCAGCATGCATGCATGGTCACCCTCAATGGCCAGTTGTGTGTGCCTGCACTGCCCATCCTAGGTAGTCACTAGCAGTGAGAATAGCCACTGCTTGCTTCAGTCAGCCGCCTTGCGAGGACAGCTCATCCTGCACTGGTCATGCTTGGCTCCCATTGGGCCCTGGGCTCAGCTCAGTCCCAGCCACCCTCCATGGTGGCATGCCTCCCCATGGCAGTGGAGCAAGGAAGTGAAGATGGGGCCCCTGAACCTTCCACCACCTCCTCTGGAGGTGCTGTATGGGCCAAGGAGGAACCCACTCCCACAGGAGGCCCTATATGTTTCTTGGAGCTACACTTCTGACTCACACATTTCTTCCTTCCCTGTCTTCTACAACTTCAGGTCACTGCCATAATAACAGTGTCACGTGCAAGATATATATATATCTCCACTGATGCTTTATAATCATTGTCAGAATCACCTACTCCCTAGACAAACTGATCCCTTTCCTTTTGCCCCAGGATCCAGGGATGTCTGTTCATTCCTATCAGCTCAGTTTACATTTCTCCGAGAGAAATGTGTGGTCTTCTCCAAATGCTGTGGCTGAGCTGTGACAAGTGTCTATGTTAAATATGTGAGGCTGCTGGCAAATGCCTGTGCCCTCATCTCTGGCCATGGCACTTTGATGCATGTAACAGTTTTAAAGTCCTGGCTCTTCAATTTGGAAATGCATTAGGGCTACTGTTATTCTCCCTTCTGGTACAGCTCTCCTTCGTTCTGTGCAGCTGCTTCATTTGAACAGAACAGGCCTCAGAGGGCAGTTGCCCTGAGGATTCGATACACTGAATGTAACACAAGCAGGGAGGAAATTGGGGAAAGGGAAACTAATAGTGACACAGTAAACTCTTGTCAGAGAAAAGTTGCAGGGTGCTTGCCCTGAAGAAAAGGATGTACGCAAGCAGATGGTGTGTTTTCGCAAAAGCGCTGGTTGCAAATGTTGTGAAGGGAGCTGGTGTCAGAGCATTTGGCAAAAAGTGCTGAGTAAAAAAAAATAATTGTCTGAAGCATACAAGTGACCAAGCTAGGCAACAAAGCTAGGCATATATTGGACACTTAACAGGAATACTGTTTGAAAACAGGAAATGAAATGTTTTAATACTATGCATGGGTACTTTAACTCACGTTCGCCCCCGGTCTGAATCGGTTGTTCCTTGGAGTTATACATGTGTTTTCTGTCCATTAGAGATGACCTCATGCCCAGCCCTCACAATGTCCGGGTCTTCCCATTCCTCTGTTAACCCAACTCTTCCATTTTCCCTGAACAAAGCCCGGGTGAAATCCCCATGCATAAGGCAAAGTGCAGGGCATGCAAGCTTGGTTTCTCTCACAGCCAATTACAAAGCAGCATGTCCAGAGGCAAGGATTAAAATACTTTCTGCTTCCTTGGAGCTCTTTCTGAGCAGAAGGAAATCTTTTTAAAACCAAGGCTTGGATTCCCCCCCTTCCTTTCAGATTCCTCCGCTTTTTAATTGTTGTTCTTAAAATGCTTTTTTATGAGGCAATTGGGTTTGAGGGAGGGAATTTTCTCCCACAGTAAGCTCTACAAGTAAGCCAATTACAAAGTAGCATTTAAAGGGGCGGGGACTTGATTTGAACTTGGAGACTGGTGGTGCACACGGATTCCCAACAGGAAAGTGTGGGTCCAGCCGGCAATGAACCTCAGGTACAACTCCCATGCATAAATGACCATATATACCTTAAGTTTCTCTAAGTTGTTAGAATGCTATAATAGGGGTTAACTCTTTCATGCAAGTTTATAGTTTGTATATTAAAAGAAAGATTGATTAAAAAGCAGTTGATTTAATGTTATAAAGCAACAGACTTAATATTATAAAGTAATAACAGTTTGTATAGGGAAGATAGCAAGAGAGAAACTAAGAAATTGTTTTTTTAAAGTCCACTCAGCTAAAGTTTATTTTATTAGACTGCGTACATGCAATGTATTGTGTATGTAATGTATTGTGAATGTATTGTATGTGTGTATCTTGTTATATTTGTTTCATTGTTTGAATGTTTATATGAAATAAAAACATTGGGGGGGAGGGAAGCAGTACTATTTGAAGAAGAGAAATCAGCCACCTTTGGATGCAACCTTTTCAGGATGAACAACAACAAAAAATAACATACTAATTTGTAAATGGATGTAATGCTTTTCAAGACTGTTAGCCTCCAAAGATTCTGGGGGGAGAGTCCAGGGTTGTTGTGCCCACCAGAATGCCTTTTCTTACAGCTGGGTCTCCCACAGTGCCTCAGACTAGGGCTGTTGATTCAGTTTGTCCCAAACTGAAAAACAGCCGAATTTCCCCCGATTCGGCTGTTTTTCGGTTCGGGAGGAACTGAACTCAAAAAAGGCGGGAAACAGGGGAGCTGAATTTGCCGACTTCGGGGGTTCGGTGAATAAATTCGGCAGATTCAGTGTTCCCCCCGCCTTCACGGGGCTTCCATGAAGGCATGCAGGGGGGCGTGGAGTAGATCTGTGCCTCCCAGACAGGAGGAGCAGATCTGTTCCACCTCCCCCCTGCGTGCCTTCAGGGGGCTCCCCTGAAGGCGCATGGGGGGCCCTTTAAACAGATCTGTGCCTTCCAGCTGGGAGGCGCAGATCTGTTTAAAGGCCCCCCCTGCGTGCCTTCAGGGAAGCCCCCTGAAGGCTCGAGGGGGGGCAATTTTCCCCTGAACTCCGGATCTCGCCCGAATTTCGGGGATCCGAAGCGGGGGAGTTCGGACTTTGGCACGGCCCGAATCAAAACGGGCCAAATTTTGTCAAATCTGAATTTTATCGAATTTTTTTTCAACAGCCTTACCTCAGACCAGCCAGAAAGAGCAGTAGGTTGCCTTCACCCAGCTGCCTCGTTCTTGCTGCCTCCAGGTCATGCCCATGCACTTCTAGGCCAGGACCTGGATCTTCCTCCCCAGTGCTTTCCCAACCCCACCTTAAAAGGCGTTCCTGAGGGGAAGGCATCCCTGGACTCTTCCAGTCCCCTTTAACTCAACGTGGGGTCCTTTTGACCGGCAGGATCTCCAGTAGGGTTGCCAGGCCGGGGTTGGGAAATACCTGGAGATTTTGGGGGCGGAGACTGAGGAAGGCAGGATTTGGAGAGGGGAGGGACTTCAGTCCAATTACCAAAGTGGCCATTTTCTCCAGGTGAATTGATCTCTATGGCTGGAAATCAGTTGCAATAGTGGGAGATCTCCAGCTGCCTCCTGAAGATTGGCAACCCTAATCTGCAGCCAATGAAATGCTGGACTGGGAATCCCCCACCTGTCCCCCATTAGGGCTTGTTGATCCCCATAAAGACAGGGTCATCCCAATTAGGTTCCTCCCTTCTTCCCATCATGCCCTTCTCCCACCCAGGTGATGGTTTGCCTCACTCCCATTAAGTGTTACTGTGAGCTGCAAGATTTCAGCACCCAACTTTTCCTGTCTCAGGCCACTCATTCTCACCAGTGAGCCAGACAGACGAGACCCCAACTGCACCTCCACACCTGCTGCCTCAGATTATCATGCTGGGCCTGTCTCCTCCCCAACAGCATTCATACCCTCCCTCGGCTGCAGGATGTTGTGCCACATTTCCTTGCAGCCCAGGGGCTGCCTTCTCTCACACCACCCTCTTCACCATTGCAGGTAGGGTTGCCAGCTTCAGGTTGGGAAATACCTGGAGATTTTGGAGGTGCAGTAGAATTTAATAAGTGCCAAAGAGGGGAATCTGGTAAGCTACAGTGCATGGTTGGTGCTGGGCTGTATTCAGTAGCCTTCGTCACATGTTGAACAAGCTTCAGCTCACACATGTCCTGCTTAGCATTTGTGAGCAGCAAGTCAGTTGTTCAATGAGCTATTTAGATGCATCGAGCATCCATTTTGCACTATCATACCCTTTCCTCACAGCATTAGGTGGCTTTCTTGCTGCTGCTACCCCCTTATACACACACTATTCATCTGGCGCCACCACCTCCAACTGTAAAAGGAACACAGGTGATATTCAGCTTTTTGAAAGCTGACTCTTAGTAGTTAGGTGTCTTAGAATGCGCTCAGTATCTGCTTGTGAACCCAGCTAATACTTCAATCAGTTGTTGTGATCACTTCTCAAACAGCTGCCATGGGCTGTGCAGGCACAAAAAGGCACAGATGGAAAAAGCAGGCAATGCGTTCTACCTGATACCAGTCATTTAACAAATGAATCCAGATGTTGGGCATGAAGGGGAAATGAATGACAAGCGATTCTGTGCTTTGTACAAGTCCCTGTATTTAATGACCCAAATAATCATGGCCTGGGGCATGTGTGGCTCTCCTCTGGCAAATTAGAAGTGTTTCTGCTTGGACAGGGCAGAAGCAGTCCTAAGAAGGTTTATGCCCTTCAAAATCCATTGAAGTCAATGGGTTTAGAAGGGTGTAAATTCTGTTCAGGCTTGTACGGTTATGCTGCAACAATCAAGCAGACACTTTGCAGGTACACAAAGCTGCTTGGCACAATGCTGTGTCTGAGATGAACTTTGCTAGAGAACATTGAAGGATTGCCTCACATGTAATCAAGGGAGTTCAAGCATGGGATGTTTGCCCGGTGATCATGTTTGCTGAAAAGGTTTCAGCGTTACTAGTAAGCATATTTAAGAACCTGCCCTTTCATTCTGCATGATTATGATGGTAATCAGTCTGAAGACCAGAGGCATTTTTATTCTTGGTTCAGGTCTACCAGTATTCAGATACTATGACCTTCTCTCTTTCCTCCAGTGTTATCTACCTTGAGATAGCATCTAGCCTCCTCTCTATCCAGCTGTCACACTAAACTTTACACTTCCCACCTGGCAGTCATTGTGAGAATGGTATTTAGTGATCTTTCTGTGAAAGAAGAGCTTATCAAAACACTACCTCTGAAAGGATGGTTGAGAGGTGAAAATATTTCTCAGGTTTCAAAAACCATGCTATGGAAATAAATGTGCCCGGGCAAAAACTGCTCCATCACCACCAGTGACATTCCAGCAATGACACGCTGCATCCATGAGTTCCATACCCACTGCGAAAAATGGTTAATCTTTTTGCAAATTTTTGTTTATGAAATGGCATGAATCCCCAGGAACCACTATACACTAAAATACTCTGATTTAAACATTCCATGGATGTTGTTACAAGAATAATAAAGTCTATCCAAGCTGCCTCCTTGCAACACAGGGTTTTTACAACACTTTTGGAGGATGTTGACGACAACAAGATTCACTTCATTTGATGCAAATTTCATGGTAAACATGATCTACAATTGAACATACTGTTTTCTGAACATGGGTGGGCCAATCTCCCAATTTGAAGAAGAAGGGTTGTTTTTATATGCTGACTTTCTCCTCAACTTAAGGGAGAATCAAACCAGCTTACAATCACCTTACCTTCCCCTCCCCACAACAGATACCCTGTGAGGTAGGTGGGGCTAAGAGAGCTGTGACTAGCCCAAGGTCACCCATGTATAGGAGTGGGGGAAACAAATCCACTTCACCAGATTAGCCTCCGCAGCTCATGTAGAGGAGTGGTGAATCAAACCTGGCTCTTCAGATCAGAGACTACTGCTCTTAACCACTACACCATGCTGGCTCAGTTTTCCAGTTCCCAACTAACAAGTTAAATAACTGCCAAATATAAGCAGAGGGTTCCAGGCCTTACCTGGAGCCCGATTCGCTGAAACGGGCTGGAGAGGGGGCATAGCAGGTGGGCAGCAGGGACGGCATGTGATTGGAGGCAAAATCGCTGCAGCCATTCCAGAGTTGGGGGAAGGGTCCATTGCTACTCCTTGGCTGGCCAATCAGGCTTGGCCCTGGCTGTTTGAAAGATCCTATAGGAGCAGCCGGCCTTATTTGGGAGGGGGCTGGCTGAAGGAAGGTAGAGGGGAGTTTTCACTTGGGTCTGGCTCTGCAGCATAAAAAGGGAGGCAGACTGGCCAGTCGAGGCAGTTTGTCACTGGCTTTCGTCCCCACCCTCCCACCCTTTATCGTTACGTGTTGTATTCTTTGTATTGTCACAACTTAGGCGGGGTTTGCATTGGGCTGGATCTATTTTGGGAGGAAAGTGGTCTGCGATCCCCTTTCCTCTGCTTTAGGGGATCCTAATAAGGGATTCTGGGAGGGGCACGAGGGTAGGACACACCTAGCTTGGGGAGGTCTGAGTGGCCTCCTCCCAGATGGCAATGGAACCACTGAGTGGCACACGCCCAGGTAATTCTGGTACTGCCATCCCTGGCTGCTCCCAGCTGGGAGCAGGGGCTGCTCCCGCTGGTAGCAGGGGTATACATCAGGCCTCATTGGGGTCAGCAGGTGTTTGGAGATCCAGCCCATATGCAGCGCCAAAGCTTTACAGCTGTTGAAGTTTAATTAAGTTGTGGCCGTTTTCCTCCAATAAAATTGTGTTTCATGTTAACATGGTGTTAAGACTGATATGTTAATCAAGCAGAGCCTCCATCACCACTCAGCCCTGGATCAGCAAGCTGCCTTTCAAACATCGTCCTGAGTCCCTACCTAGTGAGAAGTTTGGAGGTGATCAACAAGCGACTGCCAGCTATTAACATCTGAGCTTCCAAGCTGAGCTTCTCCATCTGTTCTCAACCCCACCATCCAAGGGAGGTATTGGCTGCTGCTGGGAAACGAGCCATGTGGAAGCCCTATTGCTACTCTGCTGTATCAGCAGCTGCAGCAGCTATGTGGGAAGTATAAAAGCCTGTCCCTCCTTGGAAAACACCTTGGTGTAAAAATCCAATTCAAGTGCTAACTTTTGGAATCTGGTTGACCAACTTGACTGTTGCAAAGATAAAATACTATTTTGAGCCAACCTATCAATATGAGCAACACTTCTCAGCATAAACGTCAACAAATGATAAACCAGATGGCTAGCTGATGACAGTGAGCTGAGTAGGGCTGTCGATTCGGTTCGTCCCGAACCGAAAAACAGCTGAATTTTCCCGATTCAGTGGTTTTTATTTCGGGATGAACCGAACTCAAAAAAAGGCGGGAAACGGGGGAGCCGAATTTGCCGACTTCAGGGGTTCGGCAAATAAATTCAGCAGATTTGGGGTTCCCCCCCCACGCGCCTTCACGGGGCTTCCATGAAGGCACACGGAGGGGGCTCTTTAAACATATCTGCGCCTCCCTGTTGGGAGGCGCAGATATGTTTAAAGAGGCCCCCCGCGCCTTCATGGAAGCCCCATGAAGGCGTGCGGGGGGGCCTTTAAACAGATTTGCACCTCCCAGCCGGGAGGCACAGATCTGTTCCACACACACCCCGCACACCTTCAGGGGGCTTCCCTGAAGGCGCGCGGGGGGCCAGCTGGAAGGCGCAGATCTGTTTAAAGAGCCCCCCCGCGCCTTCATGGAAGCTCCGTGAAGGCGCACGGGGGGGCCTTTAAACAGATTTGCGCCTCCCAGTTGGGAGGCACAGATCTATTCCACACACACCCCGCGCGTCTTCAGGGGGTTTCCCTGAAGGCGCGCGGGGGGGGGCAGCTGGAAGGCGCAGATCTGTTTAAAGAGCCCCCCACGCGCCTTCATGGAAGCCCCGTGAAGGCCCACGGGGGGACGAATTTTCCCCCGAACTCCGGATCTCGCCCGAATTTCAGGGATACGAAGCGGGGAAGTTCGGACTTCAGCACGGCCCGAATTTAAAAGGGCCGAATTTTGCCAAAGTCGAACTTTCCCCCAAAAAAATTTCAACAGCCCTAGAACTGAGGTCTCATCATATGACTCCAATTATGTCAACCTTGCAGATAGGGTTGCCAGCCTCCAGGTACTTAGCATGGGATTATGGTACACAAATGCACATAAACAGGTAGTAAATAACAAATGTGTAATAAGTGCTGAAAAACAAGACAAGTGCAGAATATGAAAAATAAGCAACTAAGTATATACAAATTCACAGATAAGTATGAAACAGTCCTTGATATGTATCTGAAGGTAACAGTCCTCTTTTGGATTTCAAGATAATCAATTCCACAGGATATCCAATATTGGTATTGATTATCTTGAAATCCAGAAGAGGACTGTTACCTTCAGATACATATCAAGGACTGTTTCATACTTACCTGTGAATTTGTATATACTTAGTTGCTTATTCTTCATGTTCTGCACTTGTCTTGTTTTTCAGCACTTATTACACATTTGTTATTTACTACCTATTTATGTGCATTTGTGTACCATAATCCCGTGCTAATTTCCAAACCTATTGGTACAGGCACGGAGGTGCCCTATTTTTTGTTGCTTAGCCTCCAGGTACTAGCTGGAGATCTCCTGCTATTACTGTTGGATTGTGAGGGCTTTGTTATGCCCAAACCCCTGTTAAATTAGCAGTGTGCACAAAGGCTGTTGTGCGCAGAGAAGCCCATCCAAACCTCTGTGTGCCAGGAACAAAATTGCTAGGAGCCTTTTGTCTATTTAACTAATATACTTCATTTATTGTAGGAAATCCATTTTCTGTATAAAGTATAGTTGCCTATCTATTCTAACTAACTAGGATGGAGGGAGATCCAGGACATGTGTTCTTCCCTCATGGTGGCAAGATGGAGAAGAGTGCCAGTGTGTGAGGCGGTGGGGAAGAAACAGGAAGGAAGGAAGTTTCCCTAAGAGTAGCAATCTACATATCAAAGGGATAGGTCAGAGCAGTAGAAAAAGGATGCCCCAATGTCTTGTCCCCTCTATCTCTCTTACTCACTAGTCTTGTCCCCTTCTGGAGTCTGAGGTTAAGAGACAGCGCAAAGCCCTTCACTTCCAACAATTACAACTGATCTCCAGCTGATAGAGATCAGTTCACCCAGAGAAAATGGCCACTTTGGCAATTGGACTCTATGGCATTGAAGTCCCTCCCTTCCCCAAACCCTCCCCTCCTCAGGCTCCATCCCAAAAAACCTCCCACAAGTGGCGAAGACCTGGCAACCCTACTTGCAGATGATGAGCAGCAGCTAGCAACATGCAAGTCTGGTGAGTTGAGTTTTATATGTGAAACCTCTTAACAATTTATTACTGATCCCACTTTTTCGTTCCAGTGCCCACTGCCCCTTCACAAATTTTAAAGTGTCCACAGGTTCAACAAGGCTGGAGACCACCTTGTGTTTCCTGTTTGCCCCTACCCAGTCAGGGAATGACACTGGCATCTCAACTTTAATGTTGTGTTAGAAAGGCTTCCAGTAGCTGAGGGGTCTTCAGCATGGTATCCAAAACAAAACGTCACAAGTCAGATTCAGTTACGAAGAGCAGAAGTCCTACTAGGAGTTTATTTGATGGGGGCTAACATAATCAAAATTTGTGTGGAAATCTTCCAGTAGAAATAAACTAAATATTGAAGAAAAGCCTGCAGGTAAAATCTGTTCATTTCTAACATTTAAATGCTGATAAGTATTTTATACTCTGAAAAATATAAAACTACAAAAAGTGATTAAATCAGGAAGAATATAAATTCATGTTGAGTTCAATATTTTCTAGGTTCTGGGAAATTGGCAAATATACCAGGAGACATGGTTGTAACAGATGAAAAATGGCATTTGTTAAAAAGGTTCATGCCACAAAATAAAAGTGAGAAAATGCTGACCTTAGTCTCAAATGAAATTTATTGCTTCCACAGACATGAGATATACTTCTAGCAAATCTCACCAGTGCAGAATCTGATATAACAGATAGAGACAAATTTCTCCATCAACATGGCAATATTTGTAATTTTTTAAAAAACCTAAACCCCAGATATTTAAACCTTATTATATTTATTGAATAGGCTTAGAACTTATGCACTGCATCTTACTTTTAGCACAATCCATTGAGAATATTTCCAGAGAAAGTCCTTCTGAAAGTTAATGGAAGTTATACAAATATCAAGGTTATTTTAACATCAGTCCAAATAATTTGGGCAAAGTTTCACATTGGCACAAGTCGACAAGTGCATTGCCTGTGCTCAAAAACTCGCTGGCATTAACTCTTTGCTATTAGCTTGAGCACTTCAGACGACCATCTTGATGATATATTTACAATTCAAAATAAAGACTTCTATGAGTAATTTTGTGTCTGTGCAGTGGAATAATTCAGAATGGCACTTGGCTGGGTAGCTACCGTTGACACATGTTCAAGTGTTTCAGTCTTACTTGAATTACATATATCCCAAGGTCATCATGTCATATATCATCAGTGTTGGTGTTTATGTGCTGCTTTTATGTGCAATTGGTGTCTTTTTCATGTTGATTTGAGGCTACCTGAAGGAGTATCTCCTCCCATACTATCCAGCCTCCCAGTTAAGAACTGTCTCTCAAGTAGGGCTGTCAAAAAAAAAAATTCGGTACAGTTCGGATTCGGCCGAATTTGGCCCTTGTGGGTTCGGTACGTGCCGAAGTCCGAACTCCCCCACTTCGGATCCATTCAATTCGGCGGGAATTCAAAGTTCGGAAAAAAATTCGGCCGAATAAAGCCATTAAAAACACAATCGCGCCTTTCCGCGGCTCTGGGGGGGGGCATTTTTTAAGGTGGTCCTAAACTTTCAGGGTAGCTTGGAGGGACCCTCCTTGCAAGAACCCCCAAGTTTGGTTAAGATTGGACCAGGGGGTCCGGAGTTATGGGGCCCGGAAGGGGTCCCCCCCATCCACCCATAGGAAAGAAAGAACAGAAGCCGGCTGCTATTCATGCAATGGGCGGGGGGGACCCCTTCCGGGCCCCATAACTCCGGACCCCCTGACCCAATTCTCACCAAACTTGGGGGTTCTTGCAAGAAGAGTCCCCCCAAGCTACCCTGAAAGTTTGGGACCCCCACCTCAAAAAATGCCCCCTCCAGAGCCATGGGAAAAACCTCCCTATGCCTGCTGGTGCTGAGAGATTTCTCATTAAGCTTGTTTCCTATGCGGTTAACCACAGACGCCCAAAGTGTTAACCCCTCATGGGAAGTAGGTTAATGAGAAATCTCCCAGCATAGGCAGGCATAGGGAGGTTTTTCCCACAGCTCTGGGGGGGGGCATTTTTTGAGGTGGGGGTCCCAAACTTTTAGGTTAGCTTGGTGGGACACTCCTTGCAAGAACCCCCGTGTTTGGTGAGGATTGGGTTGGGGGGGGCTGGAAGGGGGCTTGCCCCCTTCTCCATAAAAACCAATGCAAAACTTTTGGCTTAGGGCTTAGGGCTATCCATGGCTACTAGTCAAAGTGAATACTAGCCATGATGCATATCTATAATCTCCAGGGTCAGAGAGGTTTTGCCTTGGATTTGCCACTCTCTAGATGCACATTCCCTTCAGCCAAATTCTCAAAACTCAACAATAAGCCCCCATGCAGAGTTTGGAGAATCTGGCTGGGAAAATGTGCTTCTGGAGAGTGGCAAATCCAAGGCAAAACCTCCCCTGCTTAAATGACCAAGAGGTTTACCTCCCTCACCCAAGCCTGGGTGCTACCCTACCTAATAACTAGTGCACCCTTAAACAAAGTTAACCACCAACATCACAATTCACAAACAAGGCAGCTACCTTGAAGCAGATGGATCTCCCCTGCAAGCAGGAATCACACAGGTGAGGCGGCGCAACACTCTAGGAACCCAAGCTAACTTCAACCAAAGTACACTGGATCCCCCCCCCGCAGGCAGAGACTCACACTAACCCACTTAACTCCAGCCAAAGTTGGCAACCACAAAAAACAGCAGGAATAACACTCCCACAAAGGCAAGCCCACCCCAACCAGAACAGGTAATCCCCCCCAACCAGAAATCACAGCGTACACACACAGAGCAACAACCCAAACATCAAATTTAACATAAAGAGCCCCAAACCAGGCCAAGCTTAACAGAGACTCAGTCAGTAAAAGCCTATGCCAACTCCAGGCCACAGCAGGAATTAGAAAGCCAAACTTGGGAACAGTAGCACAGGCCAGAAATCACAGCCCGCACACACAGAGCAACAAACCAAACACCAAATTTAAAATAAAGAGACCCAGGCAGAAGCCTGGGGCTTGCCCCAAATAAATACAGCAGAATCTGCTCCCCTACCCCAAGTTATAAAGAAAAGCCCCAAATTAAGTAAAATGATAGGGTCAAACTGTGGATGTCTTCTTCTCTTCTCTTCCACGTCCAGGGACCACCACGAAGCAGGCAGGCACAGTCAGGGAATTATAATCCAGTTAGATAGATCCAATTCCAGCAGGCAGGTTCACCTCAGGATCCCAAGAGGAGCACTCACAGCAGCCAGCACCAGCTGGATAGAGGTCTATAAAATTGTGCATGGTGCAGGGAGAGTGGACAGGGAAAAGTTTTTCTCCCTCTCTCATAAAAACTAGGACATGGGGTCATCCGCTGAAGCTGGAGGCTGAGAGATGCAAAACTGATAAAAGGAAGTATTTCTTCACACAGTGCACAGTTAAATTATGGAACTCCCTGCCACAAGATGTGGTGATGGCTACCAACTTGGAAGGCTTTAAGAGTGGAGTGAACATGTTCATGGAGGAGAGGAATATTCATGTCTACTAGTCAAAATGGATTCTAGTCATGCTTCCTAGAGGCATGAATTTACACTGTGCAAGAACTGAAGGAGATCCTTCCAGATCCATTGCAGTCAATGTAGGATCGATTTTGAAGCTCGCTTAAACCATTCTTTTTTAAAAAACAGCAACAAAAACTTTTAAAACCTTTAAAATGACTATTCACTGTCCTGATGCAAAAGGAGAAATTCCCACCCCACCGCACTCGCCTGCTCATTGTTTGCATGTGTGTGTTAAGTGCGGTCAAGTTGCTTCCAACTCATGGTGACCCTATGGCCATTTATTCATGGAAAGTTTTGCATTGGAGTTGTCACTCTCTAGATGCACATTTTCCCCATCTGAATTCTCAAAACTCTGCACGGCAGCTTATTGTTGAGTTTGGAGAATATGGATGGGGGGAAAAGTGCATCTAAAGAGTGGCAACTCTGATGCAAAACCTTCCATGAATGAAAGTCCTCCAAAATGTCCCATCTTTGACAGCCCTGCTCAGATCTTGCAAACGGAGGGCCGTGGCTTCTGTGGCCCCCGAAGGCAGCAGGATCGCTCGGGAGATTGGAGGGGGGATTGGAAGGGGGAAGGGCAGGCGATCCTCCTGGCCCCAGCTGACAGGATCACCCGGGAGATTGGCGGGGGGATTGGAGGGGGGGTAGGGCAGGCGATCCTCCTGCCCCCAGCTGACAGGATCACCCGGGAGATTGGAGGGGGGATTGGAAGGGGGAAGGGCAGGCGATCCTCCTGCCCCCAGCTGACAGGATCACCCGAGAGATTGGAGGGGGGATTGGAAGGGGGAAGGGCAGGCGATCCTCCTGGCCCCAGCTGACAGGATCACCCGGGAGATTGGAGGGGGGGATTGGAGGGGGGTAGGGCAGGCGATCCTCCTGCCCCCAGCTGACAGGATCACCCGGGAGATTGGAGGGGGGATTGGAAGGGGGAAGAGCAGGCGATCCTCCTGCCCCCAGCTGACAGGATCACCCGGGAGATTGGAGAGGGGGATTGGAGGGGGGAAGGGCAGGTGATCCTCCTGGCCCCAGCTGACAGGATCACCCGGGAGATTGGAGGGGGGGGATTGGAGGGGGGGAAGGGCAGGCGATCCACTGCAGATCCCTCGCCTGTCTTCCCGGGACTCCCAGGAAGGCGAGCGGGGGGTTGGCAAGCTCCTCTGCTCTGCCTGGACAGGCAAAGCAGAGGGGTTTAAAGACCCCTCGCCTGTCTTCCCGGGACTCCCAGGAAGGCGAGCGGGGGGTTGGCAAGCTCCTCTGCTCTGCCTGGACAGGCAAAGCAGAGGGGTTTAAAGACCCCTCGCCTGTCTTCCCGGGACTCCCAGGAAGGCGAGGAACACACACCCCAGGCAGAACCGACGACAGCCCCCTTTGGCTTCCCCCCCACCCACAGAAACTGCTCCCTCCCCGCACACACACAGACTCTGCTTTCCCCCCCACACACACATACACAGGATAAAAGTTATAGATTAAAGCCCCCAAAGGGGTCTTACTGTGGCTGTCTTCTGTTCCATCAAGAGGGGCTGAAGAGGACTTGTAATCCAAGATGATTCCAATTAGGCACGGAACGTTTTGCTCTGGAGAAGATGCGCACAGGATCGGCTCGCTGATCCATTCATCCCAATAGGGAAAAGGGGAAAGGGGAAAGCCCATATCTCAGGACCCCCTGACCCAATGTTCACAAAACTTGGGGGGTATCTTAAGAACACTGGTCTGAAACTCCACTCAAAGTTTGGGATCTGCACCCCCAAAAATGCGCCCCCTGCAGCCATGGAAAGAGAAAAGGGGGGGAGGCGATATTTCTGCCCCCATTGAACCCATCTTTACAAAACTTGGGTAATATCTTAAGAATAATTGACTGAAACTATGCTAAAAGTTTGGGGCAATATCCCCAAAAAAGCGCCCCCTGCAGCCACATAAATGGAAAAGGGGGGAGGGAAAAGGGGGAGAGCCCATATCTCGAGACCCCCTGACCCAATGTTTGCAAAACTTGGGGGGTATCTTAAGAACACTGGTCTGAAACTCCGCACAAAGTTTGGGATCTGTACCCCCAAAAATGCGCCCCCTGCAGCCATGGAAAGAAAAAGGGGGGAGCCCATATCTCGGGACCCCCTGACCCAATGTTTACAAAACTTGGGGGGTATCTTAAGAAGCTTCATCTGAAGCTCCAGTGAAAGTTTTGTGTCTGTACCCCAAAAAATACACCCCCTGCAGCCACAGAAAGGAGCAAATGTGCACAAGCACCCCCCTCACACACACGAGGATTTCGCTCTCTCTCTCTCTCTCCCTGGCCGGGCCGCACATCAGCTGATTCCTCCAGTACTCAATCCTGACTGATTGGCCAGAAGAAGACCCAGCTTGGCCACCGATTGGCCGGGGGAGGAGAATGCTGCTTACTGACGGTTATGCTGCTTACTGACGGCCCCGAATTGGCCGAATTTATTCGCGAACTCCCGAACTCGCTGAATTCGGCCCCCCCGGTTGCCTGCCAGTTTTGAGTTCGGATCCGTCCGAACAGAAAAGCACCGAATCAGGGGAAATTCAGTTGATTTTCAGTTCGGACCGAACCGAATTGACAGCCCTACTCTCAAGCCCTGATATTTATACCCTTACCTTTCAAGGTGAAGTGGGTGGTAACTAGAGACAGGGCATTTTCTGTGGTGGCACCTCAAGTTGGGAATGCCATCCAATTGAGGCTCGCTTGGTTTCTACTTTACTTTCTTTTAGGCATTACAACAAAACACATCTTTTTATGCAGGCTTCTAATTAGAGGCTTTATCTTATTAGCTTTTTAATGGACTACTTCTGTTTTATGGGTAGTTTTTATATTGCTTACGTCCAGTCACTTGTTTTTAATAGCTTTTTTAAATGTTGCACTGATTTTAATTCTAAGCTACTTGATCAGGACTCTGAAGAGGCAGCATGGGAATTTCCTGAATAAAGAAATAAATAAGTATTGGTACATGCTCAAAACTTATTAGACCAAATTATAATTCCCAGATAGCAGTGTAGAACTTGGTACTTAAATCCACTGTGTGGGAATATATGTGCTCCTTTTGCACCTGTGTAATTTATGGTATTCATTATTTGGTGGAATTCATTGTTCTGATGCCTGCTCAGAACTCACTGTATCAACCAACAATTCTAAGGCAGCAATGGGAGAACGCATACATTCAATTGAAATAAACAAATGTGAAAACCCTAGGCTTTGGGAGATCAGAAAGGGAAGCTAAACAGGCAAGACTGGGATGCTAAAAATACAAGCCACACACTTTGTACCCATCCCAGCTGCATGACTACAAGAAAATCTCCTTTTTTGTAAGAAGAATATATCTACATCTATATTGTCCAGAACCAAACGCTCACCAGCCAGGCAAAACAGGCAAGGCTACAACAGTAGGGAAAAGCTGCACAGCACTTTCCCTTCAACGATGACAAATGAGGGATAGAAAACAGTGTCAGAGTGTGCCTGCATTTCATTTCCAACACTGAAAAAAACTGGTAGAACATTGTTTCAAAGTTTGTGGGCTCTGTTCACAAATTGCAATCGGAACAGAAGGATTATTGAGCAGCCTTGGTTTTATCTATCTTCTGCCATTGACTGTGAACTACCAGCTGCCAGCTTTAGAATTTATTATCCCCTGGATCATCGTCCACCCACAAGAGCTACTCTGGCCCATTTACTGTACATGTTTAAAAAAGGTAAAGGTAAAGGTCCCTGTGCAAGCACTGGGTCATTCCTGACCCATGGGGTGACATCACATCCTGACGTTTTCTAAGCAGACTTTGTTTACAGGGTGGTTTGCCAGTGCCTTCCACAGTCATCTTCCCTTTATCCCCAGCAAGCTGACCTCGGAAGGATGGAAGGTTGAGTCAACTTTGAGCCAGCTACCTGAAACCAACTTCCGTTGGGATTTAACTCAGGTCTTGAGCAGAGCTTGGACTGCAGTACTGCAATTTACCACTCTGTTCCACAGGGCTCTACTGTACATGTAGACACCTCATTTCTTGCTTCACACTTTTATTTATTTTCACCTCCATCTTTGGGTTTGAACATCTCAGTTCACCTCTGTTGGCTGTATATGTTTCTGGATTAGTTGCAGTTTTTTGCTAGAGCAGATGTTTATTTAGTGCTTTAATCTTTATGTAAGACTAGTGTATTGCTGCCTCATTCATCCTCTACTTTCTCCTGTCCCAGGTTCTTGTTTCCAGTCCAACTTCAAATAATTTCAGCTTCAACATCAGGTTTAGCTGCTGACTCAAAGCAACTAGCCACTGTTTTAAGAACCAACCAACTACACATTATGGAAGATCCCATAACTGCTTCCCATGGCAGGGCTTTGTTAATGCAAAACTATTGCAGATGGCTTCAAGACTTGTGGCAAATGGCTGAGGGTTGGGCTTTTTTGCCAGGCATTTGTCATGACTCCCCAAGCTACTTCCCACTAACAGGGGGAAAGACAGTAGGTTTAATTCAAATTATGCCTCCCAGAATGGGTCTTCCTTGCCTCTTCTGCAGCAATCTTCTGAAGTTTCCCTGTATCCCAGAATTTTCCTTGCCCAGCAAGAAATATAGTTAGTAGAGGATTTATTTCTTTTTTGTAGAGAAGGAAGAAGATGGGTAAGAAGTGCCCCCACATGGCCACCTGCTCTTTCTGAAAGTGAAACCAACTGAAGCTGCGCCGAGTTGAATCGGGGCTCTGGCACAGAGGAAGGAGGAGTTAAGCCTTCCTAAGATTGCCAGCCTTTGCCTGGCAACTAGCAGAAGGCTCAGGGAGACAGAAACAGACGGGGGCAAAATACCATGATACAACCCACCATGTCATACAACCCACCAAGGTACCCCAGAAACTCTATGGTTAAAACCATAGAGAGTGGGGAAATTCCTAGAGCATCACATGACTCAGAGATGTCACTTCCAGGTTCACATCACAAAGTGACATTGTGGCATTGTGTGATGATGTAACCCCATTTTCTTCCTGCTGCTCTTCTAAGCACAGGAAGGGGACAGGGAGCTTTGGCTGCTGGCCAGAGAATCTGGCAACCTTGTTTCACTATTCTCTATGCTGTTTGGTGGGAAGGCTTCCCACATGTACAAACATATTCCATGTTTCTGATCTAAATTGGAGTCCCATGTGTAGGGCTGCCAAATCCAAGTTAGGAAATTTCTGGAGATTTTGGGGATGGAGCCTTGGGAGGTGAGATTTGGGGAGGGACTTCAGCAGGGTGTAATACCATAAAGTCCACCCTCTAAAGCAGCCATTTTCTCAATTGATTTTAGATTTCATATTTATCTGCAAACCTTTTCAGGTTTATAGAAAAATCTGTCTTGCCCATTCACAGCTCCAGTCTTCAAATTTCAGTATCCTCAAATTAGGACAACTTTGATGTTAGTATATTGGTTTGGAGTGGAGATCTCTGAATCCTTATATCCCAGTCAGAAGGTGGGAGGGGTGTTGCAAAGAAGGAACTCCGGATGCAGAGGTACAATGCACACTGTTATCAGCTTGACGGGAGCACAGGAAAAATGCTTAGGGGCATAAAATTAGTATCCGTATAGCCTGGAAAATCTTGTTGGTCTCTAAGGTGCTGGTACTGAACTCACCTCTAGATGTTCAACTGCAGATTAAAATGGCTACCCTCTGGAACTGCCTTATACCAGTTATACCTAGGCTTGCCCAGTCCAGGTTTGGAAATTCCTGGAGATTTTGGGGGTGGAGCCTGAGAAGGGCAGGGTTTAAGGAAGGAGAGGGGCTTTGATAGGGTAAAAAGCCATAGAGTCCACTTTCCAAAGTGGCCATTTTCTCCAGGTGAGCTGATCTTTGCAATAGCAGGTGATGTCCAGGTACCACATGGTGTTTGGCAGCCCTAGTTACACCATCAATCCATATGGCTTGGTGTTCTCTACTCTGACTGGCAGAAGGTCTCCAGGTCTCAGGCACAAAAAGGTCTTTGCCAACAACTGCTACCTGAGATCCAGTAACTGGAGAACAAAGCATGTGCCCTTCTATTGAGCCACAGCCTTTCCCCTTCCATTTACCTAAGCAATGGAAACTCTGCAGATTATTGTGCAGTCTATCCTTCCTTCCAAGTCAGGATCAGGTCAAGTTATCAGATTTTCATTTGTACCATGCAACCACTTAGAGGTCAGACTCCAGAGAGGCTTGAACTACTTTCAGCTTTTGAGGTCCCTAGCCATAAAAAAAATGATACACATACAAGCAAGCTGTGAGACTTATCAAATGCCAAAAAAATGAACAAAGATATAAACTTGAGGCCTTCTTTCAGCTTGAGACTCTGGCCAAATGTTTTTCCTGCCCCTCACAGGTCTCGCATACTTTTTCCCATATTGATATACTTATCTTCAGAACTGGGAGGAAATGGGATTGGAGTGAACTGGAATTTTGACATAGATATTGGATGTCCAACAATTTGTAACCTTTGAATCTGATGTGTTTTTTAAATCAGCTTGACTTTTGCACCACCAATCTCTATAATTACATGATAAACAGTGCAATCCTAAACTTGAGTTATGTACTTATAAGCCCACTGATTTCAGTGGTCTTAGAAGGGTGTAATTGTGTTCAGTCTTGTACTGTTAAGAGTTCATGTGAGCTGCTAGAGCAGTGCAAACTGAATCATAAATATTCTAACAGTAAAAGTCTATGGATATCAACTAAGTCTTTTACATCTATTGATCACAATGTTTATAAAATGCCAAATCATTATGTTTACCTAACTGTGTGTGTAAAGTGGCGTCAAGTCGCAGCCGACTTATGGTGACCCTAGCAAGGGGCTTTCAAGGCAAGAGATGAGCAGAGGTTTGCCATTGCCTTCTACTGCAGAGCCTTCCTTGGTGGTCTCCCTGCCAAGTACTGTCCCTGCTTAGCTTGCAAGAGCTGACAACATCGGGCTAAACCATACCGCCTTCCCTCACTCACCTAACTACCATTAGCATTAATTTATTCACCCTTCCAGCCAATGTGCCATTTTAACAACTGTTAGAATAATATTGATATATTTACTGAATTTGAAAACACTTGTCCTCAGAGCCATCCTTCTGTCCCTTTACACAGAACAATGCACTCATCTTTGTTAGCAGGAGGCCTCTTCTGAAAAGAGTCACGGTGGTTGTTGCCATCATAAATTCACTTTCACCATATAAGATATTCATTCATTGACAAGGGTGCCAGTGGCCAAGGCAGCTACTTGTTGGCCTAGCAGTTACAAGAATCAGGCCAAGCCTGCTACCTATGCCTCCCTGAACCAGACCCTGGCATGCAGCCATGACCCCATCCGGCCTACCCCTGCACCCAAGCTTGAATTAAAACACGAAAGCTGTGACTGGATGGAAATGGCCACAACTTTATTGTTACAGCAAATAGGCACTGGCAAGAGATTGGGGCATGATCCCGAACATCGGTCCACCAGGTGCTGGCCAATGTAGCAGCCCTCCAGCCCTCTTGCTGAGAGCAGAATGAGATGGTAGTATTTGGAACCCAAATGGACAGAAGCCAGCTGTGTGGTTCCCTGCCATTTGGAGGGAGGCCATCCCGCTTGTCTCTGAGCTGGGCAAGTCCCTTGACAGCCCGTACACAGGCTGGCTTTCCCCCCAAACTGGATCCAGCCCCCAAGCAAAACTGCCAAAACTAATAAAGTTGTGAAAAAAATTAACTGTACAACACTTTAAACAGGACAACATGAAACAGAATGCCATTGGGGCCAGATGGGCCCTTAATTTATATTGTGCTGCCAGACCTGAGTGGAAGTGCCCAGGTTAGGGCTGCCAAACTCCAGGTGGTGGCAGGAGATTTCCTGCCATTACAACTGATCTCCAGCCGATAGAGATCAGTTCACCTGGAGAAAATGGCTGCTTTGGCAATTGGACTCTATGACATTGAAGTCCCTCCCCTCCCCAAACCCTGCCCTCCTCATGCTCCACCCCAAAAACCTCCTGCTGGTTGCCAAGAGGGACCTGGCAACCCTAGCCCAGGTCCAACGCACAGAAAAGACCCACCCGCAGGCCCAGTAGGGCCTGATTGGCCAGTTTGAATCAGGGACGGGTCCATGACAGCACGGGGAGGTTAGTACAGGAGCCTGTTGGTCCCGCACTCCCCTTGCTGGGAAATATGTTTGCCACCATTTGCGGTGGCCGAAGAGCCCGTGGAGGGCTCCTCAAGCCACATGCCAACCTACCCGGCCCCTGATGATCCCCGCTGCCTCCCCAGTGCTGGCTCCCTGCTCAGGCACCCAAAACAGGGCTAGCAGGTAAGTCTGAGCCTGCACTTAAGAAACCAAAAGGTTTCAGTTCAAAATTCCATGCCATTTCATTTCATTCTCTCCACTATTCAAATTGTGTAAAAAGTTTTGATGCCTGTTAACTGTTACCCTGGAAGAGGGCTTGTGTCATTTGCCAGATCTGATTATATTGCTCATTATGCATCTAGGTTGATAAAGAAGAAAGCTGGAGATGTGTGCAATGATGGTGCTTCCGAGTTTCAACCTGCACAAGAGCAGCTGCGTTGATCTAATGATTCCCACTGCCCTGCTGTGCAGTATTTCTCTCTACTATGACGGGGCTTGTTCCGTCCTGTAGCTGAGGTGCTTTGAGCAGGATTCTGTTAATATGACATCTACTGAAGCAGTGGGGAAGTCCTGGGATTTGGAGTTTAGAGTCTAGAGGTGTAGCAAGGATCTAAAATGAGTTATCTTGTTTAAATCTATATTCTGAAATTCTAATGGTTGTCTGCTCATCAACCTGATATGGAGATGCGGGCTATGATTACTTTATTAGTGCAATTTTACACCTTTGATTTTGTATTTTGTAGCTCTTGGATCCAAGGCATCCAATGCCTCATATCGAGCAGATCCAGCAGGAATAAGAATGGAATTATCTTACAGTGGGACCTTTTGTAGTTTCACTCTGGGCAAGGCATGCATCCCTTCTACAAGAGGACCTTTTTAGTGCTGCTGAGGCATTGCTTTTTGACAATCAGCTGGAAGTGGATCTAGTTAGGTGATTCCACATGACATTTCTTATAGTCCTGCATTCTCCATAACCACCATGTAGTTTCTATGCCCATGGAAAAGGGAAACATGGGTAGTCCATCAGTGTGCCAGATGTAACATGCCTAAGCAAAAAAAAAAAGTCTGATCACTTGCTCATTATGTTAATTATTATTACCATGCTAGTACTAAAACAATATCCTTGTTGAAAAATAATGGAAGAAAGGCTTGCATTGTAAGATATAGACTGGTGGAAGTAGAAGCACAACATGCAGGTAAAAATCCTGCTGATCAGCTGCTTGGGAGGGGGAAAGGGGAGCTTGGAGCAAGCATAGTGAAGGGGTTAAGAGTAGTGGTTTGGAGCAGTGGACTCTAATCTGGAGAACTGGTTTGATTCCCCACTCCTCCACATGAACTGCAGACATTAATTCGGTGAACCGGGTGGGTTTCCCCACTCCTACACATGAAGCCAGCTGGGTGACCTTGCGCTAGTCACAGCTCTCTTAGAGCTCTCTCAGCCCTACCTACGTCACAGGGTATCTGTTGTGGGGAGGGGAAGGGAAGGTGATTGTAAGCAGTTTGATTCTCCCTTAAGTGGTAGAGAAAGTCGGCATATAAAAACCAACTCTTTTTCTAAATCTCATCTCCTGTTCTGTTTTCCAAACAGCTGATCTGTGGATTTTTAACCAGGGATGCTTCCAAAATTGTCCCAGGATGTTGGAGTTGTAAATTACCTGGCTGTTGTCGAAACGGTCTTGCGGATTATGACCCTATGCTGTAATACAAGACACAAGGCTCACAGTGCAATCCAATCCTCAATTTATGCTTGCTGGATGAGGATAGGATTTCTACTAAGTACACATTTGCTAGCAGATCCAAAGATGAATCAGTCTCAGGGTGGAATTAGCAGTAGTGTTGTACTACAGTTGTGCCAAAGTCATGCTGGCATCGGAGGATCACAACCCAACCTCTAATGACTGACAACATTTTCTTGATAGTATTTAACATTTCAGGGGTTTTAAACCGGCTGTATTTTTTCTGCATTTCCCCCCTCCCTTTCACGATAGATTTATCTATGCAATATAGTTTGCAAATATATTCACTCTGTTTGGGCTGAGTGATATTTGGCTGCCAAATAAAAATGTTGCACATTGAATAAAACTTTTCATAAATTGACATTTCTATTTGCAATATATTATCATTTCCATTGCTTTTTACTTAGACTTGATTTCTGTCTGCGGCTCAGCACCTTTAAAGATGAATCTGTCCATGCTTCCTCCATTGACAACTGATGCTGTACTAAGATGCATAAATATATAATAATAATCAATGTGCACAGCAGTAGCAAACACTCTAGCTGGAAAGAAAGCTGTTAATTATGGACATTAACCTTTGGCATGAGTAAAGGTTAAAGCTAAGCTGAATCACCAGGAAGGGTTTACAGTAGTGCAAAGTAGAGTGCTCCTTGGAGCTTTGGAAAGAGTATTCACAAAATCACTTAATGCAGATTAGCAACCACGTGACAGATTTTAACTAAGTTTTTTTTTCACATGCTCAAGGAATGTAAATTTCCCCCCTCTCACTTTTCCCTTGGAGAAGTAAAGGATACAATACTGTTTCTTCAGCAGCGTAATCATTGCGGTCACATGGAGCATTCTTTGTGGTTTAAAGTGTTTGATTCGTGTGGGAAAGCTGGGTTCAAAATCTAGTTTCCTCAGAGGCTGATTGGATCGTTCTGTGGCCTATCTTTTCATCCTCCTGTCTGTAACTTGAAAACAATAATGCCAGTGTGGTGTAGTGGTTAAGAGTGGTGGCTTGGAGCGGTGGACTCTGATCTGGAGAACCGGGTTTGATTCCCTACTCCTCCACATGAGCAGCAGATGCTAATCTGGTGAACTGGATTTGTTTCCCCCACTCCTACACACGAAGCCAGCTGGTGACCTTGGGCTAGTTACACTCTCTCAGCTCCACCTACCTCACAGGGCATCTGTTGTGGGGAAGGGAAGGTGATTGTAAGCCAGTTTGGTCCTGCCTTAAGTGGTAGAGAAAGTTGGCATATAAAAACCAACTCTTCTTCTTCTACCTCATTTGGTGCTGTGGAAATGTCATCTGTATTTCATTTCATTTCATTTTACGTTATTTTATTTTAGATCTTTTATGAGACGGATGGGCAGACAGACATTTTGAACCAGTTTGCTGGTTTTATGGTAATCCTAAAAACAATGTTGGTATCATCTAACTTGCTTCAACTCCCACCCACATTGACAGCATCATGCTGCAGCTTTGCAGTGGTGGAGTAAGTCTAGACTCAGCTAACAGAGGTATGTGTGATTGTGTCAGTTCAAAGAAGCAATTATATGAAAACCTCATGAAACACCAGATTCTGCAAAGATCCAGCCAATAATCAATTTGATTGTGTGAATTGACTCTGACTTCATACCCTTCCGTCAGAACATGTAGCACATGATAAACTTTGTTCATGTGAGGTGAGCTTCACTTATTCATTGTCCATATGCTAGGTGGTCAGAAGCCAGGAGATCTGTTGCTTCTCTGTTTATTTCTTTTTAAAATGTATACCCTGCCTTTCTGCCCTCATCAGGGTTCCCAAGATGACTGCAAGATTAAAAACATGCATAATAAAAACACATCTTAAAAACCATTAGAACAAAAACAACCCATATTGTTCAAACAATTAAAAATAAGTTAAAATGCATACAACAGAATAAAATACACACACATAAAGAGAACAATTAAAAACAGAGCAGGAAGGAGGGATCACTGAAGGAATGTCAGACAGAACAAAAGAGTCTTCAAAAGTGGACAGATGAGAGCTTTAGTGCCTCAACTGAGAAGGCCCTCTCCCAGGTTGCCACCTATCTACTCTCAGAAGGCAGGGCACCCAAAGCAGGACCTTGGATGATGATCGTAGTAGTCAGGTAGGTTCATAAGGAAGTAGGCAGTAGGGCTGTCAATTCGGTTCGGCCTGAACCGAAAAACAGCTGTATTTCCCCTGATTCGGCGATTTTTAGTTCGGGATGAACCGAACTCAAAAATGGCGAGAACACGGGGGAGCTGAATTCAACGAGTTTGGGAGTTCACGAATAAATTTGGCAAATTCGGGACGCAGCAGCATAACCGTCAGTAAGCAGCATTCTCCCCCGACCAATCGGTGGCCAAGCTGGGTCTTCTTCTGGCCAATCAGTCAGGATTGAGTACTGGAGGAATCAGCTGCTGCACGGCCTGGCCGGGGAGAGAAAGAGAGAGAAATCCTCGTGGGGGGGTGAGTGTGCACATTCGCTCTTTCCATGGCTGCAGGGGGTGCATTTTTGGAGGTAGAGACCCCAAACTTTCAGCAGAGCTTCAGAGGAGCCTTCTTAAGAGACCCCCCAAGTTTTGTAAACATTGGGTCAGGGGGTCCCGAGATATGGGCTCCACCCCTTTTCCCTCCCCCTTTTCCATTTCTGTGGCTGCAGGGGGCGCTTTTTGGGGGTGCAGCCCCCAAACTTTCAGCATAGCTTCAGACAAGCCTTCTTAAGAGACCCCCCAAACTTTGTAAAGATGGGTTCAGTGGGGGCAGAAATATGGGCTCCCCCCTTTTTCTCTTTCCATGGCTGCAGGGGGCGCATTTGTGGGGGTGCAACCCCCAAACATTCAGCATAGCTTCAGACGAGCCTTCTTAAGAGACCCCCCAAGTTTTGTAAACATTGGGTCAGGGGGTCCCGAGATATGGGCTTTCCCCTTTTCCCTATTGGGATGAATGGATCACCCGATCCTGTATGCATCTCCAGAGCGGCAAATCCAAGGTAAAACCTCCTGTGCTTAAATAGAATTGTATTGGATTACCCAGTCCTCCCAGCCCCTCCTGATGGAACAGAAGACAGCCACAGTAAGACCCCTTTGGGGGCTTTAATCTATAATTTTTCTCCTCTGTGTGTGTGTGGGGGGGGGAAGCAGAGTGTGTATGTGTGTGGGGAGGGAGCAGTTTCTGTGGGTGGGAAGGGAAGCCAAAGGGGGCTTTCACCTGTTCTGCCTGGGGTGTATGTGCCCCCTCGAGTCTCTCTCTCCCTGGTTTGTGTGTCCTCAGGTTTTCCCTCATTCATAAGATCGGTTAGGTCTTTTTGATGCTTGCTCAAAACTGGTTTTCAAATGGTGACTTAAAGAATGCATTTGCCTGGTCCCGAGTCTGATGCAAAAGGGGAAATTCCACCCCCTCCTGCTCATTATGCATAGCTAGCTGCCTCTGTCCCTTTCCATGGTTTGCAAACTCCCAGGTGTCAGGTGTTGCTTTGCACAGTTGCAAAGGTGTTGCTTACAAGGTTGTGTTGCTTTTCAGTCCTGTTGCTTTTCAGTTGTGTTGCTTTGCAAACTTCTTTGCACCTGCCCCGCCCTTGCTCCCCACAGCTCAGCTGTTTGTCGGGGCTGGGAGCTTTGTGCGTGGGCAGCAAGCTCTGCTCAGAGATGCACATTAAGGGTGGGGGACCCCTTTCGGGGCCCATATCTCAGCCCCCCTGACCCAATCTTTACAAAACTTGGGGGGTCTTGCAAGAAGGGTCCTTTGAAGCTCCGCTGAAAGTTTGGGACCTCTACCCCCAAAAATGCCCGCGGAAAGGCGCGGTTGTGTTTTAAATGGCTTTATTCGGCCGAATTGTTTTCCCGAACTTTGAATTCACGCCGAATTGCACGGACCCGAAGCGGGGGAGTTTGGACTTCGGCATATCCCGAATCCAGACGGGCCGAATTTGGCCAAATCTGAACTATACCGAATTTTTTTTTTCAACAGCCCTAGTAGGCAGTCCTTTAGGTATGCTGGTGCCAAGCCATGTAGGGCTTTAAAAGTCAACCAACAAAAGCTGCTCAAATTGTGCCCAGAAACAGACAGGAAGCCAGTGTAGATAGGCCAAAACAAGTGATATGATCCACTCCAGTTAGCATCCTGGCTGTAGTATTCTGTTCCAACTGAAGTTTCCAAAGGCACCCTCACGTAGAGTTCACTGCAGTAATCTAATGCACCACAGGGTATGCACCACAGTGGCCAGATCTTTTCTGCCCAGGTAAAGCCACAGCTGGTTAACTGGTCAAAGCTGTTAAAGGGCCACAGCTTCCACCTACCTATCCAGTGGTAAGCCTTGGTCCCTGAGGACCCCTAGACAACAGATCCTTTTCTTCAAGGAGAGTGCAACCCCATCCAGAATGGGTGATACCTTAAGACCAAGGTCAAACTTTCCACTCGCCAGTAGCACTTCTGCCTTGGCAGCATTAAGTTTCAGTTTATTAGCCTGCATCCACTTCAAAACTGCCTCCAGGCACTGGTTCAGAGTTTTCTGAAATCAGCTGGAAGCACAAGATAGAACTCAGCATCACACACATAAGCCTGCCTTCTACTGAATCAGTCAATTGGTCCATCAAGGTCAGTATTGTCTACTCAGATTTGCCACAGCTCTCAGCCACAGGTCTTTCACATCACCACCTAGAACCATGTTGGTGAACCTATGGCAGGCGTGCCGGACTTAGCAGGCAGAGCCATCTCTGTGGGCACGCGGACCAAAGCCCCCCACCTTCCCTAACTCCTCGCCACCCAGCTGGCCTGCGGGGGTTTGAAGCGCTCCCCGCTGCCGGCAGAACCACTTCAAAGCCCCTCTTCTGCAACTCCCCGCCACCCAGCTGGCCTGCGGGGGTTTGCGGACCGCTTCAAAGCCCCCCTTTCCCAACTCCCCACCACCCAGCTGGCCAGCGGGGGCAAAGCTCCCCCCTTCCCTGACTCCCCGCCACCCAGCTGGGCAGCGGGGACTTTTAGAGACCGAGTGCCCAGCTGTTCAAAGCCATGTTGGCACTTGGCGATAAATAAGTGGGTTTTGGGTTGCAGTTTGGGCACTCGGTCTCTAAAAGGTTTGCCTAGAACTTCCTTAACTGGAGATGCCAGGGATTGAACCTGGGACCATGCAAAGCAAAGGCTCTTCCATTGAGCCACAGCCCCTCTCCAGCATACTGGTGACAATGCAAACCAGCTCTCCAGATGACATCACTAAGCAGTTTCGTGTAGATGTTGAAAAGGATAGGGGACAAGAGGGAGTCTTGTGGGACCCCACAGGCCAAAATCCAAGGGGGTGAGAAGCAGCCCCCTAGCACCACCTCTAGTTTCTTTCAAATGAAAGCTCCTTGGCTGTAGCCTTTTAGAACTGTGAATTGTTATTGCATGCATATGACGTCAACTAAAAGAAACACCTAATTTTTTTCCTTCTAATAGAAAGGGATTGGCATTGCTTTTGTTTATGTCTGCCACCCACTGGCAGGGACCTTTGTGACACATCTGCATAAGCTCTTCTTTCATGCTATAAAGTGGACAAAAGTGATGCAGCTGCGATTGTAAAAAAAAATCCACATTCCCCTCCCCAGGCTCTCAGATGGAAGCATGCAAAAATCCCAGATTCATTCATTTCCATGTCCCTATGGAAGCCAAAACAACCCTTTCCAGTCCCCAAATAGCATGCAACACATCTACATGATTGAACTGGTGTCTATATTTAATGCATCTGAAATACCTATTTTTTCTGAAGCACTGAGACATGATTACATTGTAAGTGCTGCCAGAAGGTCCATACATTGAAATCCCAGTATGGTTTGCCCCTACACAGGCACGGCAACAGTGGGCCATCAATTTTGAAGTGCACATCAGAGACATACTGTGATGAAGAGATTATGGCCCCTGTTCTTTGTTACTTTACAAGGCATGTGGCAAGTATTACCATTACCATTCTATCCATTTGTTTTTGAGCATACATGTTTATCCAAGCACTGACAAATCACTGCTCTTGTTCAGCAGTCCTTTTCTCTACGCGCTTGCCATTCTTTTGCAATAGAGACTGGGTATATCAATTGCTTCAAGTAGGAGATCTAATCTGATCTAAACTACATGTCATGATGTGGGCTGTGGTCCACAAATGTTTATGCCAAAAGATTAATTTTTTTCCCTTTTGCTATAATCGACTAACTGGTGATACTTTGATCTTTGCAAATAGAAGAGGTGAAAATCAAACTTTCCTTACTCACACTCTCCAATATCTTTTGAGTCAAGCATGAGATGACACTGATGATTTGTTCCCTTCTGTGTTTTGCTTCTGCATAATTGGTAGCATTCATCGTGCTCACAATGGCTCGCTTGGGTTACATATGTGCAAGGGTAATTGTGGCAGATCAAGCATCATTTAAAAATCAGCTACATTTCAAGTGTATGTGCTGCTTTTTGTACCTGCAGTCAACAGTATTAATCAGTTGGTGGCATTCATCGGTACATGATCAGATCTTTCTGAATTCAACAAGGTAGCCATGCAAGAATGCAGAAAGTATTCACAGTTCAATTTAGAATAGTCAGTGAATAAGAATATGTTCAGCTTTAGAGGATCAAACAGGCAACATGGACAAGGCTGGAAAATTAGAGACTCAAGTTCTCTCTCTCTCTCTGTCCACACTCTCTTTCTCCACACACTTTAGTATAATTCCGAGTGCCACTTAAAAAAACCAAACAATTTTTCAAACGTGTAGCTCAAAATTTTCAATCAAATTGTGATTTGGACAGAGACATGTTCATCCATCACTGAGACTAATATGGCAACCACTTTAGAACTTCTAGCGGGAAGCTGACCTAAGTCATATAGATCTACGGTATGGCCTTATTTGGTATACTCTGTGGAGTTTTGGCAGCCATATTAGTCTCAGTGTACCCTGGGTAGTGGTGACCATGTAATTTTGAAATTTACAGTCTTGAGCAAGGGAAAAGCTGCATGCAGTGAGACATATAGGTTGGACTTAAGGAAAGCAAATTTTAACTTAAAGTTATGCTGGGTATAATAACTTTATCCCATGGTCAGAAATACTTAAGGACAACTGAATTCAAGAGGAGTGGGAGTTTTGTAAAAAAGAAATATTGAAGGCACAATTACAGACAATTCCTATGAGAAGGAAAAACTGGAAGGACCAAAAGAAGCCAGGGTGGCTACTGCTTTCTAAAGATTTGAGAAATTAAAAAGATTCATTTAGGAAATGGAAGGAGGACTCTATAACCAAGAATGAATATAAACAAATAACCAGTGCTTCTAGGGAAATTGTCAGAAAAGCGATTTTGGGTCGTATCAACAGAAGTATAGTGACCAAATCATGGGAAGTGATGGTATCACTTTACTTTGCTCTGGTTAGACCCCACATAGAGCACTGTGTTCAGTTTTGGACACCACAATTTAAGAAGGACATAGACAAGCTGGAACATGTCCAGAGGAGGGTAACAAAGATGGTGAGGGATCTGGAGACCAAGTCCTATGAAAAAAGGCTGAAGGAACTCAGTATGTTTAGCCTGAAGAGGAGACGACTGAGAGGTGATACGATAACCATCTTCAGGTACTTGAAGGGCTGTCATATAGAGGATGGTGCAGAGTTGTTTTCTGTTGCCCCAGAAGGTTGAGCGAGAACCAGCAGGTTGGAATTAAATCAAAAGAGTTTCCGACTAAACATTAGGAAGAACTTTCTCACAGTTAGAGCGGTTCCTCAGAGGAACAGGCTTCCTCGGGAGGTGGTGGACTCTCCTTTGGAGGTTTTCAAGCAGAGGCTAGATGGCCATCTGTCAGCAGTGCTGATTCTGTGAACTTAGGCAGATCTTGAGAGGGAGGGCAGTAAGGGTTGCATCAGTGCTTGGCTCTCAAGGCCCCTTATTACAAACGCAGGGTAATGCCAATCACCACTTTGGCATCAGGAAGCAATTTTCCTCCAGGCCATATTGGCCAGGGATCCTGTAGGGTGGTGGTTTTTTTTGGGGGGGTTGGGGTTGGGCCATCTTCTGGAGTAGGGGTCACTGGGCAGGGGGAGGTAGTTGTGAATTTTCTGCATTGTGCAGGAGGTTGGACTAGATGACCCTGGTGGTCCCTTCCAACTTTATGATTCTAGGACATTGCAGAGTTGGAAAAAAATATAGAAGAGGGAAACCACTATGTTTAAGGGGTTGGATAACCTTTTCTGTGAAGAAAGGCTAAAGAGACTGGGACTTTTCTGTTTAGAAAATGAACACTGTGGGGGACATGATAGAGGTTTATGGCATTATGCATGGTCCAGTTCACGAAGATAACTTTTTTCTCTCTCCCAAAATTGCTAGAACGCAGAGACACCCAATAAAGTTGGTGGGCAATAGATCAAGGACAGACAAAAGGAGTGATTAAAATGCCCAGTTCACTGCCAGAGAATGTAGTGATGGCTACAAGAATGGATGGCTTTAAAAGGGGACTCAACCAATTCACAGAAGAGAAGTTCATCAATGGCGACTAGCCATGGTGACTAAATAGAATTTACATGTTCAGAGGTAGAAAACATCTGAGTACCAGATCTAAGAGGCAACATCCAGAGAAGGCCTTAGCCTTTAAGCCATTGGCTCTTCTTATGTTCTTAAATATTTGGTTTCATTTCAACACTAAGGGCTTATATTTAGTGATCATTTTTATCAAAAGCAGCAAACAAGTAACCAAGGGTTCTGACTCCAAGGTGCAGTATTTACTGTGTATCTGCAGACGCTTTAATGCCTTTCATATATTATGGGAAAACTGTGGTTGGTGTGATGTTGAAATGGAGATCCATCTTGTGCTATAAAATGTGATACAGCCTTCAGTTAACAAAGTATTGCATCCCAGCAAGCTCATATTTCATGGCTCTATTTGAATGACTGAAATAATATTTTGAATTTTGATCCCCCCCCCCCTGAGAGCCCTAAGATTGGCTAATAACTTACTGGCCATAAGTGTCCGGCTGTTTTCGACCAGGGCCGGGGCCTTTTCAGCTTTGACCCCAGCCTGGGGGAACTCTCTATCTAATGAGTCCCATGCCCTGTGAGAACTAGCTGAGTTCTGCAGGGCTTGTGGTTGAGGTGCAGCAACGGTACCATCTAGATGCTGTCATTCCCCCCTTCCCCTTTTTTTAATTCCCTCTTTTTTCCTTATTGATGTTCCCTATGTCCTCCCTTTTCCTTAAATGAGTTCCTGCTTCGGCATTACGTTCATTCTCTCCCCCTCCCCTGAGACTAGCAACAGTTGGCTAAAGGTCACCGTATTTACAACTCTTCCTGTAGGGATTCATATTGGCGCCACTGATATTGTTACAGAATTACGCTCAGCATATATGTTTTAATTTATGTATAATTTATGTATGATTGAATGGTTTTATTGTTTATGTAAATGTATTGAAATGATGTTAGCCGCCCTGAGCCCAGTGCTACCAGGGGAGGGCGAGATATGTATAAAAGTTACTACCACTACTGCTTCTACTACTACTAGGGTTGCCAACTTGCCAGGTCCCTCCTCGCCACTGGTGGGAGGTTTTGGGGGCAGAGCCTGAAGGGGTGGGGTCTGGAGAGGGGAGGGCCTTCAAGGCCATAGAGTTCAATTGCCAAGGTGGCCATTTTCTCCAGGTGAACTGAACTCTATCGGCTGGAGATCAGTTGTAATAGTAGGAGATCTCCTGCTAGTAGTTGGAGGTTGGCAACCCTAACTATTACTACTACTACTAATATATTACTATTATTACTATTTTTATTATCCCTCATCAAAGCACCAGTGGTGTCTCTATTGCGGGCAAACATCATGCCATCCAAGCTGCTCCAAAATACCTGACCCTTTTAAAATGTTACCATTACTTTTAATGTGCATTATTTAATTCATTAAAGCCTGATGGAAAGAGATTGAACTGTCATGACCTGTTCTGGCTTTTTCAGTAGTGAACTTTTCATGCAGCTCTTCTAAATAGTCCTCTCCTGTCACAGCGGGCAAAACTCTGTGGGTTAGAACAAGATTTTTGTGATTCACATGAAAGGTAGATACTGTAGTGAATCTGCTTTTGTCTCTGACAAAAAAGTGAAATGTCAGATATCGCTTGATTTTTGCTCTTTCTCCCAAAGAAAATGAATATAAACATGTTCCCCTGACTCACAGCATATAAATCAATGTCTTACAAGTTCTCTCCATAATTGGCACCACTCTAGCTTTTCCAGTGTCCAGAAATTAACATACAGAGAACAAAAGAAAAAGAGTAGAGATAAGTCTACAATAAGTAGTATTCTGTACTAAAGGTCATAAGAATTAAAGAGGCTTAGAGAAGAATAAATTTGACCTGGTTGACTTCCTACAGCAACATCTAAGGGACAGAAGGTGGGCTAATAAGAAATGGTACTGATGTACTCAGGTCCACATAGTCCTCCTAGTGACTTGGTGACCACATGACCACCAGCTTTGTTGTGACTCCTAATGCACATAATGAAGCCATTGCCTCTCTATGTGCTTTGACATAGCATCCACTCAAAATCCACAGCAGGTCAGCTGATTATGAGAGTCCATTAATATGGCGCATCATTCCATTAATTCTTAATAATTCTTCCATGCATTTAACAGTGCTGGACTTCAATACAAAGCACAAAGATCTAAGCCACTGCAGATTTTGAGTGGACATATGAAATTTCCTTGATACATCAAAAGCTATTTTGGGCATGTTCAAAAGCTGCCCTTTAGGATGTTTGATTTAAAAAAAAATGGACAGCACATGCACACATTAACAAGGCTGTATCACAAAGTGCTTTTAAAACTCTCATAAGTTTCAGGAGCAGTTTCACAAGTCCAAAGACCTGTTGGGTGCATATGTGGCCAGAAGAACAGCCCTTTGAATCATGGTCACAAAGTCTGTAATCCTAAAGGGGGGGTGACTCCGTGCCAGCATAGGTGCCACCTTATCCCCGAATAAGGTGGCCCCTATGCCAGTGCGGAAGCAAACACTCCAGTATTTGGGGGCCACCAGCCCCCACCGACAGTGCAGCCATGCTGGCAGGGCTTTTCTGGAAGCGAAAGCCCACATTGGTGTGGGGGGATGGTGTTCTCAGGGTGGAGCTTCCTTTAGGCAGCTTCCACAGCCCTGTTTTGAATCTCTCACCCTCCAGCTTCAGCAGATGATCCCGTGTTCTGGTATTATGAGAGAGGGAGAAAAGCTTCTCCCTGTCCAATCTCTCCATACCATGCATAATTTTATAGGCCTCTATCATATCTTCCCTTAACCGCCTTCTTTCTAAGCAAAATAGCCCCTAAGCATTTACAGCTCCTCATATGGCAGTTGATCTAACCCCCTGATCATTTTGGTTACAATTTTCTGCACCTTCTCAAGCTCTGCAATATTTTTTTTTAGGTGTTCGTTGCATAAATGACAGCTCCCCATTTGTTGTTTCAATGACAGCTCAGACATGATCCAAGTTTGCATTAATTTGGTTACCTCTACTGCTCTATGAAATACATGTGAAATGACAGATAGTGGGCTCTAGGGAAATGGGTGAGAGTTGACTGTGGGATTAGGGTTGCCAGGTCCCTCTTTGCCACTGGTGGGAAGTTTTTGGGGCGGAGCCTGAGGAGGGTGGGGTTTGGGGAGGGGAGGGGCGCCAATGCCTTATAAACCAATTGCCAAAGTGCCATTTTCTCCTGAGGGACTGATCTCTACCGGCTGGAGATCACTTGTAATAGTAGGAGATCTCCAGCTAGTACCTGGAGGTTGGCAACCCTATGTGGGAGACAGTGTTCTGCATAGTTTTGTTGTAAATGCAGTGGCTTCTGGTTTGACCCTTTTCTCCTCCTTCTCAAGTGATAAACTCAGTGCAGCAGTTTTCAATCAGTTTTTTCCATGGCTATTAAAAGGGGGGTCTATCTTCATCCAAATAGCAGTCCCTCTTGAAATTCTTGTGACCAGCTACACTACATATAATCAAAAACTACCTATGCTATGAATGCTTGTCCACACACACACACAAAAAGACCTCATCAAAAATGTTGTTGTCTCTTCTTAACATTTTATACATTTCATGAGTGGTACAAATAAATAGCCCTGACCTGGATGGCCCAGGCTAGCCTGATCTTGTCAGATCTCAGAAGCTAAGCAGGGTTGGTCCTGGCCAGTATTTGGATGGGAGACCACCAAGGAACACCAGCATCATGATGCAGAGGAAGGCAATGGCAAACCATCTCTGTTAGTCTCTGGTTTGCCATAAGTCATCTGCGACTTGATGGCACTTTACACACACACATACAAATATAAAACCCCTAACAATTATATTGTAGTTGTTTTTTCCTCCATAGATAAAATCTAGAGGTCTTCATTCCTATCCATTCCTGACTAATCTGTAGCCATCGTAGCTGCAAATTGGGATGGGCTCTTTATGACTTCAATTTCCTCCACTTCCAAAGCATGCAAGTATGCTTCAGTGATTTTCAAAAGTGTTCTGAGAAAGATCTGTTCCTTAAACTTTCTTTTTCTTAATTTTGCTTAGCCGTTCCAGTGTTTGGAAAATGACACACAAGCTACAGTAATGTAGAGAAAGCTGTGATCACAGAGCATGGAGGAAACATTTATAGCATGATATTACAGGAATAGGTTTCAAACCTGTACTGTATGAGTGAGGTGGAATTGTACTTGCACACCATTCTGTCACCGCTAACACAGTAGGACAGAGCGCAAGGCTGATGTGGTTCAATAGAAAGACATTACCAGCCCATTCTCAAATTAGAGCCAGATGAGCTTGGTCAATTCTTTCATTCCACCTCCGTGAAGCAAGTTAGTTTGCAATAAAAGCCTTTTAATCAAGTGATGAGTCAGGAAAAATGTTAACACTGTGTAAGGTCTGAGTTCACCTGTTGAATCCCAATCACCAAACGTCCAGACAGGGTATTCTAAGAGGCTGGTTTATTTGGGAAGCATAAGGTGAGTAGCAGGAACTTACAGGGGATGGTACGAGGACTCTACTGGGGGGAATACAAGCAGGTTGGAACTTATACAGAAAACCAAAGGCACAGTTGGTTACCAGGCTGAGCCTGGTTCCCATGGTAGATTACAGTTATCACACAAACGGAGAGTAAACAGTCATAACAAACTTCTGAGAAACAGAACCTTGAAGACCAGCTGCCTGGAGCTCACACACTGCCTGAAAGAGCAACAAGTTTTTACTGGGTCCAAAGAAATAGTCATTCAGCAATTCTAAGAAGTTTTGTATTTGTGAAACAAAAATGAACTTGCATTATTAAATGATTAGCCACTAATTAAGTCAGGATCAATGACAACTTAGAGTTTTAAAATATATATCTATATCTAAATCTATCTATCTATATCTATTTCTATATCCTCTATCTATCTATCTATCTATCTATCTATCTATCTATCTATCTATCTATCTATCTATCTATCTATCTATCTATCTATCTATCTGTTACAATTATCATTTGGTGCAATTGTTATTCTGTCTTTCCCATGATTTCCCCCCTTTCTGCTCGTAGAAGAATTACTCAGGAGCAATAGGCAATTGGTAAAATAAATAGAAAATCCAATAACTGAAGAATTTCCTCTGCATTTTCTAAGGGAGGGATTTCACATACCGAGCAGATTTTGAAAGAAAAGAAAACAGCAACCTGGAACCCATTTATTTAAAAGCAATTTACTTAGTCTGAAGTGTTCTTTATTCCAGCTGTTGTTATTAAAGATGCTGGTTTTTGAAGAGCTTTTTTCTCCGCAAACCTGCACTAGCTTTCTGCCAAGGGAAGTCGTAACCCCCTGTTTATGGCACATCGTTCTAGTGCCGCAGAAATAATTGCATTGCCAACAACGCTGAAGAGATCAGGAGGAGGATGACCTTTTTAATGCATCAAATACCCATTTATAGAATAAGCCTAGATTTCCAGAACAGATCCATTAGAATTGCTAGTTGCACCCATACATTTCTAATTCTGCAGGCATAAAACCCCATTTCTGAAAGCCCATTTTGAGACCCCCATGTGCCTGAACTCTCACAACCATGAAAACAAAATAATAATGCTACAGGATTAAAAGGGAAACTTCTAATTAGTTCTTTAGTCTTAGGAGCTTTCTCCCTTCCTCAAGATAAACTGTGGGTTGATATGATTGTAATCAGTCAATCAGGCAGGTTCTGCTTCCACTTTCAAATTGTAGTGGCTTTGTGGGAGCAGACACACGCCCTTTTGGTCTGATTGTGTTCCATTAGTCCTTTCCCCATTCTTGGGATGCTCTTTCCCATGCCTGCCTTCTCCAATCTTTTTTGGAACACAGGCCAGGGACATTATCAGGTGGCCTGCATGGAAGAAGAAGAAGAAGAGTTGGCTTTTATATGCCAACTTTCTCTAACACTTAAGGAAGAATCAAACCAGCTTACAATCACCTTCCTTTCCCCTCCCCACAACAGACACCCTGTGAGCTAGGTGGGGCTTAGAGAGCTCTAAGAGAGCTGTGACTAGCCTGAGGTCACCCAGCTGGCTTCATGTGTAAGGAGTGGGGAAACCAACCCAGTTCACCAGATTAGCTTCCGCCACTCATGTGGAGGAGTGGGGAATCAAACCCGATTCTCCAGATTAGAATCTACCACTCCAAACCACCGCTCTTAATCACTACACCACACTGGCTCTCAATGGAAAGATACACATTGCCTAAGGTCCCACCCAAACCAGCACTATTTTCCTTTCCTCAGCCCTGCACAGCTGCCATTTTCCATCTGCCATAACAATCTATTGTCACATTCTACTAGTTCCCAGGTCACCAAGCTGAAATGTATCCTAGCTTTTCTTTGTGGAAGCATACCTTTCCCCTTATATCTCCACAAGGAAAAGTGCTAGAGATTTACTTTTTAAAAAAGCGTGGCATTCAGGGGACCTAGTAAATCAGTGTAACATTATTGGGCTATAGGGGCCTAACTATTAGCAGCCAGTGTTGACTGAAGTAGGTCACAGAGAACATACCATTCCAGGCAACCAGTTAATCCGTGGGCTGTTCAGCTATTTGCAACCTGATCATGAGGGAGCAGCTGGGAATCGACTTGTGATCTCCTGCTATGGAAAACGACTTCCGCTAGAGACGCTGATCTGAGCGCCACATTCCTCGGGAGCTCCCGAGGGACCCAAGAAACGTTCAAATTTGGGGTGCACCCTGCACCCCTACCCGGCTCCTAAATAGTGGACTGGGAAGCAGGAACACCCCTGCAGCCTGAAGAACGGTCTGACCCCCATTTTTCTGAGAGAGGAAGACTCTCGGGGAATTGGGTGCGGTCCAGCCAGCATTGAGGGGAAATATGCCGTGAACGTTTCTTTGGAATCAGGCTCAGATCTCCTCTACCTATTACCACCTAAGCAACTACATGGAAGCAAGAATACCTACTCTTCTAAAATCTGAATAAGTTACAAAAACTCTTTTGTTTTTCCTGGATCTGGAGGTTCTGAAGGATTGCCAAACACATTTATTAAATCCACGCCTCCCCACCTGATGTATAAATGACTCTTAGAAAACAAAAAAACATCAGATGAATCGGCAGGAATCCTATCAATCTGATCAGTGGGTAGACATAACAAACAGGATGTTTTGAAAGACGTTACAACTACCAATTAAATACTTTGACGCTGAAAGGGGAGGGAGGAAGAACCCCCCCTCCTTAGGTGTCGTATTTCTGTCTTCAGTGCCTAATGCCATCTTGAGACTATCATAGATCGTAAGACCAGAAGTGTGGCTCCCTTGTGTAACTGGCAAATAATTCCCAAGTTCCTGGACAAGAGGAGGTAACGGAAGGTCCACGGTCCTGCAACCTTTTGGGTATATCCTGTTCTCTGCAGCAGCTCCATACTAGAGTGCTTTCAACTCGATGGTATTTTAACATTAAAGTACTACCCACAATACAAGAATCCTGTTGAATTACCTACAAATCTTTTTATTTTTTGGTGTATTTGTCTGGACTTTACCAACTAAGTTTCAACAAAACTCTTAAAAAGCAGCAAGCATGAAACGTGCGATAAACAGATGGATCAACTACTTGCCATGATAAACACCCAATATCAATCTATTAACCAAAAACTGGATACTATTTTGGATGTAATTAAAGAAATAAAGGACCAACTACTACAATGAAGTCAGACGTGAGAGCAGTGGATTCTCCAATTGAGAAGATGGCTGAAGATCAGAAAATCCCCATAAAGGAAGTGGAGAGCCAGGATAAACAACTTGACGCTGCATCCCCTCAACAAGAAACTCCAACAGACCAGCTGCCTATGATTGATATGAATGTGAGAGACTTTAATTTTTGTCTTTACAATTTGCCTGAAGAATTATTTGATACTAGCTTGGAGGACTTGAAGGGTGGAAAGGCTGGAGCTACTGGGATCTTTCTTTATGGTTTTGGAATTGAAGAAACTACAATGCAGGTTTACTATGAGAACTCTATGCTTGCAGAGGGAATTTTACCAACAATATCCAACGATGCTCTTCGGTGTTTGGTGTTAATGAGGAAAAGTGGGGGACTCTGGAAATTCTGGACAAAAGGACTGGCTAAAAGAGTCTAGATATTTTGGAACTAGATAAGGAACTGGTTAAAAGGTTTGATTTTGGTAATAACGGTATAATTTACTATATTAATACATTAGAAAGACAATTTATAATGAATAGGTGATTGGGAGACATGGAGTGTTTACGGAGAAATTGTTTTATAAAGCAGTTAATTGTTACTTATTGATCTAATCCATTTACTATTAATGAGATTTATTAATTCTTTTCTTTTTCTGTGTTAGTATTAATTATTTTCTAATGATTATATTCAATGTTATATCTTTAAAACTGTATGAGATTTCCCTTAATGAAGGAAATTAAAAATATTAGGATTAGAATTGTTGATACCAAAGAGTATACAGGTTTATTAATGGATGGAGGAAGATGTAGGGGAAGTCTTGTTTTATTTTTTGTTCTTTTTCTTTTTATATTTATATTAGATATACTTTCAATAACAACATAATTTGTTGATGGTTTTTAACAAATGTAGAAATGTATATGCTTACTTGTCGAAGGCTTTCACGGTCAGAGTTCATTGGTTCTTGTAGGTTATCCGGGCTATGTAACCGTGGTCTTGGAATTTTCTTTCCTGACGTTTCGCCAGCCACAGCTGCTGGCGAAACGTCAGGAAAGAAAATTCCAAGACCACGGTTACACAGCCCGGATAACCTACAAGAACCAATATATGCTTACTTGTTCCAGAAAAATAATAAAAATTACTTTTAAAAAAAGTGATCTCCTGCTATGGAAATTTTGCTCTGTACCCAGTAAAGTGGTAATGGGAGGGAAGTCAGACTCTTCTGATGTTAGATCCTGGAAAATCTGCTGCCTTCCAGACTTGTTGAAATGCAGCAACCTTGAGGGGGAGCACAGGTGCAATGGAGGGCACAGGTAGAATTCTGTACCTAAAATATGTGCTCAACATTTCATGTGAGATGCTTACTAGTCAAGGACTTAGGATCATGACTGAAACATCTTTTTTCCCCTACCCTCCCTTTTTTTAGCATCCAACCTGATAGTGAGTTCTGGAGAATGTTAAAGCTTGTATGCTGTTTTATGTTATTTTGGTTGGTCCTAGGAAAAGATATTACCTGGCTTTTTGGTTTTGTTAGAGAAAAGGTCAGCCTTCTCTTTCCAAACTATCCTTTAAATGATACAGTTTTCAAATTAAGAAAACAAACAAACATCTACCTAGTGCAGGAGACAAATACTCAAATGTTTAGATCCCAATGCATTTTGAGCAACTGGCTCTTCATCAAGGGAAAGTAAAATAACTTTAACTCGCTATGCACAGAACTGCTACTAGCTAGCAGGAGGCCTACTTTTGAACTAATGCCTCTCTTCATAAAACTGGAGGTGGTATATTCTTCACATGATGAACTGATTTTATCTGTCCTATTTGAACCTGAACCTTTGAAACAGACAACACTGGTTACCATGTTATCCAACTACAGAAGACAGTATAAAGTTAAGTTCTTAGCCAGTCTGTCTGGCGTATTGTAAAGTACTATATGCTAAGTAGTAATATCATCTGTGTAGGAGAAGAACATATTCTTAGTAAGCATCATCCACATAAGAGGATTTCCCCCCCATAAGCAGTGGTAATTCATACCATAGTTGTAAACACTTTAAAAGTTACCATTGATTTGAGAATGTATGTTATGTTTAGAATGAATTGTAGTAGCCATTTCTTGTACCAGACTAGTAAGATTGCACTGCTGTATCTAAGTAAGAAAAACCAGATGCAGCTAGCAGCCTGCAGCCAAAGAATTGGCTAGAAGGTTTAAATTAATATGTGAATTAAAGCAACATCCCCCCCTTCCCCCATATACATACACACCTGCTCCCTGGCTCTTGTCCCTTAAGTTTGCCAAAGCACATTACTACCCAGTAGCTATCAGGAGCAACAACTGGCAAAATTCCCTTGCTGAGTTCAAGAAATGGATCAAGCAACACTGCATTCCACAGGCTCTCTTCCTTGCCTTCTCACTTGCCAAGAATATTCAGTCCATCCCTAGGCCATGTGTTAATTTCCCCCCTCCAGACCATTTTTCTTCTTGGTTCTTCTTTTCTTCAACTCCATAACTCCATTTCCTCAGGCCCTGCTTTTCGGGCCACTGCTTCATTTATCTCACTTCCTTTTGCCAGCCCATCTCCTGTCCAGCCTCAGTCTCCTCTCTCCTTCCAACGAACCATACAATCGCCCTTCATCTTTGTTGGGATATGCAAGTCTCAACATTCACAGTCATGAGAAAGATAACTGCTTCTTTGTAGTAAACTGCTAGATTTGAATGTAGCCAGTAGGGCATCAAGTAAAGCAGTTGATTCTAGAAGGGGGGAGTTAACCAACATTGTGTTATATCTAGTTTAGCTGATTTAGCTTTTCCATCATGTAGGAGTTATATCCAGTTTGTTAGCTAAGGAATAAATCTTTATGTTTAAGCTAATACACCTGTGATTACTTACTCTGCCAAATGTAATGTATAATAACCAACAATCTTGAACTATGCAATTTCCTCAGAAACCTTTCTATGATTTGCCTCTCCTCACCTCAATCCACTTTCTTTTCTGCCCTTGTCCTCAAGTGCCATTCTCCCCCTACCTGTCTTTGTTTTCCTCTCTTCCCACTCAATGGCCTACTGATTAGCCTCTTTACCCCTCACCTTCCTGTACACTAGGCCCCACCCACACATCCTAGAACTTTCCCCTGCATGAATTTTTAATTTCAGACAACCTGACAGCTTCCTCTACTCTTACAGAAGCTCAGTGACCAACCATCAGTTCCCTGAGCAACTGTACATCCCATACCAAATCTGTCAATCAGTGTCATAATGTCAGAGCACCAAAAGCACAACAAAATACACACAGACAAAATGTCACCACTTGGGATTTCCTGCTTATTATTCTTTCAGCAACTTCAACATCTATTCACTAATCTCACTTGCTATCCAAATGTGCATGATAGCTTGGTTTATAGGCAAGTGCTAACAACATTTGTTGGAACAGGATTCTCCCCATCAGCACCAATTTCAACAACCCTTAGGATATGGCATCCCCTGCAGGGCTCCCTGTTGGCTGCCTGCTAGCTGCTATTGAGCTTTGCATCCTCTAATCGCTGCCGGACAGCTGCTGCTCCCAGCATGTCAGCCACCTCTACGTTGATCTGGCACATGGATAAAGAAAGAGCATCACATGATGGTCCCCGTAGACTCCACAGGTAGCACCTCCGCATTAAAGATGACTGCTTCTGCAATCTGCTCACTTTTGTGCGACTCTGGTGTGGCAATGAGGGTGGGCAAGTTGCCAAGGCAGTTTCTGCTAGAACCACATTTGGAAATCAGGAAGTGACTTACTTTGCTTTTTTTGTCTGGTACAAATTAAGGTAAGGCCAGGGAAATTGAATATTTTAGGCTATTTTTCACCAGTGATGCTTCAGTCACTTTTTGCATTTCCCACATCTGTAAATTGAATGGGAAAGCTGCAGTGTTTGGAAAGGATATTCAGTTTTAAAATAGCACCCATCTGCTTTCTGTAAGGCATTAATAGCATTCACAAGTGCTTGATACACACAAAGTTTTCCCAATATAATCTTAATATCACTTGAGAAAACAATGGCCGTTTATGCATGGGTACTTTCACTCACATTCGCCCCTGGTCTGTCTTGGTTGTTCCTTGGAGTTATGCATGAGTTTTCCATCCATTAAAGATGACCTCGTGGCCAGCCACCACAAATCCCAGGATTTCCCATTCCTCTATTAACCTGATTCTTCCACACACACACCCCTGAGTTTAGCCCAGGTGAAATCCCCATGCGTAAAGCAAAGTGCGGGACACAGAAGCTTGGGGGAGTGACATTTATCTCACAGCACTACAACCAGCTACAAAGCAGTGTGTCAAGGGGCAGGCATTAAAATGCTTCCTGTTTCTGTGAGTTCTTTCTAAGCAGAAGAAAGGAGTTTAGAAACAAGGCTTGAGTTCCCCCAACCTCCCATTCCTTTTAGAGAACTCCGTTTTTTAACATGCTTTTTAATGCTGTAATTGGCTTGGGCTTTTCTCTCACAGAAGGCACTACAGCCAATTACAAAGCAGAATTTCAAGGGGCGGGGACTCCAATGCATCTTGATGTGAACTCCCATGCATAAATGACCAACATCTCATTATATTTCAGACTTTGAGAATTAAACAAGATTCAAGCATTGCATTTCAGCAGATGTGACACTAATGATTGAGCTCCTCATACTTACATACAGAATAGGATAGAAAATTCATAAAGTGCCACTGTAATTCAACTATCTTTTGAGCTGGACCCAGAATTTCATATTTGGATGTTTACATCAACAGAGGTCAAAACTGCAAAAATGTATGTCTCTGGAAAAGTGGCATATAAATTTTCTAATTGAACATATAGATACAACCTTGTTTCTCAGTCAAAAAAGAAAAAAATTACTATTAAAAATCGACACCTTCCAAATCTCAGTCCCATAAGACTTTATTTATTTTTGATTCCTTCATGTGACATTTCTGGGTCTTTCAATTACTTTAAACAAAATAATTCTAGCTTACTCACTGGGAATTATTGAAAGCCCTGTCCTATATGATGAAAAATGATCTATAGCTGAGATTCCATAGACTTCTGCAGCCTCTGCATGTGTCGAGTCCCCATGTATATAAGCCTGAGCAAAGCCATGTACCTTTTGAAGCCCCTGCAACTGCATCAGAGTGATTAGATTAAAGCAATTATGTTTACCCACAGGAATGGCATCCCTTCTGCAATAACTGCCTAACTAAAGCCTTGTTGTATTACTTGAATTGACAATGACTGCGTGATATGCACAAAGAAGCCAATATTCTATGTGAGTTGCCCACTGAAAGACTGGTGGGCTCTGATTATCATAAACAAATCCTTTAATGGCCTTGGATCCACATTCCTGCAGGACTACATCTCCTGCTGTGCCCCTGTGACAGACCACTCCACTCCTGAAGCTCCCTAAGAGAAGTAAATGGGAGCTAACAGAATGTTGAGAGCAGACAGAGCTTCCATTGAGTTCTCTTGTAACAAAGAGGTCTAGAAGCATGAACTGAATTTGAACCAGAAAGGGGAGTCTGTGGTCATATATGCATGGTCGATGCAACCTCCTTTATTCCTGTTTCATACAGGATCTAACTTTTCAGTATGCATGATATCCCATTCCTTGGTAGCTCGACGTTGTTTCGACACAAAACCAACCCGGCTCTTCCTGTTCCTCTGTTAATTAAACTTTTCCCTCTCCCCTGAGCTCAGCCCAGCTCAAAGCAGTGTGCAGATGACTAAACGGGGGGAAACACAGAAGACTGGCTTCTCTCACAGCCAATCACGAAGCAGTGTGTAAAGAGGCAGGGATCCAATTTTTTTATATATATAATTTTTTTATTATTTTTCAAAATATTATACTGTAGGGAAATACTTTTCAACAACATATACATTTTATGAATAGGTAGCGTAAGGAAAAATTTAACAATATTGTCGAAAAGCTCTTTCATCATTAAAAAAATATAATATAATAAAAGGAGTTCCCCTTCATCTTCCTTCGTCTTGCTATAAATTTATACATTCTTTTGTATTTAAAGTTCTAATCCTACTAAGATATTCCAAACTGTATTATCAATTCTATTTTCTATCACTATAATAGATATAACAGTTACATATTATCTTTTAACTTAAAATAATAGTAAAAAGGTTATTTTCAAAAATTATCATTAAAGTAAAAGGATTAGATCAATAATAACTAGATTTTTTTTGGTTATTATTAAATTCCATAGTAAGCTCTCCGAGTCTCTCTTTCACCCATAGGTTGTACAATGTCTTTTGGATTTGTTCTTGCCATGAATTTTAGTTTTTCCACCACTTCTAGAGTTTCTTATATCTGTTCCTTTTTGTCCAAGTTTCAAAGATGGAGCTTCTTTCCCTTCTTCTTGTTCTTGCTTCTGCTCTGGAATAATATTGGTGAGATCTTGTTCATAACATTTCAGAAATTTTTCAGTGTCTTCCAGTGAAATGATGGTAGTTCTGACTCCTTTGTAGGTAAGAATAAGTCCCTGTGGAAATATCCAGGAAAATCTTATTCCATTCCTCTTCAGTATCAAGGCGAACTCCTTGTACATGTTTCTCTTCATCATCAAATGTTGAGGGATATCCTTGAGTATTATCAGTGGGTTTCCCTTCATTGACAAAGGATTGTCGTAGAAGATTTGCATAATCATGTCTTTCATCCTATTGTCATACAAGGAGATCTTAACACCTCTGGTCTTTGATTTTTCTAATCTGGATGGTAAACGGATTCTGTATATTCTACTTATTGCGTAGTTCAAATCTTGTTCACTTATCTGAGTTAGATTAGCCAATGATTTTATAATTGATTCTCTGGTATCACCTAGTTCTTCCGGCAAATTGCAAAGGCGAATATTAGATTCTCTTACTTTCATCTCCACCATAGCAAGTTGATCTTTAATAATCTTTCTTGGGAATGCGTAGCTTTAATTAGTTGATCTTGAATTTCCAGTTTTTTCTTCATTTCTTTCTGTTCTTCAACTGTCTTTTTTATTGATAAATCCATTTGTCCCATATCCGTTTTCATTATAGTCACTTGTGATTTTATGTTTTTCATGTCACTTGTCAAAATGTCCAGTTTTTGGTTAATAGATTGGTTGGAGTTGGTTAACATGGTTAACATGCCAGTTAATTGAGTCAATTGATGTGACATTTTTTCTTGTTGTTTACTTATCAGATCCTGTTGTTTCGCTAGCATTCCCTGTATTTTTTTCCATCTTATCCATATTTGTTTTTTTTAAAAGGATTCCAGAAATTTTGATATTACAAGAGAAGTGGTGCTTAAAAATCCAGTCTTTAACAAAGTCAAAATTTATATCCTTAACATTTGTCTTTCAAATGAAATGGCAGGGCCTAGATCTGTTTACTTTGTATTTCAGCCAACTTTAATCAGTTTAAATTGTTCCAGTTATAATGAGAATGAAACTTAAAGTTTCAACAAACCATCAAGTTTTAGTGACACTCTAGCTCGGCAGTGGAGTAGGAAGTAGACAGGATGTTGTTGGTTCGCCGACCTTCCGTTGTCTCCTCCCTATGGTCCTGGGTCGTAGGAGATATTTTGTAGTTGCACGAGGGAAATGCACTTCCGGTTCAATGATTTAGTCTGTCTTCTCCGATCTCGATGGTGCTGAGTCTTAGTTATAAGGTATGTTGAAAAGCAGCAAGTATATTTCCTTGCAGTCTTCTGGTGTTCCAAAATAGATCATTCCAGTGAAAACGTGGCTGGAGGACCTTCTCAAGCCAGAAAGACCCAGAGGTATTTTTCTTGTTTACTCCTACCCCTTTCGATGTCTCGGGAACTGATTGGTAGTTGTAATGTCTTTCAAAAGTCCCGTTTGTTGTGTCTAAATGCTGATCAAATAGCTAGGGCTCCGGCTAGTTTATCTAGTATCTTTTTAATTCCAAAGTCACTTATTTTTTGGGCGGAGAAGCACGGATTGCTTAGGTGATTTTCCCAGTCTTTCAAAACTTCAAATCCAAGGTAAAAAACAAGAGAGTTCTTGTAACTTACTCAAATTTCGGAAGATGCGGTTTCCGTTCCAAAAAGATTATTATTTAAGTGTTTATTTAAGGAGGTCGAAGCTTGAAGGAGGCATGAAGCCTCCTTAAATTATTTAAGGCGGTCGAAGCTTGAAGCCAAAGAGACATTCATGGCAATGGAATTCCCTTCAGTTGCCGGCAGGACAGCATCCACTCCTCCGAGAGGCTTGAGACTATCTCAGAGAATATGGGAGTCAAACTGCTCTTCACGGCATGCAGGGGTGATCCTGCATCCCAGTCCGCTATTTGGGACTTGGGTGGGGTGCCTTATTGCATCCCAATTTGGATTCTCTCGGGGAGATCCCCGAGAGACATGGTGCTTGGGCCAGCACTCTACCGGAAGTCCAAGAGGCAGGGATTCAAGTGCTTCCTGCTTCCTGCTACCTCAGAGCTCTTTCTGAGCAAAAGAAAGGCTTTTTAAAAATGAGGCTTGAATTTCTCCCCCCTTCTTTCAGATTGCTCTGGTTTTTGTTATTAAAATGCTTTTTTATGTGGCATTTGGGTTTGGGGGAAAGGAAATCTCTCACAGTGAGCACTGCGAAGTAAGCCAATTACAGAGCAGCATTTAAAGGGGTGGGACTTGATTTGAGCTTGGGAGACTGCTTTTCTGTATTCATGGCTCGATTAGCACACAGTTTTGTCCCTGATCATTCAAGCCAATGCATACAGTTTTCCCCAAATTGGGTTACATTAATGTGCAATGAACCTAGGTCCAACCAGGGAGATCCAAACCATGCATAAAAGGCCTGTGAGTCTAAGTCTGACCCTGGATACCAGCTGAACTGCAACAGACTCCCAACACATTGCCTTACACAGTTTTCTGTTTCCATTATTTTCTGGTGCTGTGATCCTAATCCTACTGCTGTTAGTGTTTTCTAATCAGCCTTGAGTATCAGTGAGAAAGATGGATGATGATTAAGTTCATCATCATCATCATCATCATCCGAAGAGCACACTGACTTTGTGTGTATTTTTGTACATAAACAGGGAGCCATGCTAGCAATCTTTATCCAGGGGTGGTGCATTATCCTTTAGGAATAGGATGGGAGTGACTCCTTCTGAAAATGTTTATGCGGACTTGGCTGTTTTCAAGTAAGCTTCCACTACATTCATAATCTGTCTCACAGGGAAAATAAGCAATGGATTTCTGCTGGGAATTTAAATCTTATGAATTCCTTTATAGCACTAAACTCAAATTCCTTAACAGCCTGTCTTAGACTTTATTATAGTGCAACTTACTTGAGGAGCTTCAGATGTTACACCAAATGTAACACCAATCAAATGCTTTGCTTCTCTGTACATCGCCATGTATGAAGTACATAAGAATTTATTTTGCACTCTAATGTAATCCTTTGTCAAGTTGGGAATCTGTAACAAAATCCAGGTGACTATTTCCGAGGGCAGATTTTCACACAACCAATCATGTTCCCAAGTTCTTTTTGATCAGCAATTCAAAAAGTAAAAAATAACAAATATATTATATTGTAATTTAACAACTATCATGACAATTGTATTTTGCATTGGGGCATCTCTAAATGTGAGCAGAAACTGTTATGATGACAGCCACAAAAACCCAAGCTAAGGCCAGAACCCTGTGAACACATATGCTCATTATTATGCAATACTCCTTCAGATGTGAATGTTTACAGGAATGTTATTAAGATTTCCTTACAAATGTTTTGAGTATTTTATTTCTGTAAAGAAAATCATCCAGATCATCTGTAGCATTTTCATGATGACAAATGCCATGTTTGGTATGTACAACAAAAAAATAGATATAGGTGTAAATATTTACAATGTACCTCACCTGAATATGTTTCACATTGGATTATAAATCAAATACAGTTACAAATACTATGATACAAAGATTAAATAAAAGCTGAACAGTAAAGCTATATAATTAGCTCAGCTTAACCCAAGATATGAACCAATTTATTGGGAGGGCAGCCAAACCATGGGGGGGGGGGTTTAAATTATTGGACAAAAAATTAAGGTTATGTTTGTTTGTTTGTTTGTTTTTCCTGTAGCAGTATGCAGAATACCAGTTCTTGTGAGACTGTAAATTGCCTTTGTGGTGACATGAAACTGCACACAGGAACATTGTATATGTATTTCATATGCCTCAGGGTTCAATTTCTAGTTTAGTGGGATCAAGATTTGAAGTCACTTAAAACAAAAGTTTCAATTTTGTTTATACAACCTGCAGGGCATAAAAGTGCTTACAGCAGAAGCACATGCTCAAACTTTTGAGTTATGATTATTTTGTTATTTTGTGGACAACCTGTACTTTAAATAGTCCTTTAAAAATATCCAGTGAACTCTGAAGTTTTTTTTTTTAAAGTACACCAATGTAAGAATTTTACTTTATCCACTAATTAAGAACTAAATAGGGATAACTCCCTGGAAACTCTAGGGGCTAGGCAAGGAGCAGACAGGAGTCAGCGTGTGAGTGGATACTCTGGAAACTCTGGTATTATAGTTTTCACCTGAACATGATGTCAACTAGGGCTGTTGAAAAAAAATTGGTATAGTTCGAATTCGGCTGAATTCGGCCCTTCTGGATTCGGGATATGCCGAAGTCTGAACTCCCCCTCTTCGGGTCCATGCAATTCGGCGTGAATTCAAATTTTGGCCGAATAAAGCCATTAAAAACACAACCGTGCCTTTCCATGGCTCCAGGGGGGGCATTTTTGGGGGTAGAGGTCCCAAACTTTCAGCAGAGCTTCAAAGGACCCTTCTTGCCAGACCCCCCAAGTGTTGTAAAGATTGGGTCAGGGGGGCTGAGATATGGGCCCCAAAAGGGGTCCTCCCACCCTTAATGTGCATCTCTGAGCAGAGCTTGCTGCCCACGCACAAAGCTCCCAGCCCCGACAAACAGCTGAGCTGCGGGGAGCAAGGGTGGGGCAGGTGCAAAGAAGTTTGCAAAGCAACACAACTGAAAAGCAACACAACCATGCAAAGCAACACGTTTGCAACCATGCAAAGCAACACCTGACACCTGAAAGTTTGCAAACCATGGAAAGGGACAGAGGCAGCTAGCTATGCATAATGAGTAGGAGGGGCGGAATTTCCCCTTTTGCATCGGACTCGAGTCAGGACCAGGCAAATGCATTCTTTAAGTCACCATTTGAAAACCAGTTTTGAGCAAGCATCAAAATAGAGACTCGAGGGGGCACACACACCCCAGGCAGAATGGGCGAAAGCCCCCTTTGGCTTCCCCCCCACCCACAGAAACTGCTCCCTCCCCACACACACAGAGACTCTGCTTCCCCCCCACACACACACACACAGGAGAAAAATTATAGATTAAAGCCCCCAAAGGGGTCTTACTGTGGCTGTCTTCTGTTCCATCAGGAGGGGCTGGGAGGAATGGGTAATCCAATATGATTCTATTTAAGCATGGGAGGTTTTGCCTTGGATTTGCCGCTCTGGAGATGCATACAGGATCGGGTGATCCATTCATCCCAATAGGGAAAAGGGGAAAGCCCATATCTTGGGATCCCCTGACCCAATGTTTACAAAACTTGGGGGGGTCTCTTAAGAAGGCTTGTCTGAAGCTATGCTGAAAGTTTGGGGGCTGCACCCCCAAAAAAGCACCCCCTGCAGCCACGGAAATGGAAAAAGGGGGGAGGGAAAAGGGGTGGAGCCCATATCTCGGGACCCCCTGACCCAATGTTTACAAAACTTGGGGGGTCTCTTAAGAAGGCTCCTCTGAAGCTCTGCTGAAAGTTTGGGGTCTCTACCCCCAAAAATGCGCCCCCTGCAGCAACGGAAAGGAACAAATGTGCACACACACCCCACGAGGATTCCTCTCTTTCTCTCCCTGGCCGGGCCGCGCAGCAGCTGATTCCTCCAGTACTCAATCCTGACTAATTGGCCAGAAGAAGACCCAGCTTGGCCACTGATTGGCCGGGGGAGAATGCTGCTTACTGACGGTTATGCTGCTGCACCCCGAATTTGCCAAATTTATTCATGAACTACCGAACTCGTTGAATTTGGCTCCCCCATTTCCCCGCCATTTTTGAGTTCGGTTCATATCGAACTAAAAACCACCGAATCAGGGGAAATTCGGCTGTTTTTCGGTTCAGGCCGAACCAAATCAACAGCCCTAATGTCAACACATTGTGAAACATCATTCACCCACACTCACCCCACACACACACTGTTTCTCCCTCTGTTCTGGATACAAGGGTAGTTTGAAGTGCCAGACCATCAGGAGAGTACCTTCCTGACATGGTCAAATGCACAGAGTCCTAACCATAACCACTCCAGTATTTCCTACTGCCCCATTACACTAACAAACTGACCAATCACAGGGACCAGACATTATTCATCCTAGAGTTCTTCAAGAACTCAAATAGGAAATTGGTGAATTTCTAACGATATGTAACATGTCTCTTAAATCAGCCTCTGTACCAGAGGACTAGACAATGGCCAATGTAATACCAATAAAATACATTAAAATATATTAATTTAGGTTCATAAAAAGAGTGATTATTTAGAAAGTTATATGTTTTATAGGTTTTATAAGTACTGATCGATATGTGTTTGTTAAGAAGGTTGTTTTTTAATGTTGTATTATTGTAAATTTTAATTATATATATATTAAAATATTAATTTAAAGGCCTCTGCCCATCGTAATATTGTAAAAAACAGATCGTAGACATCTTAAAACAACAGTTTCCAGGCTAAAAACAGTACTAAAAACCAACCTCTTAATTACTTGCCTGGGTGAACAGAAATGTTTTGGCCTTGAGCTTAAAAGAAAGCAAAGAAAGGAAGCCTCAATGGGAAGGGCATTCCACAAGCAGGGCGCCATTACTAAAGAAGCCCTTTCTTTGATTGCCACCCATCTCACCACTGAAAGCGGGGATGCAGATTGCAGGGCTTGTGAGATAGATTTAACTGGTGGGCTGGACAATATGGGAGGAGGAGGTCCATGAAGTACCCTGGCCCCAAACCATTTAGAGTTTTAAAGATAAGAACCAGCAATCTGAATTGCACCTGGAAACCAATGGGCAGCCAGTGCAGATCTTTCAGCACTTGAGTGATATGATCCCTGACTGCTGCATTTTGGACAAATGAAGTTTCCAAACCAGTTTCAAAGGCAGTCCCACATAAAGCACATTGCTTTACTCCAACCTTGGTGTAATCAGAGCATGGAACACTGGCCAGATTTCAAGGAACAGCTTGAAGCGGGCATATCACAGAGGAGATTTGGCCTTTCAACTGTAGGCTAAGATCCAGCAGTATCCCCAAAATTATGGACCTGTTCCTTCAGGGGGAATGCAACCCCCTCCAGGACAGGCTGACTCCTCAGTTCTTGAGCAGCTTCTCCATTGACCAGTAGCATCTCAGTCTTGTCTAGGCTGAACTTATGTTTACTGACCATCATCAATCCCATCACTGTTCAGAAGAGTTTAGAAGACTATTAGGCAGGTTAGAAGAGGCTCTATCAAATAGTCTGACTTCAAGTGGAAGCAGAGCAGTTTAATGTGATTGCCAGGAGGGGCACACACTGGTCAATAAATGCTGAAACTTACAGCCCATTCCTGAAAAGTCGGCATGCGAAGTCAGCGGGGAAGAGGCGCAGCGGTGCCTCTTCCTAAGCCGATTTGTGCATGCCGCAGGAACAAAAAAGCCATTTCGCGGCTTTTTTTGTTTTCAGCGGGGCCAAAAGCCCCATTGAAAACAGCAAAGTTGCACCTGCTAAATAGCAGGTGCAGCACTGCCATTCCTGCCACCGGCGTAACTGGCCAGACTGGGATAGGAGGCCACCTAACCAGTGGCTCCTCCCCCCAGCCCGGCCCTGGAACGCCCCCTGCACCGGCGTGACCTCTGTACACCGTTGCCGGCTCCACGGAGAGGCCGCACTAGTGGAGGGGCGAGGCATGGTCCCGCTGCATTCTCCTGCCAGTGGGACTGGCCTCGCCACCAGCATTAAGTATGTGTAATCACACAATTACACACACTTACGCTGGCGGCGAGGTCATGCCGTCTCCTAAGGACTTTCGGCCCATTTTTTCAGGAATGGGCTGTTAGTCTTCCTAGACAGGGGAAAGCTAAGGGGAAGACTGATATCTGTGTGATATTGGCTCCAGTAAATTTCAACTAGAGTTGGCCAAACCTGTGGAAAACATTTTAAAATATACCCTCAAATAATAGGCTCAAAATATCTGGCATTATAGCTCTCTGTTTATGAAACAATATATTTTAAAGTGAAACAGTTACTCCAGCTTATGTCCTATACATTGTTACAAATGTAGATACGTTCCTCTTTAATATCAAAACCATTATTTCCCTTTCCAGGGAAATAAGTAAACATTTTGCCTTTATTACCTCTGGTTCTCACAAGTGAACAAGGTTATTCCTTCTGAATTATCCAGACAGAAGAACAGTGAAGTATACCTTCACAAATACACCTTTGGAAGGTAGAGGTGTATTTGTTCCCATGTTAGGATAATTAACCTCACAGAAGACAGTTTACAGAGAATTCATATAGTAACCTCAGCCAGTCCCTAAATATCTTTCTAGTCACTCAGTTATTTGAATTTATCCAGCGACAGGTGGTGGTAACAAGTTGCCATCAAATTCCCTCCCCCATCAATAATATGTACCACAAAAAACCTACAAAAAAACCACACAATTGGGTTTTGTTAATTGTGAACCCTTAAATATAGCCCATCTCTGCTGTCTTGCTCATATATACTCATCACAAATATTGTTAAGCACATGGAGGGTTTCTCCAGATTATGTACTAGCATCAATACAGCATGAGTAGTATGATATCGTGTTCTCTTCCCATGTAAGGGAAGATGAAGTTACCCTTACTACAGTGTGGGGCATATGTTGTCACAACTATTATCCTATAGATACCCATGATTCTCACCATATTCTGGATAGCACCCACAGTAACAATAAAGGGTGTAAACTGCTTTAATCCAGCAACAGAATATTGTTGCTTAGGTTGAGAAAATACATTGGTTTGGAGGCCACTTAAAGTTTCCCCTGACAGAAGACATCCTTGCCTCCCACTGCAGGAATGACCCGGTGCTTGCACAGGGGACCTTTACCTTTTACCTTTTTAAAGTAGTTGAGTCCTGCTTAGTAGGTGACTAACTGAATAAGATAACATACCACTTCTCAGGAAGGGGTCGATTCTAAGAGCATAGTCACTCGAAAGGCACTGACCCGCTTCAGCAGGAAAGCCAGAATAAAAAAATTGGTTGTTTTTCTGGAGTTCCCACAATAAGATAGGAGAAGCTTGATGTGTTGTCAGGACCCAAAAGAATGTCTGGGCTATTCTCTTGAATACTGATTGATTGCTGGGATGGGTACAGATAGGGTAAGTAGTGGTCTACTCAGAATACTGATTAAATCCCTTTAGGGTGACACAATGAGGATTAGCTAGCCCCATAGTCCAGCCAGGCACACCTTAGGGCAGGGGGAAAGTTCAGCTGCCAACCTCCTTCCTTTTTTTCCCTAAATATATTTTTTATTGCATTGGAGGTCATTTTACATCTCCATACCTTTATAATTACAATTTACACTTTCCTTCTTCCAATACAAATTTCCCCCTTTCCCCCCCTCTTTCCCTCCCCCACGGACCAATCCATAATATCATATTTTCAGCCATGAGCATAGCCTTTTTAGTTTTACTAAAGTCTCTTCATTGGCTTCTCCTCTTTTCACCCAATTAATGTATGAGTTCCACTTTGTCTTCAATTCCATTTCTTCTGTTTCTCCCATAGTCTGTTGTTTTAAGTATCCCAATACATCTGTTTGCACATATTCGAACACATAATTATTCCACCTGTCCATAATCCACTTAGTTTTATCTTTCCATCCAAAAGCTATAACTGCATGAGCCGCTAATATCATTGCTTTAAACATCTCTTGTTCACTCTTTTCTACCTTCTCACACCCCATTATTCCCATAAACATCAGGTCTACAGTTACTTGAAGTCTAATCTTAAACAATTCTCTAATTTTACTAAGTATTTTGTTCCAAAATTCTATTACCCTTGGGCACTCCCACCACAAATGTGAGAACCACCCCTCTTTTGAATTACAATGCCAACAATTCGGTCTCATTCCTTTGATCATATGTGCTATTTGGGCCGGTGTTCTGTACCACTTCAGCATTATTTTCCTTTCCAACTCTTTATATCTATCAACATTTTAATAGCCAACCTCCTTCCTGCCCATGCTTGACACACTAGTTGGATCCCAAAACTCTCTGAGGGGCATCCATTTTGTGGAGAGCAGTGCCTTGCTTTTATGCCAGTCTTTGGCTCCCATGCCCCCATTGCACCCCTTAGTGGGAGGAGAAGTCAGACTCCTTAAAAGTCTTCCCTGGGAGGGGACATTGGTGACAATCACCCTCCTTCTGCCCATGCAAGTGTTAGGTGGTATCCAACCCAGTATATCTACAACAGCAGTAGCAATTATGCAAAGTGCATGTGCCCCTTGCAATAAGTAACAACTATGCATTTATTTAGGTATTTATTTCATTTTGTAAATCAGGGGTGGGGAACCTCCGGCCCGCCTGCAGAGTCCGAGAGCTCCACGGCCCACCTGCCGAGGCCAGGGAGCTCCACGGAGCTAGCTGTCTCTAGCCAGGCCCTCATCTCAGCACTTCGGCTTCACTGGGAAGCCGGAGTATATGCACACAAAGCTGAAGGTTGATTGGGTGATTGTGGGGGCATTTCCCTAAGTCTCCCTGCTTCCTGTTCCTTGCGAGAGAGAGAGAGAGAGAAAACATGTGCCTGGCCAGCTCTCTCAGCAGCCCAACTATGTTTCCTTTGCCCCCTCCCTTTCACCCATGCCCTACCGGCTTTTTCCAGGCGAGTGAGTGGCTTACCTCAAGTTCTTGGGGCGGCGAAGCCCCTGTCTCCATTCCCCCCCGCTGCCTGCGCACTTGCCCCACCGTGGCCTCGAGTTCTTGGGGCGGCTGAGGCCCCTGCCTCCATCCCCGCCGCCTGTGTGCTTGCCATGCCACTTGCCAAGGGGGTCCGCCCAGCCCTCCCTCTGCTTGAGCCCCTGGCCCGCGCACGTGCTGCGCTGCCGCCGGAGGGTCCCCCCCCAGCCCTCCCCATGCTCCATTCCCTTGGCCTGCGTGCTTGTGTATGTGCGTGTGTGCGCGAGATCCCTGGGCCGCTGGTGCGTGCGTGTGTGTGTGGGGGGGGAAGCCTCCCACCCTCTCTTTCCTTCCTTCCTTTTTTTCCTTCCTTCCATTTTTTCCTTCCTTCCTTCCTTCCTTCCTTCCTTCCTTCCTTCCTTCCTTCCTTCCTTCCTTCCTTCCTTCCTCCCTTCCTCCCTTCCTCCCTTCCTCCCTTCCCTTCCCTTCCCTTCCCTTGCTGTGCCACCGCTGAAGGGTCCCCCCCAGCTCCCCCCATGCTCCATTCCCCCGGCTTGTGTGGGAGGGTCCCCCCCAGCCCTCCCCATGCTCCATTCCCCCGGCATGCGCGCTTTTGTATGTGTGTGTGTGCACGAGATCCCCAGGCTGCTGGTGAGGGCATGTGTGTGTGTGGGGGAAGCCTCCCACCCTCTCTTTCCTTCCTTCCTTCCTTTTTTCCTTCCTTCCTTCCTTCCTCCCTCCCTCCCTTCCCATCCCCTGCTGCGCCACCACTGAAGGGTCCCCCCCAGCCCTCCCCGTGCTCCATTCCCCCGGCCTGCACACTGCCATGGGAGGGTCCCCCACCAACCCTCCCCGTGCTCTATTTCCTGGCCTGCGCACTTGCCATGCTGCCGTGGGAGGGTCCCCCCAAGCCCTCCCCGTGTATGTGCATGTGTGTGCGAGATCCCCGGGCTGTGAGTGCGTGTGTGTGTGTGTGGGGGGAAGCCTCCCACACTTCCTTTCCTTCCTTCCTTTCCTTCCTTCCCTTCCTTCCCTTCCCTTCTTTCTTTCTTTCTCTTTCTTTCTTTTCTTTCTTTCTTTCTTTCTTTCTTTCCTTTCGCCCGCCCTGCCCTGCCCTGCCCTGCCCTGCATAGCCTCTCCTAGGTTTGCAAACCTCCAGGTGGTGGCTGGAGATCTTGCAACCCTAGCCTCTTTCCCCCCCCTCACCCACACCGGGAGATCTATGCCTGGTATGGCCCCTGAACTATGTTATAAATGTGCAAATGGCCCTTGGCAGGATAAAGGTTGCCCACCCCTGTTGTAAATGGTCAGGACATATTTTAATCAAGATTTCCCCCCCTAAGGTACAATGTGAACAGGTCTTAGCCTTTCCAGCACCTCAGTTGCAAGGATATGTTTCCAGTTAGTTCCTACTCCCGCTCTATACAAAAACACCCACAACTAGTTGGCCTTCCGCTCTGGTGGCTCGATTTAGGTGTCTTCAAGATATGGTTGGATATGTTCACTGCATATAGACGAAAGTCCACTTGGTAGAAAGCAGTGCTATCTCATAAAATGTAATGCATAAAAGACAGCACCGTTTCAGAGGAGTTTACATTCAGAAGCTGGATGTGGTAAGACTGGAGCAGGTTACATATTTGCCACCCATGAAAGGTCCTTCAGCGCACGCCACTCACCATCAAACTGGTCTCGCATTTTAAGCCGCTTTAGTATTTAACTTGTTTCTGTTTCAGGCTGCTTGGTTGAAAATTAGGGTATGAAGTTTGAAACATATAAATTCCACTTCTAGCCCTCTTATTTCACAGTGTGCGATCTCGCACACGCTACATATATTGTTCGCCGGGGAAATTTTCTCACTGATCTTTAAAAAGTGACTGTCATCCTTTGAAACCTGCAGTTTGATTTCCAATATTTTGAAGCTTAAATTTCAAGGCTGCAATGCACCGGAATACTTTGATGTTAACATTCTCAAATGTGCTTCCTCTATCAGTCCAGTTTCTCATGGCCCTAAAGCCTTTTATTGATATTTAACATTATGAACAAAACTTAATACTGCCAATGTGGTGCATTAATACATGCTTGGAGTTAAACACTGCTATAACTAGATGAGTCCAACTAAATGGACATTTAATTTGTTGAATAAAGTAATGTACAATATATATAACAGTTATTAATTGCTTTTAGACAAGTCAGAGCAGGATATGCTATTTTCAAAGACTCAAGCCTACTGTGTACCTATCTTGCTGTGTTTCTGCCTGGGTTTCTTGCAGTTCATTTGATGACTGTGCGCAATTCATTCCTCGAAGCCTATTATCTAGGCAAGTCATTTTCAACCAAACACCCAAGTCTCCTTTTGGCCTGGTTTCTTTATACTGGTCTCCAAAAATACAGAAAATGTGGACTTTGTCTGGTCTCATTCACCCACAGTGAAATACTAAACAAAACTGCATGCTTCCTAGCCCACTAACTTTAATGGACGTAAAGAGTGTTACTCTGCTTAAGATGGCATGGTGAGTTCTTTTATCCCTACTAAGATGAAGTAGTGTGGTGAAGAAATTAACATTTCAGACTAGGACTGGAAAGACCTGGCTAAAATCCCTACTTGGCCACAAAGTTCACCACGTGATGTTGGTACAATCATTCCTTTCAATCTAACTGGTTGTGAGAAACAAAACTTTAAAAGGAAGAAGCATAGGCACTGCTATGAGCTCCTTGGAAAAGGTGAGGATTAACAACATTACATGGATCTGGAATCAAACAGGAACTTCAGTGGCTCAAATGAGTCCCAGGATTCAGCCCATTACTCTGTTCTGCATAACTGCATAACTGCACACACACACACACACACACACACATGTATATTGGACTACAAAAAGAGTAACAAAAAACAAATTCTCCTCATGCTCTGTTCAGACCAACAGAAACACTTAAACACACACACCCTTCTCTCCTTGACAGGGTTCAGGGATTAGATATTCCTCTTGGGGATTTTCCCTGAAAGCTAATGAAATGAACAGGAAAAAGGATCCCATTGATTTGAAATCAAAAAGACTGAGTGTCAGCTGCTGTTTGTTCTTATTATCCAAGCCATCTTCAGTGCAACTCTGGACAACGGTCAGTGTAAAGAAACAGATGGGGCACAGTGGGGACTATTATCTAATAAAATAAATTCTGCTTGCAAATCCCCATTTTGTACATTCTTCATAGGCAAGTAATCACACTGTGTATCACATCCAGGCCACAATCTGTTTTTAATGTCTTTACTAACATTAGTTTTTTATCATGGGTTGGGCATTTTGTTAAGACATCAGCTATAAATAGGTGTCTAGATGTGACCTGCACAGCCACTCAGTAAAACTGAAGTGCAGAAAAAGAAAAGCCCTCTGCATTCTGCTTTACAATTTGTATGTGCGTCTCTCTGTGTATGGAGGAAAGACAGCATAAGAGAAAACTTGAGAAGGGAAACATTTAGAGAAAAGATTGGTTTATGATTAATTTTATGAGTTACTCTTTACTTGCAACAGTTGATCTTGGCGTGCAGATTATATGAGGTGGATGTTGCCAGCTATTGTTAAAAAACATCATGGAAAGAGACCATCCTTTAGATATGTAGGATGCAAGAATGTATTAAGATTCCATAGAGACCCCCTAGTACACACCTGATCTGATTATTCTTTCCTTCCCCGACAGGTGCAAATCACAGGTAAAACAACAATATGTAAAGAATCTGTCATGATTTATTTTATTAAGGTGGCATTTGCTTTTACAACAATACTTTTGACTACAATTTAAAAACAAACAAACTGCTGGGTACAAGAGATTGATCTGCATCCTTTATGGAGGTTGACCATATAATCTTCAGCACTTGCCTTTTTGAACTGATAGTTGGCTTCCTTGCTACTTTCTTTCACTACTGAACTCACTACTCAGTGTATGTTCAAAATAAGTGTGATAGGCAATTTTATATATTTGATCGACAGAGGTAGAGAGGGTAAATACAGCACATGTAATATTTCTCAGAGGCAAGTGCCCTGTTTAGAGCCACAAATGCAAACACACACACACACACCATGGCTCCATTCCCTCTGGCACCAATTAGCACCACTTTTGATTTTCAGAGCTGAACGGAAGTGGCTTAAATGAGTCATGGAGACTGAATTTCACCCCATTACCCTCTGAGGTAGTCCCACAGGGTCAAAACATTGACTTGCATTTCTTCAGTACAGTATATGTTTTGTGGGCAAAAGGGGGATTTAGCTTTCTAGACTTAAGATCCAACAGTTCTCTATGTGTGAGTCTTTACAGGTTAAAAGAAAGGCATTATTAGCAATTTCTTTTTTAAGTTACGATCACAAATAAAATAGACTTCCAGGTTTAGCCCACCGGGTGTAGCTAATCCAGCTGGGCCCTGATTCATAGCTGCAGAGGCTAATCCCAGTTGTGTGAAAAAACTAAATCAATATAAGCAGGTGCCAAATATTGACTCTTTGTAATCACCATTACATTTCCTGCCAAACCTCTTGAATGAGGTATCCAAACACTCAGCAGGAATGGGACATTCTGCAATTCTACTGTTAGCTTGAATGGCACTGCAAAAGTTTTATTCTTAACAGTATATAAACTATAACAGGTAGCTCCTTATGACCACATCTGGATCTCCAGCTGAGAACTAGGAATTTGGGCAAACCTATACATTTTTCTCCCTTAACAAATTTGTATTTTAGCAAAATATGACATACTAAGAAAATAAGGCAGGATGGTGCTGCTGCAGTCGTCTTGTTTGTGGTTTCCTAGAGGCACCTGGTTAGCCACTGTGTGAACAGACTGCTGGACTTGATGGGCCTTGGTCTGATCCAGCAGGGCCTTTCTTATGTTCTTATGTTCTTAAGATGGGCAAACATGGCAATGATAAAATATGCAGGCCATAGTAACAGAAGAACTTTAATTGATGCAGTTTGTCTAATTCCCAACGAACAACAAGATGTTAATGTATTATATAATGCCAGAACCAGGGTGGTCCAATGGATACATTGTTCATTGCAGTCTAGGATTTAAATCCCAGACTAGAATTTTGTAACACTTTTCCATATTCCCCAACAATGAAACAGTATGAAACTAAAACATATTTCATGAAAAAGACATGCCTGCTGTCACTTATATCATGAGACTAAGCAAGAGTTAACACTATCCTACCTATCAACGAACCATCACACAGATACTGATTTTCTTCAAGTCTTGATTGGTTGACATCCATATGCAAATTTCTTGCCACTGGGATACTTGCAACCCTAGGTATTCTGAGCATGACCAAATTGCTTTGTCCTTGGTTTGTGTCCATTAGTAACTTGTGAAAAGTGCACTTCAGTATTTGTTGGCTCAAAGTACTCATTCTTTAATGATAGGTAGGAACTTTCTAGTGGATCGGTTACAAGAACCTTGCAGGTTCCTTGTAGATTGCCAGCAATTAATATTGTAATTTTTAGACACAAAAGGAATGCAGCATTCTATATGGCAAATATTGACTGAGTTATTTCTTTCTAGATTGTACACTGCACAATGGTAATTCAAATGAGCTCTTGAAGTGGCAGTTTAGAACACATACTAAATGCAGTCCCTTAATGCTGATTTGGAATCAACCAGCAAATTGACTATTATACTGATGCTACAGAAGAAAAAAGCATTTGAATTTAAAGCCCTATGCAGATATTCAAAACTTGAACATGTTGTGGTATGCGAATAGTCCTAGGCCAACCTGGTAGACCCAACAAGGTGTTCAGGACTGGAGCTAGTGTGCAAAGATGGAACACTGCTGTATAGCCAGAGACAAACAGGGATCTCTTGGCATCCATCTTGTTTGTGCTGTGCTGCAGAAGCGGACTGCGCAATGCCATGCTGTTTACCATGTTTTCCCCTTGGGAGGGCATCTGGTATTTCTTGGAATACCAAGAGACAAAGAGATGAAGACATACCTCTTTAGCATTTCTTTAGCTCTCCTGCAGTAGAAAAGACACACCTTGCCAAATCTCATCAACTCCATTCAGGTGGAGGCAGTAATCTCATCAAGTTGCTAGCCAAGCTACTTTGCTAGGACCTTTCCAGACCTCCCTTCATTTCCAATTCCAATTCTGCCATGCTCTTCTAACTAAGTAGGACAGTTAAGAAACAGATGATCAAGAATGTTAGACTGTGGGATGTTGTGTTCACCTACACTAAATAGCCTCATCTTGGGAAGGATGGGTTTGCACTGTCAACTTTATGCATGATTGTTACCGACATAAATTTTGGCAATAAAAAAATGAAACTTTTAAAATGCACCCAGGAACACAGCATCTGAAGAGGAGCAAAATAATACACAAAACATTCATATCAATTGAAATAACGTGGAGGTCTGAATGGCAGGATTAGGTCTGGGATCCAAACTGTTAATTTAGATACAGCCAAAGTTTTTGGAGTGCCCAGTGGGACTTATGAACACAGAATGAGTTGGCCAGTTCTTCGGATCTCAGTCTAGGAAATTTGCATCCATTTCTTGTTTCATTTGATCCCACTGGTGACCCAGATAAAATGTATTCATTCTAACTTTAGAAGCCTAATGTATGCTAATAGAGTGAGGCTAAGATCAGGGATGAGGTTTTTTGTTTTCAGTACTCTGAACATTTTCAGCTTAAAACTTTTAATAGGACCCTTCTCTTACGAAATGTACCATGAACTAAACTTTTATCATTGTCTTAGTTTAGATCGAAACAGAGGAGTAAGCCAATATATTCCAATAAACACTTCTTTTTCATGTCCCCTACTAGCTAAGTGAGAGTTAAGCACACTGTATATGGCATATGGAAGAAAAGGTTTGGGGTTATTAATTTGGAAGGAAGGTGTCTGGTTCATTCTCTGGCAATATTTTAATTAAAACTGAAGGGGGGTGTATGTGTGTTAGTCTATTTTGAAGTTTTTCCCATTATTTTTGTTATATATGTATGAGATTCCTTTTGGAAGGAATAAAGTGTTCTTTGTCACAAAAACTAGTTCAGCATCTAAATCCTGGAGAAGTAATTCAGCAGCTTAATCACAACAATTTTTACAGACTTGAAATCCAAATAAAAAGTGGAAAAGCCACTGCACTAATCATAAATTACCTCAAAGAAGGTTTAAATCATGTCTTTTTATCTGATGTCCTGGATTTAATTTCATATATTTCACATGAATGGTCTATTCTTCTTTCAAGACAAGTGGGTTTTCCCTTCCTTTTCTTTTGCAATAGGTAAAGTGTTCTTGTTTTGGGTCTCTCAGTGACTGTAGTTCAATCTAAATGTCACTGCTCATGAGTTAGCCTGCCTGGATTTTCTGTCATCCCTGCTAACTGTGCATAACAGGGTCAGTATTTGGCACCATGATGAGAAAATGTGGCCAACACCATTTTTGTGCAGCTGTCAGCTGTTCTTTAGCTGACTGGTGGGAGAACTAGGATAAAGGTGGAATAGGAGCCCCAAGATCTGTGGAATTCACTAATTCTAACCTCACACTTGCCAATCTTCTTTTTATTTCTGATAATAGCAGATGCTGCTGATTCCAACACAATGTTTTTCATACCCAAGAGACCAAATTTGAGATTTCTGCCTTCACTTGCTTATGTATATTTTCTATGAAATCCTCCCAAAATCTGTACCGAGATGAAACATTTTCTCATGTGCAGACTTTTTGATGCTCCATATGTTCCTTGTCGCCCAGTGTGCTGGAATAGATGAAGTTTGCAAGTGGTCATGTTTTCCACAGACAATGTCCAGAAATAAATGACATTTTCATAGAAACATAGAGTTGGAAGGGACCACCAGGGTCATATAGTCCAACCCCCTGCACAATGCAGGAAATTCACAACTACCTCCCCCCCACAGTCTCAGTGACCCCCACTCCATGCCCAGAAGATGGCCAAGATGCCCTCCTTCTCATGATCTGCCTAAGGTCATAGAATCACCATTGCTAACAGATGGCCATCTAGCCTCTGCTTTAAAACCTCGAGGGAAGGAGAGCTCACCACCTCCCGAGGAAGCCTGTTCCACTGAGGAACCACTCTATCAGAAAGTTCTTCCTAATGTTTAGACTGAAACTCTTTTGATTTAATTTCACCCCTTGGTTCTGCTCTGACCTTCTGGTGCAACAGAAAACAACTTGGCACCATCCTCTATATGACAGCTCTTCAAGTACTTGAAGATGGTTATCATATCTCCTCTCAATCTTCTCCTCTCCAGGATAAACATACCCAGCTCCTTCAACCTTTCCTCATAGGGTTTATTCTCCAGACCTCTCACCATCTTTATTGCCTCCTCTGGACACATTCCAGCTTGTCTACATCCTTTTTAAAGTGCGGTGCCCAAAACTGAACACAGTACTCTAGGTGAGGTTTAACCAGATCAGAATAAAGTGATACCATCACTTCGCATGATCTGGACACTATAGTTCTGTTGATACAGCCCAAGACTGTATTTGCCTTTTTAGCTACCACATCACACTGCTGACTCATGTTCAGTGTTTGGTCTACTAAGACCCCAAGATCCTTTTTGCACACACTACTGCTAAGACAAGTCTCCCCTTCCTATACTTATGCATTTGGTTTTTCCTACTTAAATGCAGAACTTTACGTTTATCTTTGTTGAAACACATTTTATTAGTTTTAACCCAATACTCTGGCCTGTCAAGATCATCCTGTATCCTGGCTCTGTCTTCTACTGTATTTGCTACCCCTCCCAATTTAGTATTGTCTGAAAATTTAATAAGCGTCCCCTCTATGCCTTCATCCAAATCATTTATAAAGAAGTTGAACAACACAGGGCCCAGGACAGATCCCTGAGGTACTCCACTAGTAACTCCTCTCCAAGTGGATGAAGAACCATTAACAAGCACTCTTTGGGTGTGATCTGTCAACCAGTTACAGATCTACCTAACAGTAACTTTTCAAAAGCCTTACTGAAATCAAGATAAACTATGTCATTCCCCTGATCCAGCAAGGTAGTAACTTTCTCAAAAAAGGAGGTAAGATTAGTCTGACATGACTTGTTCTTGAGAAACCCGCACTGGCTCTTAGAAATCAGATCCATCCTTTCTAAATGCTCAAGGGCTGACTGTTTGATTATTTGTTCTAAGACTTTTCCCAGTATAGAAGTCAAGCTGATGGGTCGGTAGTTACCCAGGCCCTCCTTTTTCCCATTCTTAAAGCTGGGGACAACATTTGACCGCCTCCAATCTTCTGGCACCTCCCCTGTTCTCCAAGAATTCTCAAAAATAATGGACACAGGCTCAGAAATTACACCTGCAAGTTCTTTAAGTACCCTTGGATGCAATTTGTCTAGGCCTGTGGACTTTGTTTCATTTAAAGAAACTAGGTGTTTATGCACTATCCCAATGCCAGTCCGAGGTGGCAACTCCCTTCCCTCATCATGTGTTCTGTTTATGCCATGCTGAGCACCATTTCCCTCACAAGAGAAGACAGGAAAAGTAGGAATGGTGTTCTGCCCTCTCTTCATCTCCTGTTACAATTTCACTTTCCGGTCCCCACAATGGGCTTTTTTATTAGGACCAGTCAAAATATCATAAAACAATGTGCATCACAAAGTAGTTTGAGTTCTGTTGGTGTCATCATTAAACTAAATATTCAGTCAAAAGTGAGGGGAACAAAAAGTTTTAAGGCATCATATATACACCAACCTCACCAGTAATAGCCTTAAAATGGAAAACAGGCAATGCTGTACACGAAATTGGATTATTTTTGAATAGATGGCGCTGATTTCAAGGCAAAAGTATGACTCCCGCCCCTTTGTGAATGTGAAAGTCAGCCATTAGTAAAATGTTAGGATTGATCCCATTCCTTATCCCCATCTGTTAAAATCTAACAATATTTAACTAATATTCTGGAAGTGTTCCAAGGAGGGAGAATAGTCTTACTTTCACATAATCCATCTCCACCCCGAGGCTGCTAGTTATACTGCAGCTGGGCTCAGAGAATAAAATATTTCAGATTGCAGTTTTTGTCTTTTCAGTCAATTTAATGCACAGCTTTTCCAATCGATCCCCCCCTTTTTTTTCCCTTACAAGCAGAGGATCTTAGAATGGCAGTTCACAATTTTTCTAACATTTTTTCTTTGTTTGTGGGTTCCCGGAGTGTTCAAAACTTGTTCTTTCAAAAACAATTGCCAGGAGCATTTTTTCTAAGAACGATTTTGGTCAGACTTCATCCATGTTCTTGAATGGGCTGTCTCTGCTGCAATAAACAGGCTCCTAGACCACCTTTGGACAAGGGTGGCTTTACCCGGAATGAAAGTTCTGTAGCACTAGAACAGTTGTGATGACCTGTATGGGTTTGTGCAGGACTTCCAGCTGCATATGTCCCCACTGCCAGAGAGTGTCCCTTCTTAGCAACATTTATAGTGATGCAGTCAGGCTTGATTCATTTGACATATAATGTGCCAGGTACTGAGTTGTATCTAAGAGTGTTTGAAGCCCTTTCTTGTCCTCTTGGGGGGCATTTTGTTGATAGTTCCTATTTTTTCATCATCAGACTTAGCACCATATTTGGGATGCATGAACTTAACCTTTTCTGCTAAGAATTATGCCTTATCCTTGTGAAATGTTATGCCTTTTTGAGGGACGAGGATAATCAGGGGCCTGGAGACCAAGCCCTACGAGAAAAAGCTGAGGGACTTGGGAATGTTTAGTCTGGAGAAGAGGAGGTTGATGGGGGACATGATTGCTCTCTTTAAGTATTTGAAGGGCTGCCACTTAGAGGAGGGCAGAGAGCTGTTTTTGTTGGCAGTAGAGGATAGGACTCGCAGTAATGGGTTTAAATTACAGGCAGAAAAGTACTGTCTGAATATTAGCAAAAAATGTTTACAGAGATTGTTCAACAGTGAAATTGGCTGCCTAGTGAGGTGGTGAGTTCCCCCACCACCACCACTGGCAGTCTTTAAGCAGAGGCTGGACAAACACTTGTCAGGGATGTTGTAGGATGATCCTGCATGAAGCAGGGGGTTGGACTAGATGGCCTGTATGACCCCTTCCAACTCTGTGATTCTATGATTCTATGGCTGTTTCCAGAATACATTTCAATATGGACTCATGTTCTTCCTTGGCTGCTGCTACATCAGTGATATGAACACCCTGGATGTCCCCAAAACATTTGTGATTCTCTTGTTGGAATTCACTTCAGTTGCTGACCAGATATCAAAATGGAGTCCATTAAAACCACACCTTCCCATGGAGCATTAAAGGCACACACTCTGCAGAGACCTTCTCCATTTTTACCTACCAGTAGTCATTTGTTTTAATCCAGGATGATGAACAACGTTTTGAATTCCTTCTCACATCCTCAGTAATGAGAACGGACAGATGCAGGGTTGGATCCAGACTAAATTTGCTGCTAAGAGTAGGCAGTTCCATCTGTGGAACAGAATTTTCCTGGCTCTTGCTACAGTCCACTGATCTTCCAGTAATGCTGCTCATAAGGGACAGGGGCCCCTCAAGAGAGTCTGTAGCAGGAAGGGGAACCATGGAAATTACACCTTTCCTTCCATTTGCAAAAACATTTAGTCTGGATTCAACCTGATAGTGCTTGAGGAGGTCTTCTTTCAGTACAGGTACTATCCAGGACAAGACATGGACCCACATAAGTAAATCCAGAGCAAAACATGTGTCCCTCCTAAGCAACAGAGAATCATCATTATATCCTTCATGTAAAAGATCAAATTACGGTAGGTTCATTAGTATCTGCTATGTGTACCTTTATTGCCCATTTGGCTTGATATGGACATCCCTAAAAGCTACTAGCACGACCTCTGCCTGCACATTTATAGTGTTGAATTGTGTTTCACTGTCCAATATTTTTAAAGTACAATATTTTTAAAAGTATCAGGACTGCACTGTCCCATACAATAGAATAATCTGTGTCCTGTGAAGTTTGCCCATGAGGTATAGGGTTCATAAATAATATGCACCTTTCCCAGCTTTTTAATTTCTCTTTTTGATATGCATAGTTTTAAAAGTGATTTGCCTTGATGCACTTGTGACGTTACCCCATGGGCTGACCTAGCTTTTCCAACTCTGGGTTAGGAAATTCATGAGAATTGGGGGTAGAACCAGGGGAGGGCAGGATTTGGGAAGGGAAGAGTCCTCAGTAGGGCATAATGCCATACAGTCCACCCTCCAAAGCAACCATTTTTCTCCAGGGGAACTCATCTCTTTTGTCTGAAGATCAGTTGTAATTCCAAGAAATCTCCTGGCCCTGCCTAGAGGTTGACAATCCTAGGCTGGGCACTGTGTGGGTTTCTGTACATTTGCACATTTATGGCAAACTTTGCTTTTGCCAGGTAGAGCACTCTCTGAGGGTGAAGATATTGCTGGCAACCTGAATACTTTGGCCTTGGATGAACTGCACACAGTGCTACTTCTGCAGACATAACTCAAGCCATGATACTTATAAGAGCTTTTGCTCTGTAATTATCTACAACCTATGCTAGGAGAAGAGAGAGGGGTTTCTAGAAGTCAAACCTTAACTTTGCTCTCAGTTATACCGAAGACAATCTTGTTGTTTAGCACAGCATCCTTAGAGGATGATATTTCCTTAGCTCTGTGACAACAGAATCTATTCCTACAGATTCATTACATTTTAACTGCCTGAGCTGGTATCTCTCAAACATAGGGTTTTTCCTGGGTTCACAGTAGAACTTAAATGCTATTAAAACTTCTGGTCCCGTCTCCTCCAGTTCTCTTCTAAATTTCCCACAAAGGACCAATTTACTGGAGGTTTAAATGGCTCCATTGACTACTCAGAAAAGAAATCGGGAACATTTCTATGCAGGAAATATCAAAAGGAACAGGCTGACTTCATTGTATTGACATCATACAATATTTTTCCCTTTGTGTGTCCCAGGTGGGGGTTCCTCACTCAGTCTCACAGGCCCTGATGGGTCCTACTCATACGGTCACATTCAGCAAAGACAGGTCTGTTTGTTTTTATTAAGAACAGATCATGAAGCATGACAGGGGCAGGCCATTCCTGGGGTGGGTGGGTAGGTAGATCTGCGACAGCCGGGAGCGGCACAGCTGCACCACCTCCTCAGAGGCTTCCTGGCCACCAAAAAGAAAATAAAACCCTTTAAATTATTTAAAATAGGGGAAATTCCCCACTGCAAACAACGGGGCTATGGCACCAAAAAAGGTGGCGTAGCCATGCCACTGCAAGAGGGTGTGTTCCTAGGGTGAAAGGGGTAAAGAAGCTGCCTAAAGGCAGTTCCACTCCTAGGAACGCGCTCTTCATGCTGGTGTGGGCTTTCCCTTCCAGGAATTCCCCCCTCCCTGGGGTGGCTGCATTGGTGGTGGGGGCTGGTGCAGCTCCACAGCTTCCCAGTGCTGGGGTGTTTGCCCCCAGGTCAGTGTTAAATGGGCATTTATGCTGGCATGCGTTCACGCTGGCTCCTAAAGAGCTTCTCCCCCACCCCTTTCAGGATTGCAGCCTTAAACTGTAAGGTTGGAAGTCTCTCACAGCCTTCTTCAGACCATCACACAGTTCTTGCCTAGAACCAAACTAAGAAAAGCTCCACCCAATAGGATTAAGGCATCCCTATAAAAATCAGACTTTTCCACTCTAATCAATTTTATATACGTATATAAATTACACACAAATACTGTAGTGTTCATCCTTCCTGCTGACAAGCCTTACTCTAAATTGTTCCCCATCATACACAATGTTGAAGTTTTAGATTCAGATGATGACATAAGAGCAGTTCAGTGAAAACAACTCATCCTGTTCTGAAACAAATCTGTATTAGGTTTCAGACTGCTCTTACGAGAAAACAGAGGTAATTCACTAGCAAAATAATCTCCTGCACTGTTTTTTTTTTTTAAATCAGGGAGTAACCCTTGTTGTAATTTACACCTCTGTCTTTACAAATCCTTTCAATATCATTTTCTGTTCAGTTTAAAGAGCTCAATGCGGATTCCGTTAAATTAAAATTGAATCCCCCTGCCCCTCCGC